>NC_083765.1:64359125-64959125 GCF_963514075.1 Conger conger | reverse complement strand
TTATGGGCATACCCCTGATAGAGTATCGGCCCACCATCAAACCTTTTCCTTTTGGATGAAATTTGAGTGTTGACTTTCAAGAAACGCACAGTTTGAAAAACTTTGTTTCTGAATGCGGGAAAAGGTAAAGGTTTCATAAAGCCTATATCTAAAGCTCCTAAAGGAGCAGATGGCTACCTTTGAGATATATGATATGGAACCACTCACCATCATACATATTTCATTTGGAAGCAGCTAGTGTATTCTCTCTTGAAGATATGCTCATATTCAACTCCTAAGAAACTTAGAGTTCCAAAGCTTGAAACCGTCATATATTTACTTCACAAGCTCTGAATGCGGTTTCTGGCAAATGGGCATACTCCTGATAGAGTATTGGCCCACCATCAAACCTTTTGCTTTTGGATGAAATTTGAGTGTTGACTTTCAAAAAATGCGCACTCTAAAAAACTTTGTTTCTGAATGCGGGAAAAGTTAAAGTTTTTATAAGGCCTATATCTAAAGCTCCTAAAGGAGCAGATGGCTACCTTTGGGATATATGATATGGAACCACTCACCATCATACATATTTCATTTGGGAGCAGCTAGTGTAATTTCTCTTGAAGATATGCTCATATTCAACTCCTAAGAAACTTAGAGTTCCAAAGCTTGAAATCGTCTTATATCTATTTCACCAGCTCTGAATGCGGTTTCTGGCTTATGGGCATACCCCTGATAGAGTATCGGCCCACCATCAAACCTTTTCCTTTTGGATGAAATTTGAGTGTTGACTTTCAAGAAACGCACAGTGTGAAAAACTTTGTTTCTGAATGCGGGAAAAGGTAAAGGTTTCATAAAGCCTATATCTAAAGCTCCTAAAGGAGCAGATGGCTACCTTTGGGATATATGATATGGAAACACTCACCATCATACATATTTCATTTGGAAGCAGCTAGTGTATTCTCTCTTGAAGATATGCTCATATTCAACTCCTAAGAAACTTAGAGTTCCAAAGCTTGAAACCGTCATATATTTACTTCACTAGCTCTGAATGCGGTTTCTGGCAAATGGGCATACTCCTGATAGAGTATTTGCCCACCATCAAACCTTTTGCTTTTGGATGAAATTTGAGTGTTGACTTTCAAAAAATGCGCACTCTGAAAAACTTTGTTTCTGAATGCGGGAAAAGTTAAAGTTTTTATAAGGCCTATATCTAAAGCTCCTAAAGGAGCACATGGCTACCTTTGGGATATATGATATGGAACCACTCACCATCATACATATTTCATTTGGGAGCAGCTAGTGTAATCTCTCTTGAAGATATGCTCATATTCAACTCCTAAGAAACTTAGAGTTCCAAAGCTTGAAATCGTCTTATATCTATTTCACAAGCTCTGAATGCGGTTTCTGGCATATGGGCATACCCCTGATAGAGTATCGGCCCACCATCAAACCTTTTCCTTTTGGATGAAATTTGAGTGTTGACTTTCAAGAAACGCACAGTTTGAAAAACTTTGTTTCTGAATGCGGGAAAAGTTAAAGTTTTTATAAGGCCTATATCTAAAGCTCCTAAAGGAGCACATGGCTACCTTTGGGATATATGATATGGAACCACTCACCATCATACATATTTCATTTGGGAGCAGCTAGTGTAATATCTCTTGAAGATATGCTCATATTCAACTCCTAAGAAACTTAGAGTTCCAAAGCTTGAAATCGTCATATATCTATTTCAAAAGCTCTGAATGCGGTTTCTGGCATATGGGCATACCCCTGATAGAGTATCGGCCCACCATCAAACCTTTTCCTTTTGGATGAAATTTGAGTGTTGACTTTCAAGAAACGCACAGTTTGAAAAACTTTGTTTCTGAATGCGGGAAAAGGTAAAGGTTTCATAAAGCCTATATCTAAAGCTCCTAAAGGAGCAGATGGCTACCTTTGAGATATATGATATGGAACCACTCACCATCATACATATTTCATTTGGAAGCAGCTAGTGTATTCTCTCTTGAAGATATGCTCATATTCAACTCCTAAGAAACTTAGAGTTCCAAAGCTTGAAACCGTCATATATTTACTTCACAAGCTCTGAATGCGGTTTCTGGCAAATGGGCATACTCCTGATAGAGTATTGGCCCACCATCAAACCTTTTGCTTTTGGATGAAATTTGAGTGTTGACTTTCAAAAAATGCGCACTCTAAAAAACTTTGTTTCTGAATGCGGGAAAAGTTAAAGTTTTTATAAGGCCTATATCTAAAGCTCCTAAAGGAGCAGATGGCTACCTTTGGGATATATGATATGGAACCACTCACCATCATACATATTTCATTTGGGAGCAGCTAGTGTAATCTCTCTTGAAGATATGCTCATATTCAACTCCTAAGAAACTTAGAGTTCCAAAGCTTGAAATCGTCTTATATCTATTTCACCAGCTCTGAATGCGGTTTCTGGCTTATGGGCATACCCCTGATAGAGTATCGGCCCACCATCAAACCTTTTCCTTTTGGATGAAATTTGAGTGTTGACTTTCAAGAAACGCACAGTGTGAAAAACTTTGTTTCTGAATGCGGGAAAAGGTAAAGGTTTCATAAAGCCTATATCTAAAGCTCCTAAAGGAGCAGATGGCTACCTTTGGGATATATGATATGGAAACACTCACCATCATACATATTTCATTTGGAAGCAGCTAGTGTATTCTCTCTTGAAGATATGCTCATATTCAACTCCTAAGAAACTTAGAGTTCCAAAGCTTGAAACCGTCATATATTTACTTCACTAGCTCTGAATGCGGTTTCTGGCAAATGGGCATACTCCTGATAGAGTATTTGCCCACCATCAAACCTTTTGCTTTTGGATGAAATTTGAGTGTTGACTTTCAAAAAATGCGCACTCTGAAAAACTTTGTTTCTGAATGCGGGAAAAGTTAAAGTTTTTATAAGGCCTATATCTAAAGCTCCTAAAGGAGCACATGGCTACCTTTGGGATATATGATATGGAACCACTCACCATCATACATATTTCATTTGGGAGCAGCTAGTGTAATCTCTCTTGAAGATATGCTCATATTCAACTCCTAAGAAACTTAGAGTTCCAAAGCTTGAAATCGTCTTATATCTATTTCACAAGCTCTGAATGCGGTTTCTGGCATATGGGCATACCCCTGATAGAGTATCGGCCCACCATCAAACCTTTTCCTTTTGGATGAAATTTGAGTGTTGACTTTCAAGAAACGCACAGTTTGAAAAACTTTGTTTCTGAATGTGGGAAAAGTTAAAGTTTTTATAAGGCCTATATCTAAAGCTCCTAAAGGAGCACATGGCTACCTTTGGGATATATGATATGGAACCACTCACCATCATACATATTTCATTTGGGAGCAGCTAGTGTAATATCTCTTGAAGATATGCTCATATTCAACTCCTAAGAAACTTAGAGTTCCAAAGCTTGAAATCGTCATATATCTATTTCAAAAGCTCTGAATGCGGTTTCTGGCATATGGGCATACCCCTGATAGAGTATCGGCCCACCATCAAACCTTTTCCTTTTGGATGAAATTTGAGTGTTGACTTTCAAGAAACGCACAGTTTGAAAAACTTTGTTTCTGAATGCGGGAAAAGGTAAAGGTTTCATGAAGCCTATATCTAAAGCTCCTAAATGAGCAGATGGCTACCTTTTGAATATGTGATATGGAACCACTCACCATCATACATATTTCATTTGGAAGCAGCTAGTGTATTCTCTCTTCAAGATATGCTCATATTCAACTCCTAAGAAACTTAGAGTGCCAAAGCTTGAAATCGTCATATATGTACTTCACAAGCTCTGAATGCGGTTTCTGGCAAATGGGCATACTCCTGATAGAGTATTGGCCCACCATCAAACCTTTTCCTTTTGGATGAAATTTGAGTGTTGACTTTCAAGAAATGCGCACTCTGAAAAACTTTGTTTCTGAATGCGGGAAAAGTTAAAGTTTTTATAAGGCCTATATCTAAAGCTCCTAAAGGAGCACATGGCTACCTTTGGGATATATGATATGGAACCACTCACCATCATACATATTTCATTTGGAAGCAGCTCGTGTATTCTCTATTCAAGATATGCTCTTTTTCACCAACTATGAAACTTAGAGTGCCAAAGCTTGAAATCGTCATTTTGGGGATTTCACAAGCTCTGAATGCGGTTTCTGGCAAATGGGCATACACCTGATTGATTTTCACCCCACCATCAAACTTTTTGGTTTTGGATGAAATGTGAGTTTTGACTTTCAAGAATAGCGCACTCTGAAAAACTTTGTTTCTGAATGCGGGAAAAGTTAAAGTTTTTATAAGGCCTATATCTAAAGCTCCTAAAAAAGCACATGGCTACCTTTGGGACATATGATATGGAACCACTGACCATCATACATATTTCATTTGGAAGCAGCTAGTGTATTCTCTCTTCAAGATATGCTCTTTTTCACCAACTATGAAACTTAGAGTGCCAAAGCTTGAAATCCTCATTTTGGGGATTTCACAAGCTCTGAATGCGGTTTCTGGCAAATGGGCATACACCTGATAGATTTTCGCCCCACCATCAAACCTTTTGGTTTTAGATGAAATGTGAGTTTTGACTTTCAAGAAATGCGGACTCTGAAAAACTTTGTTTCTGAATGCGGGAAAAGTTAAAGTTTTTATAAGGCCTATATCTAAAGCTCCTAAAGGAGCACATGGCTACCTTTGGGATATATGATATGGAACCACTCACCATCATACATATTTCATTTGGAAGCAGCTAGTGTATTCTCTCTTCAAGATATGCTCTTTTTCACCAACTATGAAACTTAGAGTGCCAAAGCTTGAAATCGTCATATATCTATTTCACAAGCTCTGAATGCGGTTTCTGGCATATGGGCATACCCCTGATAGAGTATCGGCCCACCATCAAACCTTTTCCTTTTGGATGAAATTTGAGTGTTGACTTTCAAGAAATGCGCACTCTGAAAAACTTTGTTTCTGAATGCGGGAAAAGATCAAGTTTTTATAAGGCCTATATCTAAAGCTCCTAAAGGAGCACATGGCTACCTTTGGGATATATGATATGGAACCACTCACCATCATACATATTTCATTTGGGAGCAGCTAGTGTATTCTCTCTTGAAGATATGCTCATATTCATCTCCTAAGAAACTTAGAGTTCCAAAGCTTGAAATCGTCATATATCTATTTCACAAGCTCTGAATGCGGTTTATGGCATATGGGCATACCCCTGATAGAGTATCGGCCCACCATCAAACCTTTTCCTTTTGGATGAAATTTGAGTGTTGACTTTCAAGAAACGCACAGTTTGAAAAACTTTGTTTCTGAATGCGGGAAAAGGTAAAGGTTTCATAAAGCCTATATCTAAAGCTCCTAAAGGAGCAGATGGCTACCTTTTGAATATGTGATATGGAACCACTCACCATCATACATATTTCATTTGGAAGCAGCAGATATGCTCATATTCACTCCTAAGAAACTTAGAGTGCCAAAGCTTGAAATCGTCATATATTTACTTCACAAGCTCTGAATGCGGTTTCTGGCAAATGGGCATACTCCTGATAGAGGATTGGCCCACCATCAAACCTTTTCCTTTTGGATGAAATTTGAGTGTTGACTTTCAAGAAATGCGCACTCTGAAAAATTTTGTTTCTGAATGCGGGAAAAGTTAAAGTTTTTATAAGGCCTATATCTAAAGCTCCTAAAAGAGCACATGGCTACCTTTGGGATATATGATATGGAACCACTCACCATCATACATATTTCATTTGGAAGCAGCTAGTGTATTCTCTCTTCAAGATATGCTCTTTTTCACCAACTATGAAACCTAGAGTGCCAAAGCTTGAAATCGTCATATATCTATTTCACAAGCTCTGAATGCGGTTTCTGGCAAACGGGCGTACTCCTGATAGAGTATCGGACCACCATCAAACCTTTTCCTTTGGGATGAAATTTGAGTGTTGACTTTCAAGAAACGCACAGTTTGAAAAACTTTGTTTCTGAATGCGGGAAAAGTTAAAGTTTTTATAAGGCCTATATCTAAAGCTCCTAAAGGAGCACATGGCTACCTTTGGGATATATGATATGGAACCACTCACCATCATACATATTTCATTTGGAAGCAGCTAGTGTATTCTCTCTTCAAGATATGCTCTTTTTCACCAACTATGAAACCTAGAGTGCCAAAGCTTGAAATCGTCATATATCTATTTCACAAGCTCTGAATGCGGTTTCTGGCAAACGGGCGTACTCCTGATAGAGTATCGGACCACCATCAAACCTTTTCCTTTGGGATGAAATTTGAGTGTTGACTTTCAAGAAACGCACAGTTTGAAAAACTTTGTTTCTGAATGCGGGAAAAGTTAAAGTTTTTATAAGGCCTATATCTAAAGCTCCTAAAGGAGCACATGGCTACCTTTGGGATATATGATATGGAACCACTCACCATCATACATATTTCATTTGGAAGCAGCTAGTGTATTCTCTCTTCAAGATATGCTCTTTTTCACCAACTATGAAACTTAGAGTGCCAAAGCTTGAAATCGTCATTTTGGGGATTTCACAAGCTCTGAATGCGGTTTCTGGCAAATGGGCATACACCTGATAGATTTTCACCCCACCATCAAACCTTTTGGTTTTGGATGAAATTTGAGTTTTTACTTTCAAGAATAGCGCACTCTGAAAAACTTTGTTTCTGAATGCGGGAAAAGTTAAAGTTTTTATAAGGCCTATATCTAAAGCTCCTAAAGGAGCACATGGCTACCTTTGGGATATATGAAATGGAACCACTCACCATCATACATATTTCATTTGGAAGCAGCTCATGTATTCTCTATTCAAGATATGCTCTTTTTCACCAACTATGAAACTTAGAGTGCCAAAGCTTGAAATCGTCATTTTGGGGATTTCACAAGCTCTGAATGCGGTTTCTGGCAAATGGGCATACAACTGATAGATTTTCACCCCACCATCAAACCTTTTGGTTTTGGATGAAATTTGAGTTTTGACTTTCAAGAAATGCGCACTCTGAAAAACTTTGTTTCTGAATGCGGGAAAAGTTAAAGTTTTTATAAGGCCTATATCTTAAGCTCCTAAAGGAGCACATGGCTACCTTTGGGATATATGATATGGAACCACTCACCATCATACATATTTCATTTGGAAGCAGCTAGTGTATTCTCTCTTCAAGATATGCTCTTTTTCACCAACTATGAAACTTAGAGTGCCAAAGCTTGAAATCGTCATTTTGGGGATTTCACAAGCTCTGAATGCGGTTTCTGGCAAATGGGCATACACCTGATAGATGTTCGCCCCACCATCAAACCTTTTGGATTTGGATGAAAGGTGAGTTTTGACTTTCAAGAAATGCGCACTCTGAAAAACTTTGTTTCTGAATGCGGGAAAAGTTAAAGTTTTTATAAGGCCTATATCTAAAGCTCCTAAAGGAGCACATGGCTACCTTTGGGATATATGATATGGAACCACTCACCATCATACATATTTCATTTGGAAGCAGCTCGTGTATTCTCTATTCAAGATATGCTCTTTTTCACCAACTATGAAACTTAGAGTGCCAAAGCTTGAAATCCTAATTTTGGGGATTTCACAAGCTCTGAATGCGGTTTCTGGCAAATGGGCATACACCTGATAGATTTTCGCCCCACCATCAAACCTTTTGGTTTTGGATGAAATGTGAGTTTTGACTTTCAAGAATAGCGCACTCTGAAAAACTTTGTTTCTGAATGCGGGAAAAGTTAAAGTTTTTATAAGGCCTATATCTAAAGCTCCTAAAGGAGCACATGGCTACCTTTGGGATATATGATATGGAACCACTCACCATCATACATATTTCATTTGGAAGCAGCTAGTGTATTCTCTCTTCAAGATATGCTCTTTTTCACCAACTATGAAACCTAGAGTGCCAAAGCTTGAAATCGTCATTTTGGGGATTTCACAAGCCCTGAATGCGGTTTCTGGCAAATGGGCATACACCTGATAGATTTTCGCCCCACCATCAAACCTTTTGGTTTTGGATGAAAGGTGAGTTTTGACTTTCAAGAAATGCGCACTCTGAAAAACTTTGTTTCTGAATGCGATAAAGTTAAAGTTTTTATAAGGCCTATATCTAAAGCTCCTAAAGGAGCACATGGCTACCTTTGGGATATATGATATAGAACCACTCACCATCATACATATTTAATTTGGAAGCAGCTAGTTCATTCTCTATTCAAGATATGCTCTTTTTCACCAACTATGAAACTTAGAGTGCCAAAGCTTGAAATCGTCATTTTGGGGATTTCACAAGCTCTGAATGCGGTTTCTGGCAAATGGGCATACACCTGATTGATTTTCACCCCACCATCAAACCTTTTGGTTTTGGATGAAATGTGAGTTTTGACTTTCAAGAATAGCGCACTCTGAAAAACTTTGTTTCTGAATGCGGGAAAAGTTAAAGTTTTTATAAGGCCTATATCTAAAGCTCCTAAAGGAGCACATGGCTACCTTTGGGATATATGATATGGAACCACTCACCATCATACATATTTCATTTGGAAGCAGCTAGTGTATTCTCTCTTCAAGATATGCTCTTTTTCACCAACTATGAAACTTAGAGTGCCAAAGCTTGAAATCGTCATTTTGGGGATTTCACAAGCTCTGAATACGGTTTCTGGCAAATGGGCATACACCTGATAGATTTTCACCCCACCATCAAACCTTTTGGTTTTGGATGAAATGTGAGTTTTGACTTTCAAGAAATGCGCACTCTGAAAAACTTTGTTTCTGAATGCGGGAAAAGTTAAAGTTTTTATAAGGCCTATATCTAAAGCTCCTAAAGGAGCACATGGCTACCTTTGGGATATATGATATGGAACCACTCACCATCGTACATATTTCATTTGGAAGCAGCTAGTGTATTCTCTCTTCAAGATATGCTCTTTTTCACCAACTATGAAACTTAGAGTGCCAAAGCTTGAAATCGTCATTTTGGGGATTACACAAGCTCTGAATGCGGTTTCTGGCAAATGGGCATACACCTGATAGATTTTCGCCCCACCATCAAACCTTTTGGTTTTGGATGAAATGTGAGTTTTGACTTTCAAGAATAGCGCACTCTGAAAAACTTTGTTTCTGAATGCGGGAAAAGTTAAAGTTTTTATAAGGCCTATTTCTAAAGCTCCTAAAGGAGCACATGGCTACCTTTGGGATATATGATATGGAACCACTCACCATCATACATATTTCATTTGGAAGCAGCTAGTGTATTCTCTCTTCAAGATATGCTCTTTTTCACCAACTATGAAACCTAGAGTGCCAAAGCTTGAAATCGTCATTTTGGGGATTTCACAAGCCCTGAATGCGGTTTCTGGCAAATGGGCATACACCTGATAGATTTTCGCCCCACCATCAAACCTTTTGCTTTTAGATGAAATGTGAGTTTTGACTTTCAAGAAATGCGGACTCTGAAAAACTTTGTTTCTGAATGCGGGAAAAGTTAAAGTTTTTATAAGGCCTATATCTAAAGCTCCTAAAGGAGCACATGGCTACCTTTGGGATATATGATATGGAACCACTCACCATCATACATATTTCATTTGGAAGCAGCTAGTGTATTCTCTCTTCAAGATATGCTCTTTTTCACCAACTATGAAACTTAGAGTGCCAAAGCTTGAAATCGTCATTTTGGGGATTTCACAAGCTCTGAATACGGTTTCTGGCAAATGGTCATACACCTGATAGATTTTCGCCCCACCATCAAACCTTTTGGTTTTGGATGAAATGTGAGTTTTGACTTTCAAGAAATGCGCACTCTGAAAAATTTTGTTTCTGAATGCGGGAAAAGTTAAAGTTTTTATAAGGCCTATATCTAAAGCTCCTAAAGGAGCACATGGCTACCTTTGGGATATATGATATGGAACCACTCACCATCATACATATTTCATTTGGAAGCAGCTAGTGTATTCTCTCTTCAAGATATGCTCTTTTTCACCAACTATGAAACTTAGAGTGCCAAAGCTTGAAATCGTCATTTTGGGGATTTCACAAGCTCTGAATGCGGTTTCTGGCAAATGGGCATACACCTGATAGATTTTCGCCCCACCATCAAACCTTTTGGTTTTGGATGAAAGGTGAGTTTTGACTTTCAAGAAATGCGCACTCTGAAAAACTTTGTTTCTGAATGCGATAAAGTTAAAGTTTTTATAAGGCCTATATCTAAAGCTCCTAAAGGAGCACATGGCTACCTTTGGGATATATGATATAGAACCACTCACCATCATACATATTTAATTTGGAAGCAGCTAGTGTATTCTCTATTCAAGATATGCTCTTTTTCACCAACTATGAAACTTAGAGTGCCAAAGCTTGAAATCGTCATTTTGGGGATTTCACAAGCTCTGAATGCGGTTTCTGGCAAATGGGCATACACCTGATTGATTTTCACCCCACCATCAAACCTTTTGGTTTTGGATGAAATGTGAGTTTTGACTTTCAAGAATAGCGCACTCTGAAAAACTTTGTTTCTGAATGCGGGAAAAGTTAAAGTTTTTATAAGGCCTATATCTAAAGCTCCTAAAGGAGCACATGGCTACCTTTGGGATATATGATATGGAACCACTCACCATCATACATATTTCATTTGGAAGCAGCTAGTGTATTCTCTCTTCAAGATATGCTCTTTTTCACCAACTATGAAACCTAGAGTGCCAAAGCTTGAAATCGTCATTTTGGGGATTTCACAAGCCCTGAATGCGGTTTCTGGCAAATGGGCATACACCTGATAGATTTTCGCCCCACCATCAAACCTTTTGGTTTTAGATGAAATGTGAGTTTTGACTTTCAAGAAATGCGGACTCTGAAAAACTTTGTTTCTGAATGCGGGAAAAGTTAAAGTTTTTATAAGGCCTATATCTAAAGCTCCTAAAGGAGCACATGGCTACCTTTGGGATATATGATATGGAACCACTCACCATCATACATATTTCATTTGGAAGCAGCTAGTGTATTCTCTCTTCAAGATATGCTCTTTTTCACCAACTATGAAACTTAGAGTGCCAAAGCTTGAAATCGTCATTTTGGGGATTTCACAAGCTCTGAATGCGGTTTCTGGCAAATGGGCATACACCTGATAGATTTTCGCCCCACCATCAAACCTTTTGGTTTTGGATGAAAGGTGAGTTTTGACTTTCAAGAAATGCGCACTCTGAAAAACTTTGTTTCTGAATGCGGGAAAAGTTAAAGTTTTTATAAGGCCTATATCTAAAGCTTCTAAAGGAGCACATGGCTACCTTTGGGATATATGATATAGAACCACTCACCATCATACATATTTCATTTGGAAGCAGCTAGTGTATTCTCTATTCAAGATATGCTCTTTTTCACCAACTATGAAACTTAGAGTGCCAAAGCTTGAAATCGTCATTTTGGGGATTTCACAAGCTCTGAATGCGGTTTCTGGCAAATGGGCATACACCTGATAGATTTTCGCCCCACCATCAAACCTTTTGCTTTTAGATGAAATGTGAGTTTTGACTTTCAAGAAATGCGGACTCTGAAAAACTTTGTTTCTGAATGCGGGAAAAGTTAAAGTTTTTATAAGGCCTATATCTAAAGCTCCTAAAGGAGCACATGGCTACCTTTGGGATATATGATATGGAACCACTCACCATCATACATATTTCATTTGGAAGCAGCTAGTGTATTCTCTCTTCAAGATATGCTCTTTTTCACCAACTATGAAACTTAGAGTGCCAAAGCTTGAAATCGTCATATATCTATTTCACAAGCTCTGAATGCGGTTTCTGGCAAACGGGCGTACTCCGGATAGAGTATCGGCCCACCATCAAACCTTTTCCTTTTGGATGAAATTTGAGTGTTGACTTTCATGAAACGCAGTTTGAAAAACTTTGTTTCTGAATGCGGGAAAAGTTAAAGTTTTTATAAGGCATATATCTAAAGCTCCTAAAGGAGCACATGGCTACCTTTGGGATATATGATATGGAACCACTCACCATCATACATATTTCATTTGGAAGTAGCTAGTGTATTCTCTCTTCAAGATATGCTCTTTTTCACCAACTATGAAACTTAGAGTGCCAAAGCTTGAAATCGTCATTTTGGGGATTACACAAGCTCTGAATGCGGTTTCTGGCAAATGGGGATACACCTGATAGATTTTCGCCCCACCATCAAACCTTTTGGTTTTGGATGAAATGTGAGTTTTTACTTTCAAGAAATGCGCACTCTGAAAAACTTTGTTTCTGAATGCCGAAAAAGTTAAAGTTTTTATAAGGCCTATATCTAAAGCTCCTAAAGGAGCAGATGGCTACCTTTGGGATATATGATATGGAACCACTCACTATCATACATATTTCATTTGGAAGCAGCTAGTGTATTCTCTCTTCAAGATATGCTCTTTTTCACCAACTATGAAACTTAGAGTGCCAAAGCTTGAAATCGTCATATATCTATTTCACAAGCTCTGAATGCGGTTTCAGGCAAACGGGCATACTCCGGATAGAGTATTGGCCCACCATCAAACCTTTTCCTTTTGGATGAAATTTGAGTGTTGACTTTCAAGAAACGCACAGTTTGAAAAACTTTGTTTCTGAATGCGGGAAAAGTTAAAGTTTTTATAAGGCCTATATCTAAAGCTCCTAAAGGAGCACATGGCTACCTTTGGGATATATGATATGGAACCACTCACCATCATACATATTTCATTTGGAAGCAGCTAGTGTATTCTCTCTTCAAGATATGCTCTTTTTCACCAACTATGAAACTTAGAGTGCCAAAGCTTGAAATCGTCATTTTGGGGATTTCACAAGCTCTGAATGCGGTTTCTGGCAAATGGGCATACACCTGATAGATTTTCGCCCCACCATCAAACCTTTTGGTTTTGGATGAAAGGTGAGTTTTGACTTTCAAGAAATGCGCACTCTGAAAAACTTTGTTTCTGAATGCGGGAAAAGTTAAAGTTTTTATAAGGCCTATATCTAAAGCTCCTAAAGGAGCACATGGCTACCTTTGGCATATATGATATAGAACCACTCACCATCATACATATTTCATTTGGAAGCAGCTAGTGTATTCTCTATTCAAGATATGCTCTTTTTCACCAACTATGAAACTTAGAGTGCCAAAGCTTGAAATCGTCATTTTGGGGATTTCACAAGCTCTGAATGCGGTTTCTGGCAAATGGGCATACACCTGATAGATTTTCGCCCCACCATCAAACCTTTTGCTTTTAGATGAAATGTGAGTTTTGACTTTCAAGAAATGCAGACTCTGAAAAACTTTGTTTCTGAATGCGGGAAAAGTTAAAGTTTTTATAAGGCCTATATCTAAAGCTCCTAAAGGAGCACATGGCTACCTTTGGGATATATGATATGGAACCACTCACCATCATACATATTTTATTTGGAAGCAGCTAGTGTATTCTCTCTTCAAGATATGCTCTTTTTCACCAACTATGAAACTTAGAGTGCCAAAGCTTGAAATCGTCATTTTGGGGATTTCACAAGCTCTGAATACGGTTTCTGGCAAATGGGCATACACCTGATAGATTTTCACCCCACCATCAAACCTTTTGGTTTTGGATGAAATGTGAGTTTTGACTTTCAAGAAATGCGCACTCTGAAAAACTTTGTTTCTGAATGCGGGAAAAGTTAAAGTTTTTATAAGGCCTATATCTAAAGCTCCTAAAGGAGCACATGGCTACCTTTGGGATATATGATATGGAACCACTCACCATCGTACATATTTCATTTGGAAGCAGCTAGTGTATTCTCTCTTCAAGATATGCTCTTTTTCACCAACTATGAAACTTAGAGTGCCAAAGCTTGAAATCGTCATTTTGGGGATTACACAAGCTCTGAATGCGGTTTCTGGCAAATGGGCATACACCTGATAGATTTTCGCCCCACCATCAAACCTTTTGGTTTTGGATGAAATGTGAGTTTTGACTTTCAAGAAGTGCGCACTCTGAAAAACTTTGTTTCTGAATGCGAAAAAAGTTAAAGTTTTTATAAGGCCTATATCTAAAGCTCCTAAAGGAGCAGATGGCTACCTTTGGGATATATGATATGGAACCACTCACTATCATACATATTTCATTTGGAAGCAGCTAGTGTATTCTCTCTTCAAGATATGCTCTTTTTCACCAACTATGAAACTTAGAGTGCCAAAGCTTGAAATCGTCATATATCTATTGCACAAGCTCTGAATGCGGTTTCTGGCAAACGGGCGTACTCCTGATAGAGTATCAGCCCACCATCAAACCTTTTCCTTTTGGATGAAATTTGAGTGTTGACTTTCAAGAAACGCAAAGTTTGAAAAACTTTGTTTCTGAATGCGGGAAAAGTTAAAGTTTTTATAAGGCCTATATCTAAAGCTCCTAAAGGAGCACATGGCTACCTTTGGGATATATGATATGGAACCACTCACCATCATACAGATTTCATTTGGAAGCAGCTAGTGTATTCTCTCTTCAAGATATGCTCTTTTTCACCAACTATGAAACTTAGAGTGCCAAAGCTTGAAATCGTCATTTTGGGGATTTCACAAGCTCTGAATGCGGTTTCTGGCAAATGGGCATACACCTGATAGATTATTGGCCCACCATCAAACCTTTTCGTTTTGGATGAAATTTGAGTGTTGACTTTCAAGAAATGCACACTTTGAAAAACTTTGTTTCTGAATGCGGGAAAAGTTAAAGGTTTTATGAAGCCCATATCTAAAGACCCTACAGGAGCATATGGCTACCTTTGGAATATATGATATGGAACCAATCACCATCATACATAGTTCATTTGGAAGCAGCTAGTGTATTCTCTTTTCAGATATGCTCTTATTCAACAACTAAGAAACTTAGAGTGCCAGTGCTTGAAATCGTCATGTATGTATTTCACAAGCTCTGAATGCGGTTTCTGGCAAATGGGCATACCCCTGATAGATTATCGGCCCACCATCAAACCGTTTCCTTTTGGATGAAATTTGAGTGTTGACTTTCAAGAAATGCACAGTTTGAAAAACATTGTTTCTGAATGCGGGAAAAGTTAAAGGTTTTGTAAGGCCCATATCTAAAGCTCCTGAAGGAGCATATGGCTACCTTTGGAATATATGATCTGGAACCACTCACCATCATACATTGTTCATTTTGAAGCAGCTAGTGTATTCTCGTTTCAGATATGCTTATATTCAACTCCTAAGAAACTTAGAGTGCCAAAGCTTGAAATCGTCATGTATGTATTTCACAAGCTCTGAATGCGGTTTCTGGCAAATGGGTAACCCCTGATAGATTATCGGCCCACCATCAAACCATTTCCTTTTGGATGAAATTTGAGTGTTGACTTTCAAGAAATGCACAGTTTGAAAAACTTTGTTTCAGAATACGGGAAAAGTTAAAGGTTTTATCAAGGCTATATCTAATGATCCTAAAGGAGCAGATGGCTATCTTTTCAATATATCATATGGAACCACTAACCATCATACATAGTTCATTTGGAAGCAGCTAGTGTATTCTCTTTTCAAGATATGCTCATTTTCAACTCCTAAGAAACAGAGTGCCAAAGCTTGAAATCGTCATGTATGTATTTCACTTGCTCTGAATGCGGTTTCTGGCAAATGGGCATACCCCTGATAGATTATCGGCCCACCATCAAACCATTTCCTTTTGGATGAAATTTGAGTGTTGACTTTCAAGAAATGCACAGTTTGAAAAACTTTGTTTCTGAATGCGGGAAAAGTTAAAGGTTTTATAAAGCCTATATCTAAAGCTCCTAATGGAGCACATGGATACCTTTGGAATATATGATATGGAACCACTAACCATCATACATAGTTCATTTGGAAGCAGCTAGTGTATTCTCTTTTCATGATATGCTCATATTCAACTCCTAAGAAACTTAGAGTGCCAAAGCTTGATATCGCCATGTATGTATTTCACAAGCTCTGATTGCAGTTTCTGGCAAATGGGCATACCCCTGATAGATTATCGGCCCACCATCAAACCATTTCCTTTTGGGTGAAATTTGAGTGTTGACTTTCAAGAAATGCACAGTTTGAAAAACTTTGTTTCTGAATGCGGGAAAAGTTAAAGGTTTTATATAGCCCATAGCTAAAGCTCCTAAAGGAGTATATGGCTACCTTTGGAATATATGATATGGAACCACTAACCATCATACATAGTTCATTTGGAAGCAGCTAGTGTATTCTCTTTTCATGATATGCTCATATTCAACTCCTAAGAAACTTAGAGTGCCAAAGCTTGAAATCGTCATGTATGTATTTCACAAGCTCTGAATGCGGTTTCTGGCAAATGGGCATACCCCTGATAGATTATCGGCCCACCATCAAAGCTTTTCCTTTTGGATGAGCTAGTGTGTTCTCTCTTCAAGATATGCTCATTTTCAACTCCTAAGAAACTTAGAGTGCCAAAGCTTGAAATCGTCATGTATGTATTTCACAAGCTCTGAATGCTGTTTCTGGCAAATGGGCATACCCCTGATAGATTATCGGCCCACCATCAAATCTTTTCCTTTTGGATGAAATTTGAGTGTTGACTTTCAAGAAATGCACAGTTTGAAAAACTTTGTTTCTGAATGCTGGAAAAGTTAAAGGTTTTATAAAGCTTATATCTAAAGCTCCTAAAGGAGCATATGGCTACCTTTGGAATATATGTTACGGAACCACTCACCATCATAAATATTTCATTTGCAAGCAGCTAGTGTATTCCCTTTTCAAGATATGCTCATTTTCAACTACTAAGAAACTTAGAGTGCTAGAGCTTGAAATCGTCATGTATGTATTTCACAAGCTCTGAATGCGGTTTCTGGCAAATGGGCATACCCCTGATAGATTATCGGCCCACCATCAAATCTTTTCCTTTTGGATGAAATTTGAGTGTTGACTTTCAAGAAATGCACAGTTTGAAAAACTTTGTTTCTGAATGCTGGAAAAGTTAAAGGTTTTATAAAGCCTATATCTAAAGCTCCTAAAGGAGCATATGGCTACCTTTGGAATATATGTTACGGAACCACTCACCATCATAAATATTTCATTTGCAAGCAGCTAGTATATTCCCTTTTCAAGATATGCTCATTTTCAACTACTAAGAAACTTAGAGTGCTAGAGCTTGAAATCGTCATGTATGTATTTCACAAGCTCTGAATGCGGTTTCTGGCAAATGGGCATACCCCTGATTGATTATCGGCCCACCATCAAACCGTTTCCTTTTGGATGAAATTTGAGTGTTGACTTTCAAGAAATGCACAGTTTGAAAAACATTGTTTCTGAATGCGGGAAAAGTTAAAGGTTTTGTAAGGCCCATATCTAAAGCTCCTGAAGGAGCATATGGCTACCTTTGGAATATATGATATGGAACCACTCACCATCATACATTGTTCATTTGGAAGCAGCTAGTGTATTCTCGTTTCAGATATGTTTATATTCAACTCCTAAGAAACTTAGAGTGCCAAAGCTTGAAATCGTCATGTATGTATTTCACAAGCTCTGAATGCGGTTTCTGGCAAATGGGTAACCCCTGATAGATTATCGGCCCACCATCAAACCATTTCCTTTTGGATGAAATTTGAGTGTTGACTTTCAAGAAATGCACAGTTTGAAAAACTTTGTTTCTGAATACGGGAAAAGTAAAAGGTTTTATAAAGGCTATATCTAAAGATCCTAAAGGAGCAGATGGCTACCTTTTCAATATATCATATGGAACCACTAACCATCATACATAGTTCATTTGGAAGCAGCTAGTGTATTCTCTTTTGAAGATATGCTCATTTTCAACTCCTAAGAAACAGAGTGCCAAAGCTTGAAATCACATGTATGTATTTCACTTGCTCTGAATGCGGTTTCTGGCAAATGGGCATACCCCAGATAGATTATCGGCCCACCATCAAACCATTTCCTTTTGGATGAAATTTGAGTGTTGACTTTCAAGAAATGCACAGTTTGAAAAACTTTGTTTCTGAATGCGGGAAAAGTTAAAGGTTTTATAAAGCCTATATCTAAAGGTCCTAATGGAGCACATGGATACCTTTGGAATATATGATATGGAACCACTAACCATCATACATTGTTCATTTGGAAGCAGCTAGTGTATTCTCTTTTCATGATATGCTCATATTCAACTCCTAAGAAACTTAGAGTGCCAAAGCTTGAAATCGCCATGTATGTATTTCACAAGCTCTGAATGCGGTTTCTGGCAAATGGGTAACCCCTGATAGATTATCGGCCCACCATCAAACCATTTCCTTTTGGATGAAATTTGAGTGTTGACTTTCAAGAAATGCACAGTTTGAAAAACTTTGTTTCTGAATACGGGAAAAGTTAAAGGTTTTATAAAGGCTATATCTAATGATCCTAAAGGAGCAGATGGCTATCTTTTCAATATATCATATGGAACCACTAACCATCATACATAGTTCATTTGGAAGCAGCTAGTGTATTCTCTTTTCAAGATATGCTCATTTTCAACTCCTAAGAAACAGAGTGCCAAAGCTTGAAATCGTCATGTATGTATTTCACTTGCTCTGAATGCGGTTTCTGGCAAATGGGCATACCCCTGATAGATTATCGGCCCACCATCAAACCATTTCCTTTTGGATGAAATTTGAGTGTTGACTTTCAAGAAATGCACAGTTTGAAAAACTTTGTTTCTGAATGCGGGAAAAGTTAAAGGTTTTATAAAGCCTATATCTAAAGGTCCTAATGGAGCACATGGATACGTTTGGAATATATGATATGGAACCACTAACCATCATACATAGTTCATTTGGAAGCAGCTAGTGTATTCTCTTTTCATGATATGCTCATATTCAACTCCTAAGAAACTTAGAGTGCCAAAGCTTGATATCGCCATGTATGTATTTCACAAGCTCTGATTGCGGTTTCTGGCAAATGGGCATACCCCTGATAGATTATCGGCCCACCATCAAACCATTTCCTTTTGGGTGAAATTTGAGTGTTGACTTTCAAGAAATGCACAGTTTGAAAAACTTTGTTTCTGAATGCGGGAAAAGTTAAAGGTTTTATATAGCCCATAGCTAAAGCTCCTAAAGGAGTATATGGCTACCTTTGGAATATATGATATGGAACGACTAACCATCATACATAGTTCATTTGGAAGCAGCTAGTGTATTCTCTTTTCATGATATGCTCATATTCAACTCCTAAGAAACTTAGAGTGCCAAAGCTTGAAATCGTCATGTATGTATTTCACAAGCTCTGAATGCGGTTTCTGGCAAATGGGCATACCCCTGATAGATTATCGGCCCACCATCAAAGCTTTTCCTTTTGGATGAGCTAGTGTGTTCTCTCTTCAAGATATGCTCATTTTCAACTCCTAAGAAACTTAGAGTGCCAAAGCTTGAAATCGTCATGTATGTATTTCACAAGCTCTGAATGCGGTTTCTGGCAAATGGGCATACCCCTGATAGATTATCGGCCCACCATCAAATCTTTTCCTTTTGGATGAAATTTGAGTGTTGACTTTCAAGAAATGCACAGTTTGAAAAACTTTGTTTCTGAATGCTGGAAAAGTTAAAGGTTTTATAAAGCTTATATCTAAAGCTCCTAAAGGAGCATATGGCTACCTTTGGAATATATGTTACGGAACCACTCACCATCATAAATATTTCATTTGCAAGCAGCTAGTGTATTCCCTTTTCAAGATATGCTCATTTTCAACTACTAAGAAACTTAGAGTGCTAGAGCTTGAAATCGTCATGTATGTATTTCACAAGCTCTGAATGCGGTTTCTGGCAAATGGGCATACCCCTGATAGATTATCGGCCCACCATCAAATCTTTTCCTTTTGGATGAAATTTGAGTGTTGACTTTCAAGAAATGCACAGTTTGAAAAACTTTGTTTCTGAATGCTGGAAAAGTTAAAGGTTTTATAAAGCCTATATCTAAAGCTCCTAAAGGAGCATATGGCTACCTTTGGAATATATGTTACGGAACCACTCACCATCATAAATATTTCATTTGCAAGCAGCTAGTATATTCCCTTTTCAAGATATGCTCATTTTCAACTACTAAGAAACTTAGAGTGCTAGAGCTTGAAATCGTCATGTATGTATTTCACAAGCTCTGAATGCGGTTTCTGGCAAATGGGCATACCCCTGATCGATTATCGGCCCACCATCAAACCGTTTCCTTTTGGATGAAATTTGAGTGTTGACTTTCAAGAAATGCAAAGTTTGAAAAACATTGTTTCTGAATGCGGGAAAAGTCAAAGGTTTTGTAAGGCCCATATCTAAAGCTCCTGAAGGAGCATATGGCTACCTTTGGAATATATGATATGGAACCACTCACCATCATACATTGTTCATTTGGAAGCAGCTAGTGTATTCTAGTTTCAGATATGTTTATATTCAACTCCTAAGAAACTTAGAGTGCCAAAGCTTGAAATCGTCATGTATGTATTTCACAAGCTCTGAATGCGGTTTCTGGCAAATGGGTAACCCCTGATAGATTATCGGCCCACCATCAAACCATTTCCTTTTGGATGAAATTTGAGTGTTGACTTACAAGTAATGCACAGTTTGAAAAACTTTGTTTCTGAATACGGGAAAAGTAAATGGTTTTATAAAGGCTATATCTAAAGATCCTAAAGGAGCAGATGGCTACCTTTTCAATATATCATATGGAACCACTAACCATCATACATAGTTCATTTGGAAGCAGCTAGTGTATTCTCTTTTCAAGATATGCTCATTTTCAACTCCTAAGAAACAGATTGCCAAAGCTTGAAATCACATGTATGTATTTCACTTGCTCTGAATGCGGTTTCTGGCAAATGGGCATACCCCTGATAGATTATCGGCCCACCATCAAACCATTTCCTTTTGGATGAAATTTGAGTGTTGACTTTCAAGAAATGCACAGTTTGAAAAACTTTGTTTCTGAATGCGGGAAAAGTTAAAGGTTTTATAAAGCCTATATCTAAAGGTCCTAATGGAGCACATGGATACCTTTGGAATATATGATATGGAACCACTAACCATCATACATTGTTCATTTGGAAGCAGCTAGTGTATTCTCTTTTCATGATATGCTCATATTCAACTCCTAAGAAACTTAGAGTGCCAAAGCTTGAAATCGCCATGTATGTATTTCACAAGCTCTGAATGCGGTTTCTGGCAAATGGGCATACCCCTGATAGATTATCGGCCCACCATCAAACCTTTTCCTTTTGGGTGAAATTTGAGTGTTGACTTTCAAGAAATGCACAGTTTGAAAAACTTTGTTTCTGAATGCGGGAAAAGTTAAAGGTTTTATATAGCCCATAGCTAAAACTCCTAAAGGAGTATATGGCTACCTTTGGAATATATGATATGGAACCACTAACCATCATACATAGTTCATTTGGAAGCAGCTAGTGTATTCTCTTTTCATGATATTCTCATATTCAACATCTAAGAAACTTAGAGTGCCAAAGCTTGAAATCGTCATGTATGTATTTCACAAGCTCTGAATGCGGTTTCTGGCAAATGGGCATACCCCTGATAGATTATCGGCCCACCATCAAAGCTTTTCCTTTTGGATGAGCTAGTGTGTTCTCTCTTCAAGATATGCTCATTTTCAACTCCTAAGAAACTTAGAGTGCCAAAGCTCGAAATCGTCATGTATGTATTTCACAAGCTCTGAATGCGGTTTCTGGCAAATGGGTAACTTCTGATAGATTATCGGCCCACCATCAAACCATTTCCTTTTGGATGAAATTTGAGTGTTTACTTTCAAGAAATGCACACTTTGAAAAACTTTGTTTCTGAATGCGGGAAAAGTTAAAGGTTTTATAAAGCCCATATCTAAAGCTCCTAAAGGAGCATTTGGCTACCTTTGGAATATATGATATGGAACCACTCACCATCATACATAGTTCATTTGGAAGCAGCTAGTGTATTCTCTTTTCAGATATGCTCATATTCAACTCCTAAGAAACTTAGAGTGCCAAAGCTTGAAATCGTCATGTATGTATTTCACAAGCTCTGAATGCGGTTTCTGGCAAATGGGTAACCCCTGATAAATTATCGGCCCACCATCAAACCATTTCCTTTTGGATGAAATTTGAGTGTTGACTTTCAAGAAATGCACAGTTTGAAAAACTTTGTTTCTGAATGCTGGAAAAGTTAAAGGTTTTATAAAGCCTATATCTAAAGCTCCTAAAGGAGCATATGGCTACCTTTGGAATATATGTTACGGAACCACTCACCATCATAAATATTTCATTTGCAAGCAGCTAGTGTATTCCCTTTTCAAGATATGCTCATTTTCAACTACTAAGAAACTTAGAGTGCTAGAGCTTGAAATCGTCATGTATGTATTTCACAAGCTCTGAATGCGGTTTCTGGCAAATGGGCATACCCCTGATTGATTATCGGCCCACCATCAAACCTTTTCCTTTTGGATGAGCTAGTGTGTTCTCTCTTCAAGATATGCTCATTTTCAACTCCTAAGAAACTTAGAGTGCTAGAGCTTGAAATCGTCATGTTTGTATTTCACAAGCTCTGAATGCGGTTTCTGGCAAATGGATAACTCCTGATAGATTATCGGCCCACCATCAAACCATTTCCTTTTGGATGAAATTTGAGTGTTGACTTTCAAGAAATGCACACTTTGAAAAACTTTGTTTCTGAATGCGGGAAAAGTTAAAGGTTTTATAAAGCCCATATCTAAAGCTCCTAAAAGAGCATTTGGCTACCTTTGGAATATATGATATGGAACCACTCACCATCATACATAGTTCATTTGGAAGCAGCTAGTGTATTCTCTTTTCAGATATGCTCATATTCAACTCCTAAGAAACTTAGAGTGCCAAAGCTTGAAATCGTCATGTATGTATTTCACAAGCTCTGAATGCGGTTTCTGGCAAATGGGTAACCCCTGATAGATTATCGGCCCACCATCAAACCATTTCCTTTTGGATGAAATTTGAGTGTTGACTCTCAAGAAATGCACAGTTTGAAAAACTTTGTTTCCGAATACGGGAAAAGTTAAAGGTTTTATGAAGCCCATATCTAAAGCTCCTAAAGGAGCAGATGGCTACCTTTTAAATATATGATATGGAACCACTCACCATCATACATATTTCATTTGGAAGCAGCTAGTGTATTCTCTCTTCAAGATATGCTCATTTTCAACTCCTAAGAAACAGAGTGCCAAAGCTTGAAATCGTCATGTATGTATTTCACATGCTCTGAATGCGGTTTCTGGCAAATGGGCATACCCCTGATAGATTAACGGCCCACCATCAAACCATTTCCTTTTGGATGAAATTTGATTGTTGACTTTCAAGAAATTCACAGTTTGAAAAACTTTGTTTCTGAATGCGGGAAAAGTTAAAGGTTTTATAAAGCCTATATCTAAAACTCCTAATGGAGCACATGGATACCTTTGGAATATATGTTATGGAACCACTCACCATCATACATATCTCATTTGGAAGCAGCTAGTGTATTCTCTTTTGAAGATATGCTCATTTTCAACTACTAAGAAACTTAGAGTGCCAAAGCTTGAAATCGTCATATATGTATTTCACAAGCTCTGAATGCGGTTTCTGGCAAATGGGCATACCCCTGATAGATTAACGGCCCACCATCAAACCATTTCCTTTTGGATGAAATTTGATTGTTGACTTTCAAGAAATTCACAGTTTGAAAAACTTTGTTTCTGAATGCTGGAAAAGTTAAAGGTTTTATAAAGCCTATATCTAAAGCTCCTAAAGGAGCATATGGCTACCTTTGGAATATATGTTACGGAACCACTCACCATCATAAATATTTCATTTGCAAGCAGCTAGTGTATTCCCTTTTCAAGATATGCTCATTTTCAACTACTAAGAAACTTAGAGTGCTAGAGCTTGAAATCGTCATGTATGTATTTCACAAGCTCTGAATGCGGTTTCTGGCAAATGGGCATACCCCTGATTGATTATCGGCCCACCATCAAACCTTTTCCTTTTGGATGAGCTAGTGTGTTCTCTCTTCAAGATATGCTCATTTTCAACTCCTAAGAAACTTAGAGTGCTAGAGCTTGAAATCGTCATGTATGTATTTCACAAGCTCTGAATGCGGTTTCTGGCAAATGGGTAACTCCTGATAGATTATCGGCCCACCATCAAACCATTTCCTTTTGGATGAAATTTGAGTGTTGACTTTCAAGAAATGCACAGTTTGAAAAACTTTGTTTCTGAATGCGGGAAAAGTTAAAGGTTTTATAAAGCCCATATCTAAAGCTCCTAAAGGAGCATTTGGCTACCTTCGTAATATATGATATGGAACCACTCACCATCATACATAGTTCATTTGGAAGCAGCTAGTGTATTCTCTTTTCAGATATGCTCATATTCAACTCCTAAGAAACTTAGAGTGCCAAAGCTTGAAATCGTCATGTATGTATTTCACAAGCTCTGAATGCGGTTTCTGGCAAATGGGCATACCCCTGATAGATTATCGGCCCACCATCAAATCTTTTCCTTTTGGATGAAATTTGAGTGTTGACTTTCAAGAAATGCACAGTTTGAAAAACTTTTTTTCTGAATGCTGGAAAAGTTAAAGGTTTTATAAAGCCTATATCTAAAGCTCCTAAAGGAGCATATGGCTACCTTTGGAATATATGTTACGGAACCACTCACCATCATAAATATTTCATTTGCAAGCAGCTAGTGTATTCCCTTTTCAAGATATGCTCATTTTCAACTACTAAGAAACTTAGAGTGCTAGAGCTTGAAATCGTCATGTATGTATTTCACAAGCTCTGAATGCGGTTTCTGGCAAATGGGCATACCCCTGATTGATTATCGGCCCACCATCAAACCTTTTCCTTTTGGATGAGCTAGTGTGTTCTCTCTTCAAGATATGCTCATTTTCAACTCCTAAGAAACTTAGAGTGCTAGAGCTTGAAATCGTCATGTATGTATTTCACAAGCTCTGAATGCGGTTTCTGGCAAATGGATAACTCCTGATAGATTATCGGCCCACCATCAAACCATTTCCTTTTGGATGAAATTTGAGTGTTGACTTTCAAGAAATGCACACTTTGAAAAACTTTGTTTCTGAATGCGGGAAAAGTTAAAGGTTTTATAAAGCCCATATCTAAAGCTCCTAAAAGAGCATTTGGCTACCTTTGGAATATATGATATGGAACCACTCACCATCATACATAGTTCATTTGGAAGCAGCTAGTGTATTCTCTTTTCAGATATGCTCATATTCAACTCCTAAGAAACTTAGAGTGCCAAAGCTTGAAATCGTCATGTATGTATTTCACAAGCTCTGAATGCGGTTTCTGGCAAATGGGTAACTCCTGATAGATTATCGGCCCACCATCAAACCATTTCCTTTTGGATGAAATTTGAGTGTTGACTTTCAAGAAATGCACACTTTGAAAAACTTTGTTTCTGAATGCGGGAAAAGTTAAAGGTTTTATAAAGCCCATATCTAAAGCTCCTAAAGGAGCATTTGGCTACCTTTGGAATATATGATATGGAACCACTCACCATCATACATAGTTCATTTGGAAGCAGCTAGTGTATTCTCTTTTCAGATATGCTCATATTCAACTCCTAAGAAACTTAGAGTGCCAAAGCTTGAAATCGTCATGTATGTATTTCACAAGCTCTGAATGCGGTTTCTGGCAAATGGGTAACCCCTGATAGATTATCGGCCCACCATCAAACCATTTCCTTTTGGATGAAATTTGAGTGTTGACTTTCAAGAAATGCACAGTTTGAAAAACTTTGTCTCTGAATGCTGGAAAAGTTAAAGGTTTTATAAAGCCTATATCTAAAGCTCCTAAAGGAGCATATGGCTACCTTTGGAATATATGTTACGGAACCACTCACCATCATAAATATTTCATTTGCAAGCAGCTAGTGTATTCCCTTTTCAAAATATGCTCATTTTCAACTACTAAGAAACTTAGAGTGCTAGAGCTTGAAATCGTCATGTATGTATTTCACAAGCTCTGAATGCGGTTTCTGGCAAATGGGCATACCCCTGATTGATTATCGGCCCACCATCAAACCTTTTCCTTTTGGATGAGCTAGTGTGTTCTCTCTTCAAGATATGCTCATTTTCAACTCCTAAGAAACTTAGAGTGCTAGAGCTTGAAATCGTCATGTATGTATTTCACAAGCTCTGAATGCGGTTTCTGGCAAATGGGTAACTCCTGATAGATTATCGGCCCACCATCAAACCATTTCCTTTTGGATGAAATTTGAGTGTTGACTTTCAAGAAATGCACAGTTTGAAAAACTTTGTTTCTGAATGCGGGAAAAGTTAAAGGTTTTATAAAGCCCATATCTAAAGCTCCTAAAGGAGCATTTGGCTACCTTCGTAATATATGATATGGAACCACTCACCATCATACATAGTTCATTTGGAAGCAGCTAGTGTATTCTCTTTTCAGATATGCTCATATTCAACTCCTAAGAAACTTAGAGTGCCAAAGCTTGAAATCGTCATGTATGTATTTCACAAGCTCTGAATGCGGTTTCTGGCAAATGGGTAACTCCTGATAGATTATCGGCCCACCATCAAACCATTTCCTTTTGGATGAAATTTGAGTGTTGACTTTCAAGAAATGCACAGTTTGAAAAACTTTGTTTCTGAATGCGGGAAAAGTTAAAGGTTTTATAAAGCCCATATCTAAAGCTCCTAAAGGAGCATTTGGCTACCTTCGTAATATATGATATGGAACCACTCACCATCATACATAGTTCATTTGGAAGCAGCTAGTGTATTCTCTTTTCAGATATGCTCATATTCAACTCCTAAGAAACTTAGAGTGCCAAAGCTTGAAATCGTCATGTATGTATTTCACAAGCTCTGAATGCGGTTTCTGGCAAATGGGTAACTCCTGATAGATTATCGGCCCACCATCAAACCATTTCCTTTTGGATGAAATTTGAGTGTTGACTTTCAAGAAATGCACAGTTTGAAAAACTTTGTTTCTGAATACGGGAAAAGTTAAAGGTTTTATGAAGCCCATATCTAAAGCTCCTAAAGGAGCAGATGGCTACCTTTTAAATATATGATATGGAACCACTCACCATCATACATATTTCATTTGGAAGCAGCTAGTGTATTCTCTCTTCAAGATATGCTCATTTTCAACTCCTAAGAAACAGAGTGCCAAAGCTTGAAATCGTCATGTATGTATTTCACATGCTCTGAATGCGGCTTCTGGCAAATGGGCATACCCCTGATAGATTAACGGCCCACCATCAAACCATTTCCTTTTGGATGAAATTTGATTGTTGACTTTCAAGAAATTCACAGTTTGAAAAACTTTGTTTCTGAATGCGGGAAAAGTTAAAGGTTTTATAAAGCCTATATCTAAAACTCCTAATGGAGCACATGGATACCTTTGGAATATATGTTATGGAACCACTCACCATCATACATATCTCATTTGGAAGCAGCTAGTGTATTCTCTTTTGAAGATATGCTCATTTTCAACTACTAAGAAACTTAGAGTGCCAAAGCTTGAAATCGTCATATATGTATTTCACAAGCTCTGAATGCGGTTTCTGGCAAATGGGCATACCCCTGATAGATTAACGGCCCACCATCAAACCATTTCCTTTTGGATGAAATTTGATTGTTGACTTTCAAGAAATTCACAGTTTGAAAAACTTTGTTTCTGAATGCTGGAAAAGTTAAAGGTTTTATAAAGCCTATATCTAAAGCTCCTAAAGGAGCATATGGCTACCTTTGGAATATATGTTACGGAACCACTCACCATCATAAATATTTCATTTGCAAGCAGCTAGTGTATTCCCTTTTCAAGATATGCTCATTTTCAACTACTAAGAAACTTAGAGTGCTAGAGCTTGAAATCGTCATGTATGTATTTCACAAGCTCTGAATGCGGTTTCTGGCAAATGGGTAACTCCTGATAGATTATCGGCCCACCATCAAACCATTTCCTTTTGGATGAAATTTGAGTGTTGACTTTCAAGAAATGCACAGTTTGAAAAACTTTGTTTCTGAATGCGGGAAAAGTTAAAGGTTTTATAAAGCCCATATCTAAAGCTCCTAAAGGAGCATTTGGCTACCTTCGTAATATATGATATGGAACCACTCACCATCATACATAGTTCATTTGGAAGCAGCTAGTGTATTCTCTTTTCAGATATGCTCATATTCAACTCCTAAGAAACTTAGAGTGCCAAAGCTTGAAATCGTCATGTATGTATTTCACAAGCTCTGAATGCGGTTTCTGGCAAATGGGCATACCCCTGATTGATTATCGGCCCACCATCAAACCTTTTCCTTTTGGATGAGCTAGTGTGTTCTCTCTTCAAGATATGCTCATTTTCAACTCCTAAGAAACTTAGAGTGCTAGAGCTTGAAATCGTCATGTATGTATTTCACAAGCTCTGAATGCGGTTTCTGGCAAATGGATAACTCCTGATAGATTATCGGCCCACCATCAAACCATTTCCTTTTGGATGAAATTTGAGTGTTGACTTTCAAGAAATGCACACTTTGAAAAACTTTGTTTCTGAATGCGGGAAAAGTTAAAGGTTTTATAAAGCCCATATCTAAAGCTCCTAAAAGAGCATTTGGCTACCTTTGGAATATATGATATGGAACCACTCACCATCATACATAGTTCATTTGGAAGCAGCTAGTGTATTCTCTTTTCAGATATGCTCATATTCAACTCCTAAGAAACTTAGAGTGCCAAAGCTTGAAATCGTCATGTATGTATTTCACAAGCTCTGAATGCGGTTTCTGGCAAATGGGTAACTCCTGATAGATTATCGGCCCACCATCAAACCATTTCCTTTTGGATGAAATTTGAGTGTTGACTTTCAAGAAATGCACACTTTGAAAAACTTTGTTTCTGAATGCGGGAAAAGTTAAAGGTTTTATAAAGCCCATATCTAAAGCTCCTAAAGGAGCATTTGGCTACCTTTGGAATATATGATATGGAACCACTCACCATCATACATAGTTCATTTGGAAGCAGCTAGTGTATTCTCTTTTCAGATATGCTCATATTCAACTCCTAAGAAACTTAGAGTGCCAAAGCTTGAAATCGTCATGTATGTATTTCACAAGCTCTGAATGCGGTTTCTGGCAAATGGGTAACCCCTGATAGATTATCGGCCCACCATCAAACCATTTCCTTTTGGATGAAATTTGAGTGTTGACTTTCAAGAAATGCACAGTTTGAAAAACTTTGTCTCTGAATGCTGGAAAAGTTAAAGGTTTTATAAAGCCTATATCTAAAGCTCCTAAAGGAGCATATGGCTACCTTTGGAATATATGTTACGGAACCACTCACCATCATAAATATTTCATTTGCAAGCAGCTAGTGTATTCCCTTTTCAAAATATGCTCATTTTCAACTACTAAGAAACTTAGAGTGCTAGAGCTTGAAATCGTCATGTATGTATTTCACAAGCTCTGAATGCGGTTTCTGGCAAATGGGCATACCCCTGATTGATTATCGGCCCACCATCAAACCTTTTCCTTTTGGATGAGCTAGTGTGTTCTCTCTTCAAGATATGCTCATTTTCAACTCCTAAGAAACTTAGAGTGCTAGAGCTTGAAATCGTCATGTATGTATTTCACAAGCTCTGAATGCGGTTTCTGGCAAATGGGTAACTCCTGATAGATTATCGGCCCACCATCAAACCATTTCCTTTTGGATGAAATTTGAGTGTTGACTTTCAAGAAATGCACAGTTTGAAAAACTTTGTTTCTGAATGCGGGAAAAGTTAAAGGTTTTATAAAGCCCATATCTAAAGCTCCTAAAGGAGCATTTGGCTACCTTCGTAATATATGATATGGAACCACTCACCATCATACATAGTTCATTTGGAAGCAGCTAGTGTATTCTCTTTTCAGATATGCTCATATTCAACTCCTAAGAAACTTAGAGTGCCAAAGCTTGAAATCGTCATGTATGTATTTCACAAGCTCTGAATGCGGTTTCTGGCAAATGGGTAACTCCTGATAGATTATCGGCCCACCATCAAACCATTTCCTTTTGGATGAAATTTGAGTGTTGACTTTCAAGAAATGCACAGTTTGAAAAACTTTGTTTCTGAATGCGGGAAAAGTTAAAGGTTTTATAAAGCCCATATCTAAAGCTCCTAAAGGAGCATTTGGCTACCTTCGTAATATATGATATGGAACCACTCACCATCATACATAGTTCATTTGGAAGCAGCTAGTGTATTCTCTTTTCAGATATGCTCATATTCAACTCCTAAGAAACTTAGAGTGCCAAAGCTTGAAATCGTCATGTATGTATTTCACAAGCTCTGAATGCGGTTTCTGGCAAATGGGTAACTCCTGATAGATTATCGGCCCACCATCAAACCATTTCCTTTTGGATGAAATTTGAGTGTTGACTTTCAAGAAATGCACAGTTTGAAAAACTTTGTTTCTGAATACGGGAAAAGTTAAAGGTTTTATGAAGCCCATATCTAAAGCTCCTAAAGGAGCAGATGGCTACCTTTTAAATATATGATATGGAACCACTCACCATCATACATATTTCATTTGGAAGCAGCTAGTGTATTCTCTCTTCAAGATATGCTCATTTTCAACTCCTAAGAAACAGAGTGCCAAAGCTTGAAATCGTCATGTATGTATTTCACATGCTCTGAATGCGGCTTCTGGCAAATGGGCATACCCCTGATAGATTAACGGCCCACCATCAAACCATTTCCTTTTGGATGAAATTTGATTGTTGACTTTCAAGAAATTCACAGTTTGAAAAACTTTGTTTCTGAATGCGGGAAAAGTTAAAGGTTTTATAAAGCCTATATCTAAAACTCCTAATGGAGCACATGGATACCTTTGGAATATATGTTATGGAACCACTCACCATCATAAATATCTCATTTGGAAGCAGCTAGTGTATTCTCTTTTGAAGATATGCTCATTTTCAACTACTAAGAAACTTAGAGTGCCAAAGCTTGAAATCGTCATATATGTATTTCACAAGCTCTGAATGCGGTTTCTGGCAAATGGGCATACCCCTGATAGATTAACGGCCCACCATCAAACCATTTCCTTTTGGATGAAATTTGATTGTTGACTTTCAAGAAATTCACAGTTTGAAAAACTTTGTTTCTGAATGCTGGAAAAGTTAAAGGTTTTATAAAGCCTATATCTAAAGCTCCTAAAGGAGCATATGGCTACCTTTGGAATATATGTTACGGAACCACTCACCATCATAAATATTTCATTTGCAAGCAGCTAGTGTATTCCCTTTTCAAGATATGCTCATTTTCAACTACTAAGAAACTTAGAGTGCTAGAGCTTGAAATCGTCATGTATGTATTTCACAAGCTCTGAATGCGGTTTCTGGCAAATGGGCATACCCCTGATTGATTATCGGCCCACCATCAAACCTTTTCCTTTTGGATGAGCTAGTGTGTTCTCTCTTCAAGATATGCTCATTTTCAACTCCTAAGAAACTTAGAGTGCTAGAGCTTGAAATCGTCATGTATGTATTTCACAAGCTCTGAATGCGGTTTCTGGCAAATGGGTAACTCCTGATAGATTATCGGCCCACCATCAAACCATTTCCTTTTGGATGAAATTTGAGTGTTGACTTTCAAGAAATGCACAGTTTGAAAAACTTTGTTTCTGAATGCGGGAAAAGTTAAAGGTTTTATAAAGCCCATATCTAAAGCTCCTAAAGGAGCATTTGGCTACCTTCGTAATATATGATATGGAACCACTCACCATCATACATAGTTCATTTGGAAGCAGCTAGTGTATTCTCTTTTCAGATATGCTCATATTCAACTCCTAAGAAACTTAGAGTGCCAAAGCTTGAAATCGTCATGTATGTATTTCACAAGCTCTGAATGCGGTTTCTGGCAAATGGGTAACTCCTGATAGATTATCGGCCCACCATCAAACCATTTCCTTTTGGATGAAATTTGAGTGTTGACTTTCAAGAAATGCACAGTTTGAAAAACTTTGTTTCTGAATGCGGGAAAAGTTAAAGGTTTTATAAAGCCCATATCTAAAGCTCCTAAAGGAGCATTTGGCTACCTTCGTAATATATGATATGGAACCACTCACCATCATACATAGTTCATTTGGAAGCAGCTAGTGTATTCTCTTTTCAGATATGCTCATATTCAACTCCTAAGAAACTTAGAGTGCCAAAGCTTGAAATCGTCATGTATGTATTTCACAAGCTCTGAATGCGGTTTCTGGCAAATGGGTAACTCCTGATAGATTATCGGCCCACCATCAAACCATTTCCTTTTGGATGAAATTTGAGTGTTGACTTTCAAGAAATGCACAGTTTGAAAAACTTTGTTTCTGAATGCGGGAAAAGTTAAAGGTTTTATAAAGCCCATATCTAAAGCTCCTAAAGGAGCATTTGGCTACCTTCGTAATATATGATATGGAACCACTCACCATCATACATAGTTCATTTGGAAGCAGCTAGTGTATTCTCTTTTCAGATATGCTCATATTCAACTCCTAAGAAACTTAGAGTGCCAAAGCTTGAAATCGTCATGTATGTATTTCACAAGCTCTGAATGCGGTTTCTGGCAAATGGGTAACTCCTGATAGATTATCGGCCCACCATCAAACCATTTCCTTTTGGATGAAATTTGAGTGTTGACTTTCAAGAAATGCACAGTTTGAAAAACTTTGTTTCTGAATACGGGAAAAGTTAAAGGTTTTATGAAGCCCATATCTAAAGCTCCTAAAGGAGCAGATGGCTACCTTTTAAATATATGATATGGAACCACTCACCATCATACATATTTCATTTGGAAGCAGCTAGTGTATTCTCTCTTCAAGATATGCTCATTTTCAACTCCTAAGAAACAGAGTGCCAAAGCTTGAAATCGTCATGTATGTATTTCACATGCTCTGAATGCGGCTTCTGGCAAATGGGCATACCCCTGATAGATTAACGGCCCACCATCAAACCATTTCCTTTTGGATGAAATTTGATTGTTGACTTTCAAGAAATTCACAGTTTGAAAAACTTTGTTTCTGAATGCGGGAAAAGTTAAAGGTTTTATAAAGCCTATATCTAAAACTCCTAATGGAGCACATGGATACCTTTGGAATATATGTTATGGAACCACTCACCATCATAAATATCTCATTTGGAAGCAGCTAGTGTATTCTCTTTTGAAGATATGCTCATTTTCAACTACTAAGAAACTTAGAGTGCCAAAGCTTGAAATCGTCATATATGTATTTCACAAGCTCTGAATGCGGTTTCTGGCAAATGGGCATACCCCTGATAGATTAACGGCCCACCATCAAACCATTTCCTTTTGGATGAAATTTGATTGTTGACTTTCAAGAAATTCACAGTTTGAAAAACTTTGTTTCTGAATGCTGGAAAAGTTAAAGGTTTTATAAAGCCTATATCTAAAGCTCCTAAAGGAGCATATGGCTACCTTTGGAATATATGTTACGGAACCACTCACCATCATAAATATTTCATTTGCAAGCAGCTAGTGTATTCCCTTTTCAAGATATGCTCATTTTCAACTACTAAGAAACTTAGAGTGCTAGAGCTTGAAATCGTCATGTATGTATTTCACAAGCTCTGAATGCGGTTTCTGGCAAATGGGCATACCCCTGATTGATTATCGGCCCACCATCAAACCTTTTCCTTTTGGATGAGCTAGTGTGTTCTCTCTTCAAGATATGCTCATTTTCAACTCCTAAGAAACTTAGAGTGCTAGAGCTTGAAATCGTCATGTATGTATTTCACAAGCTCTGAATGCGGTTTCTGGCAAATGGGTAACTCCTGATAGATTATCGGCCCACCATCAAACCATTTCCTTTTGGATGAAATTTGAGTGTTGACTTTCAAGAAATGCACAGTTTGAAAAACTTTGTTTCTGAATGCGGGAAAAGTTAAAGGTTTTATAAAGCCCATATCTAAAGCTCCTAAAGGAGCATTTGGCTACCTTCGTAATATATGATATGGAACCACTCACCATCATACATAGTTCATTTGGAAGCAGCTAGTGTATTCTCTTTTCAGATATGCTCATATTCAACTCCTAAGAAACTTAGAGTGCCAAAGCTTGAAATCGTCATGTATGTATTTCACAAGCTCTGAATGCGGTTTCTGGCAAATGGGTAACTCCTGATAGATTATCGGCCCACCATCAAACCATTTCCTTTTGGATGAAATTTGAGTGTTGACTTTCAAGAAATGCACAGTTTGAAAAACTTTGTTTCTGAATGCGGGAAAAGTTAAAGGTTTTATAAAGCCCATATCTAAAGCTCCTAAAGGAGCATTTGGCTACCTTCGTAATATATGATATGGAACCACTCACCATCATACATAGTTCATTTGGAAGCAGCTAGTGTATTCTCTTTTCAGATATGCTCATATTCAACTCCTAAGAAACTTAGAGTGCCAAAGCTTGAAATCGTCATGTATGTATTTCACAAGCTCTGAATGCGGTTTCTGGCAAATGGGTAACTCCTGATAGATTATCGGCCCACCATCAAACCATTTCCTTTTGGATGAAATTTGAGTGTTGACTTTCAAGAAATGCACAGTTTGAAAAACTTTGTTTCTGAATACGGGAAAAGTTAAAGGTTTTATGAAGCCCATATCTAAAGCTCCTAAAGGAGCAGATGGCTACCTTTTAAATATATGATATGGAACCACTCACCATCATACATATTTCATTTGGAAGCAGCTAGTGTATTCTCTCTTCAAGATATGCTCATTTTCAACTCCTAAGAAACAGAGTGCCAAAGCTTGAAATCGTCATGTATGTATTTCACATGCTCTGAATGCGGCTTCTGGCAAATGGGCATACCCCTGATAGATTAACGGCCCACCATCAAACCATTTCCTTTTGGATGAAATTTGATTGTTGACTTTCAAGAAATTCACAGTTTGAAAAACTTTGTTTCTGAATGCGGGAAAAGTTAAAGGTTTTATAAAGCCTATATCTAAATCTCCTAATGGAGCACATGGATACCTTTGGAATATATGTTATGGAACCACTCACCATCATACATATCTCATTTGGAAGCAGCTAGTGTATTCTCTTTTGAAGATATGCTCATTTTCAACTACTAAGAAACTTAGAGTGCCAAAGCTTGAAATCGTCATATATGTATTTCACAAGCTCTGAATGCGGTTTCTGGCAAATGGGCATACCCCTGATAGATTAACGGCCCACCATCAAACCATTTCCTTTTGGATGAAATTTGATTGTTGACTTTCAAGAAATTCACAGTTTGAAAAACTTTGTTTCTGAATGCTGGAAAAGTTAAAGGTTTTATAAAGCCTATATCTAAAGCTCCTAAAGGAGCATATGGCTACCTTTGGAATATATGTTACGGAACCACTCACCATCATAAATATTTCATTTGCAAGCAGCTAGTGTATTCCCTTTTCAAGATATGCTCATTTTCAACTACTAAGAAACTTAGAGTGCTAGAGCTTGAAATCGTCATGTATGTATTTCACAAGCTCTGAATGCGGTTTCTGGCAAATGGGCATACCCCTGATTGATTATCGGCCCACCATCAAACCTTTTCCTTTTGGATGAGCTAGTGTGTTCTCTCTTCAAGATATGCTCATTTTCAACTCCTAAGAAACTTAGAGTGCTAGAGCTTGAAATCGTCATGTATGTATTTCACAAGCTCTGAATGCGGTTTCTGGCAAATGGGTAACTCCTGATAGATTATCGGCCCACCATCAAACCATTTCCTTTTGGATGAAATTTGAGTGTTGACTTTCAAGAAATGCACAGTTTGAAAAACTTTGTTTCTGAATGCGGGAAAAGTTAAAGGTTTTATAAAGCCCATATCTAAAGCTCCTAAAGGAGCATTTGGCTACCTTCGTAATATATGATATGGAACCACTCACCATCATACATAGTTCATTTGGAAGCAGCTAGTGTATTCTCTTTTCAGATATGCTCATATTCAACTCCTAAGAAACTTAGAGTGCCAAAGCTTGAAATCGTCATGTATGTATTTCACAACCTCTGAATGCGGTTTCTGGCAAATGGGTAACTCCTGATAGATTATCGGCCCACCATCAAACCATTTCCTTTTGGATGAAATTTGAGTGTTGACTTTCAAGAAATGCACAGTTTGAAAAACTTTGTTTCTGAATGCGGGAAAAGTTAAAGGTTTTATAAAGCCCATATCTAAAGCTCCTAAAGGAGCATTTGGCTACCTTCGTAATATATGATATGGAACCACTCACCATCATACATAGTTCATTTGGAAGCAGCTAGTGTATTCTCTTTTCAGATATGCTCATATTCAACTCCTAAGAAACTTAGAGTGCCAAAGCTTGAAATCGTCATGTATGTATTTCACAAGCTCTGAATGCGGTTTCTGGCAAATGGGTAACTCCTGATAGATTATCGGCCCACCATCAAACCATTTCCTTTTGGATGAAATTTGAGTGTTGACTTTCAAGAAATGCACAGTTTGAAAAACTTTGTTTCTGAATACGGGAAAAGTTAAAGGTTTTATGAAGCCCATATCTAAAGCTCCTAAAGGAGCAGATGGCTACCTTTTAAATATATGATATGGAACCACTCACCATCATACATATTTCATTTGCAAGCAGCTAGTGTATTCTCTCTTCAAGATATGCTCATTTTCAACTCCTAAGAAACAGAGTGCCAAAGCTTGAAATCGTCATGTATGTATTTCACATGCTCTGAATGCGGCTTCTGGCAAATGGGCATACCCCTGATAGATTAACGGCCCACCATCAAACCATTTCCTTTTGGATGAAATTTGATTGTTGACTTTCAAGAAATTCACAGTTTGAAAAACTTTGTTTCTGAATGCGGGAAAAGTTAAAGGTTTTATAAAGCCTATATCTAAAACTCCTAATGGAGCACATGGATACCTTTGGAATATATGTTATGGAACCACTCACCATCATACATATCTCATTTGGAAGCAGCTAGTGTATTCTCTTTTGAAGATATGCTCATTTTCAACTACTAAGAAACTTAGAGTGCCAAAGCTTGAAATCGTCATATATGTATTTCACAAGCTCTGAATGCGGTTTCTGGCAAATGGGCATACCCCTGATAGATTAACGGCCCACCATCAAACCATTTCCTTTTGGATGAAATTTGATTGTTGACTTTCAAGAAATTCACAGTTTGAAAAACTTTGTTTCTGAATGCTGGAAAAGTTAAAGGTTTTATAAAGCCTATATCTAAAGCTCCTAAAGGAGCATATGGCTACCTTTGGAATATATGTTACGGAACCACTCACCATCATAAATATTTCATTTGCAAGCAGCTAGTGTATTCCCTTTTCAAGATATGCTCATTTTCAACTACTAAGAAACTTAGAGTGCTAGAGCTTGAAATCGTCATGTATGTATTTCACAAGCTCTGAATGCGGTTTCTGGCAAATGGGCATACCCCTGATTGATTATCGGCCCACCATCAAACCTTTTCCTTTTGGATGAGCTAGTGTGTTCTCTCTTCAAGATATGCTCATTTTCAACTCCTAAGAAACTTAGAGTGCTAGAGCTTGAAATCGTCATGTATGTATTTCACAAGCTCTGAATGCGGTTTCTGGCAAATGGGTAACTCCTGATAGATTATCGGCCCACCATCAAACCATTTCCTTTTGGATGAAATTTGAGTGTTGACTTTCAAGAAATGCACAGTTTGAAAAACTTTGTTTCTGAATGCGGGAAAAGTTAAAGGTTTTATAAAGCCCATATCTAAAGCTCCTAAAGGAGCATTTGGCTACCTTCGTAATATATGATATGGAACCACTCACCATCATACATAGTTCATTTGGAAGCAGCTAGTGTATTCTCTTTTCAGATATGCTCATATTCAACTCCTAAGAAACTTAGAGTGCCAAAGCTTGAAATCGTCATGTATGTATTTCACAAGCTCTGAATGCGGTTTCTGGCAAATGGGCATACCCCTGATAGATTATCGGCCCACCATCAAATCTTTTCCTTTTGGATGAAATTTGAGTGTTGACTTTCAAGAAATGCACAGTTTGAAAAACTTTGTTTCTGAATGCTGGAAAAGTTAAAGGTTTTATAAAGCCTATATCTAAAGCTCCTAAAGGAGCATATGGCTACCTTTGGAATATATGTTACGGAACCACTCACCATCATAAATATTTCATTTGCAAGCAGCTAGTGTATTCCCTTTTCAAGATATGCTCATTTTCAACTACTAAGAAACTTAGAGTGCTAGAGCTTGAAATCGTCATGTATGTATTTCACAAGCTCTGAATGCGGTTTCTGGCAAATGGGCATACCCCTGATTGATTATCGGCCCACCATCAAACCTTTTCCTTTTGGATGAGCTAGTGTGTTCTCTCTTCAAGATATGCTCATTTTCAACTCCTAAGAAACTTAGAGTGCTAGAGCTTGAAATCGTCATGTATGTATTTCACAAGCTCTGAATGCGGTTTCTGGCAAATGGATAACTCCTGATAGATTATCGGCCCACCATCAAACCATTTCCTTTTGGATGAAATTTGAGTGTTGACTTTCAAGAAATGCACACTTTGAAAAACTTTGTTTCTGAATGCGGGAAAAGTTAAAGGTTTTATAAAGCCCATATCTAAAGCTCCTAAAAGAGCATTTGGCTACCTTTGGAATATATGATATGGAACCACTCACCATCATACATAGTTCATTTGGAAGCAGCTAGTGTATTCTCTTTTCAGATATGCTCATATTCAACTCCTAAGAAACTTAGAGTGCCAAAGCTTGAAATCGTCATGTATGTATTTCACAAGCTCTGAATGCGGTTTCTGGCAAATGGGTAACTCCTGATAGATTATCGGCCCACCATCAAACCATTTCCTTTTGGATGAAATTTGAGTGTTGACTTTCAAGAAATGCACACTTTGAAAAACTTTGTTTCTGAATGCGGGAAAAGTTAAAGGTTTTATAAAGCCCATATCTAAAGCTCCTAAAGGAGCATTTGGCTACCTTTGGAATATATGATATGGAACCACTCACCATCATACATAGTTCATTTGGAAGCAGCTAGTGTATTCTCTTTTCAGATATGCTCATATTCAACTCCTAAGAAACTTAGAGTGCCAAAGCTTGAAATCGTCATGTATGTATTTCACAAGCTCTGAATGCGGTTTCTGGCAAATGGGTAACCCCTGATAGATTATCGGCCCACCATCAAACCATTTCCTTTTGGATGAAATTTGAGTGTTGACTTTCAAGAAATGCACAGTTTGAAAAACTTTGTCTCTGAATGCTGGAAAAGTTAAAGGTTTTATAAAGCCTATATCTAAAGCTCCTAAAGGAGCATATGGCTACCTTTGGAATATATGTTACGGAACCACTCACCATCATAAATATTTCATTTGCAAGCAGCTAGTGTATTCCCTTTTCAAAATATGCTCATTTTCAACTACTAAGAAACTTAGAGTGCTAGAGCTTGAAATCGTCATGTATGTATTTCACAAGCTCTGAATGCGGTTTCTGGCAAATGGGCATACCCCTGATTGATTATCGGCCCACCATCAAACCTTTTCCTTTTGGATGAAATTTGAGTGTTGACTTTCAAGAAATGCACAGTTTGAAAAACTTTGTTTCTGAATACGGGAAAAGTTAAAGGTTTTATGAAGCCCATATCTAAAGCTCCTAAAGGAGCAGATGGCTACCTTTTAAATATATGATATGGAACCACTCACCATCATACATATTTCATTTGGAAGCAGCTAGTGTATTCTCTCTTCAAGATATGCTCATTTTCAACTCCTAAGAAACAGAGTGCCAAAGCTTGAAATCGTCATGTATGTATTTCACATGCTCTGAATGCGGCTTCTGGCAAATGGGCATACCCCTGATAGATTAACGGCCCACCATCAAACCATTTCCTTTTGGATGAAATTTGATTGTTGACTTTCAAGAAATTCACAGTTTGAAAAACTTTGTTTCTGAATGCGGGAAAAGTTAAAGGTTTCATAAAGCCTATATCTAAAACTCCTAATGGAGCACATGGATACCTTTGGAATATATGTTATGGAACCACTCACCATCATACATATCTCATTTGGAAGCAGCTAGTGTATTCTCTTTTGAAGATATGCTCATTTTCAACTACTAAGAAACTTAGAGTGCCAAAGCTTGAAATCGTCATATATGTATTTCACAAGCTCTGAATGCGGTTTCTGGCAAATGGGCATACCCCTGATAGATTAACGGCCCACCATCAAACCATTTCCTTTTGGATGAAATTTGATTGTTGACTTTCAAGAAATTCACAGTTTGAAAAACTTTGTTTCTGAATGCTGGAAAAGTTAAAGGTTTTATAAAGCCTATATCTAAAGCTCCTAAAGGAGCATATGGCTACCTTTGGAATATATGTTACGGAACCACTCACCATCATAAATATTTCATTTGCAAGCAGCTAGTGTATTCCCTTTTCAAGATATGCTCATTTTCAACTACTAAGAAACTTAGAGTGCTAGAGCTTGAAATCGTCATGTATGTATTTCACAAGCTCTGAATGCGGTTTTTGGCAAATGGGCATACCCCTGATTGATTATCGGCCCACCATCAAACCTTTTCCTTTTGGATGAGCTAGTGTGTTCTCTCTTCAAGATATGCTCATTTTCAACTCCTAAGAAACTTAGAGTGCTAGAGCTTGAAATCGTCATGTATGTATTTCACAAGCTCTGAATGCGGTTTCTGGCAAATGGGTAACTCCTGATAGATTATCGGCCCACCATCAAACCATTTCCTTTTGGATGAAATTTGAGTGTTGACTTTCAAGAAATGCACAGTTTGAAAAACTTTGTTTCTGAATGCGGGAAAAGTTAAAGGTTTTATAAAGCCCATATCTAAAGCTCCTAAAGGAGCATTTGGCTACCTTCGTAATATATGATATGGAACCACTCACCATCATACATAGTTCATTTGGAAGCAGCTAGTGTATTCTCTTTTCAGATATGCTCATATTCAACTCCTAAGAAACTTAGAGTGCCAAAGCTTGAAATCGTCATGTATGTATTTCACAAGCTCTGAATGCGGTTTCTGGCAAATGGGCATACCCCTGATAGATTATCGGCCCACCATCAAATCTTTTCCTTTTGGATGAAATTTGAGTGTTGACTTTCAAGAAATGCACAGTTTGAAAAACTTTGTTTCTGAATGCTGGAAAAGTTAAAGGTTTTATAAAGCCTATATCTAAAGCTCCTAAAGGAGCATATGGCTACCTTTGGAATATATGTTACGGAACCACTCACCATCATAAATATTTCATTTGCAAGCAGCTAGTGTATTCCCTTTTCAAGATATGCTCATTTTCAACTACTAAGAAACTTAGAGTGCTAGAGCTTGAAATCGTCATGTATGTATTTCACAAGCTCTGAATGCGGTTTCTGGCAAATGGGCATACCCCTGATTGATTATCGGCCCACCATCAAACCTTTTCCTTTTGGATGAGCTAGTGTGTTCTCTCTTCAAGATATGCTCATTTTCAACTCCTAAGAAACTTAGAGTGCTAGAGCTTGAAATCGTCATGTATGTATTTCACAAGCTCTGAATGCGGTTTCTGGCAAATGGATAACTCCTGATAGATTATCGGCCCACCATCAAACCATTTCCTTTTGGATGAAATTTGAGTGTTGACTTTCAAGAAATGCACACTTTGAAAAACTTTGTTTCTGAATGCGGGAAAAGTTAAAGGTTTTATAAAGCCCATATCTAAAGCTCCTAAAAGAGCATTTGGCTACCTTTGGAATATATGATATGGAACCACTCACCATCATACATAGTTCATTTGGAAGCAGCTAGTGTATTCTCTTTTCAGATATGCTCATATTCAACTCCTAAGAAACTTAGAGTGCCAAAGCTTGAAATCGTCATGTATGTATTTCACAAGCTCTGAATGCGGTTTCTGGCAAATGGGTAACTCCTGATAGATTATCGGCCCACCATCAAACCATTTCCTTTTGGATGAAATTTGAGTGTTGACTTTCAAGAAATGCACACTTTGAAAAACTTTGTTTCTGAATGCGGGAAAAGTTAAAGGTTTTATAAAGCCCATATCTAAAGCTCCTAAAGGAGCATTTGGCTACCTTTGGAATATATGATATGGAACCACTCACCATCATACATAGTTCATTTGGAAGCAGCTAGTGTATTCTCTTTTCAGATATGCTCATATTCAACTCCTAAGAAACTTAGAGTGCCAAAGCTTGAAATCGTCATGTATGTATTTCACAAGCTCTGAATGCGGTTTCTGGCAAATGGGTAACCCCTGATAGATTATCGGCCCACCATCAAACCATTTCCTTTTGGATGAAATTTGAGTGTTGACTTTCAAGAAATGCACAGTTTGAAAAACTTTGTTTCTGAATGCTGGAAAAGTTAAAGGTTTTATAAAGCCTATATCTAAAGCTCCTAAAGGAGCATATGGCTACCTTTGGAATATATGTTACGGAACCACTCACCATCAAAAATATTTCATTTGCAAGCAGCTAGTGTATTCCCTTTTCAAAATATGCTCATTTTCAACTACTAAGAAACTTAGAGTGCTAGAGCTTGAAATCGTCATGTATGTATTTCACAAGCTCTGAATGCGGTTTCTGGCAAATGGGCATACCCCTGATTGATTATCGGCCCACCATCAAACCTTTTCCTTTTGGATGAGCTAGTGTGTTCTCTCTTCAAGATATGCTCATTTTCAACTCCTAAGAAACTTAGAGTGCTAGAGCTTGAAATCGTCATGTATGTATTTCACAAGCTCTGAATGCGGTTTCTGGCAAATGGATAACTCCTGATAGATTATCGGTCCACCATCAAACCATTTCCTTTTGGATGAAATTTGAGTGTTGACTTTCAAGAAATGCACAGTTTGAAAAACTTTGTTTCTGAATGCTGGAAAAGTTAAAGGTTTTATAAAGCCTATATCTAAAGCTCCTAAAGGAGCATATGGCTACCTTTGGAATATATGTTACGGAACCACTCACCATCATAATTATTTCATTTGCAAGCAGCTAGTGTTTCCCTTTTCAAAATATGCTCATTTTCAACTACTAAGAAACTTAGAGTGCTAGAGCTTGAAATCGTCATGTATGTATTTCACAAGCTCTGAATGCGGTTTCTGGCAAATGGGCATACCCCTGATTGATTATCGGCCCACCATCAAACCTTTTCCTTTTGGATGAGCTAGTGTGTTCTCTCTTCAAGATATGCTCATTTTCAACTCCTAAGAAACAGAGTGCCAAAGCTTGAAATCGTCATGTATGTATTTCACATGCTCTGAATGCGGTTTCTGGCAAATGGCATACCCCTGATAGATTAACGGCCCACCATCAAACCATTTCCTTTTGGATGAAATTTGATTGTTGACTTTCAAGAAATTCACAGTTTGAAAAACTTTGTTTCTGAATACGGGAAAAGTTAAAGGTTTTATAAAGCCTATATCTAAAGATCCTAAAGGAGCAGATGGCTACCTTTGGAATATATGATATGGAACCACTCACCATCATACATAGTTCATTTGGAAGCAGCTAGTGTATTCTCTTTTCATGATATGCTCATATTCAACTACTAAGAAACTTAGAGTGCCAAAGCTTGAAATCGCCATGTTTGTATTTGACAAGCTCTGAATGCGGTTTCTGGCAAATGGGCATACCCCTGATAGATTATCGGCCCACCATCAAACCTTTTCCTTTTGGGTGAAATTTGAGTGTTGACTTTCAAGAAATGCACAGTTTGAAAAACTTTGTTTCTGAATGCGGGAAAAGTTAAAGGTTTTATATAGCCCATAGCTAAAGCTCCTAAAGGAGTATATGGCTACCTTTGGAATATATGATATGGAACCACTAACCATCATACATAGTTCATTTGGAAGCAGCTAGTGTATTCTCTTTTCATGATATGCTCATATTCAACTCCTAAGAAACTTAGTGTGCCAAAGCTTGAAATCGTCATGTATGTATTTCACAAGCTCGGCATGCGGTTTCTGGCAAATGGGAATACCCCTGATAGATTATCGGCCCACCATCAAAGCTTTTCCTTTTGGATGAGCTAGTGTGTTCTCTCTTCAAGATATGCTCATTTTCAACTCCTAAGAAACTTAGAGTGCCAAAGCTTGAAATCGTCATGTATGTATTTCACAAGCTCTGAATGCGGTTTCTGGCAAATGGGCATACCCCTGATTGATTATCGGCCCACCATCAAACCTTTTCCTTTTGGATGAGCTAGTGTGTTCTCTCTTCAAGATATGCTCATTTTCAACTACTTTGAAACTTAGAGTGCCAAAGCTTGAAATCGTCATTTTGGGGATTTCACATGCTCTGAATGCGGTATCTGGAAAATGGGCATACCCCTGATAGATTATCGGCCCACCATCAAACCATTTCCTTTTGGATGAAATTTGAGTGTTGACTTTCAAGAAATGCACACTTTGAAAAACTTTGTTTCTGAATGCGGGAAAAGTTAAAGGTTTTATAAAGCCCATATCTAAAGCTCCTAAAAGAGCATTTGGCTACCTTTGGAATATATGATATGGAACCACTCACCATCATACATAGTTCATTTGGAAGCAGCTAGTGTATTCTCTTTTCAGATATGCTCATATTCAACTCCTAAGAAACTTAGAGTGCCAAAGCTTGAAATCGTCATGTATGTATTTCACAAGCTCTGAATGCGGTTTCTGGCAAATGGGTAACTCCTGATAGATTATCGGCCCACCATCAAACCATTTCCTTTTGGATGAAATTTGAGTGTTGACTTTCAAGAAATGCACAGTTTGAAAAACTTTGTTTCTGAATGCTGGAAAAGTTAAAGGTTTTATAAAGCCTATATCTAAAGCTCCTGAAGGAGCATATGGCTACCTTTGGAATATATGTTACGGAACCACTCACCATCATAAATATTTCATTTGCAAGCAGCTAGTGTATTCCCTTTTCAAAATATGCTCATTTTCAACTACTAAGAAACTTAGAGTGCTAGAGCTTGAAATCGTCATGTATGTATTTCACAAGCTCTGAATGCGGTTTCTGGCAAATGGGCATACCCCTGATTGATTATCGGCCCACCATCAAACCTTTTCCTTTTGGATGAGCTAGTGTGTTCTCTCTTCAAGATATGCTCATTTTCAACTCCTAAGAAACTTAGAGTGCTAGAGCTTGAAATCGTCATGTTTGTATTTCACAAGCTCTAAATGCGGTTTCTGGCAAATGGATAACTCCTGATAGATTATCGGCCCACCATCAAACCATTTCCTTTTGGATGAAATTTGAGTGTTGACTTTCAAGAAATGCACACTTTGAAAAACTTTGTTTCTGAATGCGGGAAAAGTTAAAGGTTTTATAAAGCCCATATCTAAAGCTCCTAAAAGAGCATTTGGCTACCTTTGGAATATATGATATGGAACCACTCACCATCATACATAGTTCATTTGGAAGCAGCTAGTGTATTCTCTTTTCAGATATGCTCATATTCAACTCCTAAGAAACTTAGAGTGCCAAAGCTTGAAATCGTCATGTATGTATTTCACAAGCTCTGAATGCGGTTTCTGGCAAATGGGCATACCCCTGATAGATTATCGGCCCACCATCAAATCTTTTCCTTTTGGATGAAATTTGAGTGTTGACTTTCAAGAAATGCACAGTTTGAAAAACTTTGTTTCTGAATGCTGGAAAAGTTAAAGGTTTTATAAAGCCTATATCTAAAGCTCCTAAAGGAGCATATGGCTACCTTTGGAATATATGTTACGGAACCACTCACCATCATAAATATTTCATTTGCAAGCAGCTAGTGTATTCCCTTTTCAAGATATGCTCATTTTCAACTACTAAGAAACTTAGAGTGCTAGAGCTTGAAATCGTCATGTATGTATTTCACAAGCTCTGAATGCGGTTTCTGGCAAATGGGCATACCCCTGATAGATTATCGGCCCACCATCAAACCTTTTCCTTTTGGGTGAAATTTGAGTGTTGACTTTCAAGAAATGCACAGTTTGAAAAACTTTGTTTCTGAATGCGGGAAAAGTTAAAGGTTTTATATAGCCCATAGCTAAAGCTCCTAAAGGAGTATATGGCTACCTTTGGAATATATGATATGGAACCACTAACCATCATACATAGTTCATTTGGAAGCAGCTAGTGTATTCTCTTTTCATGATATGCTCATATTCAACTCCTAAGAAACTTAGTGTGCCAAAGCTTGAAATCGTCATGTATGTATTTCACAAGCTCGGAATGCGGTTTCTGGCAAATGGGAATACCCCTGATAGATTATCGGCCCACCATCAAAGCTTTTCCTTTTGGATGAGCTAGTGTGTTCTCTCTTCAAGATATGCTCATTTTCAACTCCTAAGAAACTTAGAGTGCCAAAACTTGAAATCGTCATGTATGTATTTCACAAGCTCTGAATGCGGTTTCTGGCAAATGGGCATACCCCTGATTGATTATCGGCCCACCATCAAACCTTTTCCTTTTGGATGAGCTAGTGTGTTCTCTCTTCAAGATATGCTCATTTTCAACTACTTTGAAACTTAGAGTGCCAAAGCTTGAAATCGTCATTTTGGGGATTTCACATGCTCTGAATGCGGTATCTGGAAAATGGGCATACCCCTGATAGATTATCGGCCCACCATCAAACCTTTTCCTTTTGGATAAAATTTGAGTTTTGACTTTCAAGAAATGCACTGTTTGAAAAACTTTGTTTCTGAATGCGGGAAAAGTTAAAGGTTTTATAAAGCCTATATCTAATGCTCCTAAAGGAGCAGATGGCTACCTTTTGAATATATGATATGGAACCACTCACCACAATACATATTTCATTTGGAAGCAGCTAGTGTATTCTCTCTTCAAGATATGCTCATTTTCAACTCCTAAGAAACAGAGTGCCAAAGCTTGAAATCGTCATGTATGTATTTCACAAGCTCTGAATGCGTTTTCTGGCAAATGGGCATACCCCTGATAGATTATCGGCCAACCATAAAACCATTTCCTTTTGGATGAAATTTGAGTGTTGACTTTCAAGAAATGCACACTTTGAAAAACTTTGTTTCTGAATGCGGGAAAAGTTAAAGGTTTTATAAAGCCTATATCTAAAGCTCCTAAAGGAGCAGATGGCTACCTTTTGAATATATGATATGGTACCACTCACCATCAAACATATTTCATTTGGAAGCAGCTAGTGTATTCCCTTTTCAAGATATGCTCATTTTCAACTACTAAGAAACTTAGAGTGCTAGAGCTTGAAATCGTCATGTATGTATTTCACAAGCTCTGAATGCGGTTTCTGGCAAATGGGCATACCCCTGATTGATTATCGGCCCACCATCAAACCTTTTCCTTTTGGATGAGCTAGTGTGTTCTCTCTTCAAGATATGCTCATTTTCAACTCCTAAGAAACTTAGAGTGCTAGAGCTTGAAATCGTCATGTATGTATTTCACAAGCTCTGAATGCGGTTTCTGGCAAATGGGTAACTCCTGATAGATTATCGGCCCACCATCAAACCATTTCCTTTTGGATGAAATTTGAGTGTTGACTTTCAAGAAATGCACAGTTTGAAAAACTTTGTTTCTGAATGCGGGAAAAGTTAAAGGTTTTATAAAGCCCATATCTAAAGCTCCTAAAGGAGCATTTGGCTACCTTCGTAATATATGATATGGAACCACTCACCATCATACATAGTTCATTTGGAAGCAGCTAGTGTATTCTCTTTTCAGATATGCTCATATTCAACTCCTAAGAAACTTAGAGTGCCAAAGCTTGAAATCGTCATGTATGTATTTCACAAGCTCTGAATGCGGTTTCTGGCAAATGGGCATACCCCTGATAGATTATCGGCCCACCATCAAATCTTTTCCTTTTGGATGAAATTTGAGTGTTGACTTTCAAGAAATGCACAGTTTGAAAAACTTTGTTTCTGAATGCTGGAAAAGTTAAAGGTTTTATAAAGCCTATATCTAAAGCTCCTAAAGGAGCATATGGCTACCTTTGGAATATATGTTACGGAACCACTCACCATCATAAATATTTCATTTGCAAGCAGCTAGTGTATTCCCTTTTCAAGATATGCTCATTTTCAACTACTAAGAAACTTAGAGTGCTAGAGCTTGAAATCGTCATGTATGTATTTCACAAGCTCTGAATGCGGTTTCTGGCAAATGGGCATACCCCTGATTGATTATCGGCCCACCATCAAACCTTTTCCTTTTGGATGAGCTAGTGTGTTCTCTCTTCAAGATATGCTCATTTTCAACTCCTAAGAAACTTAGAGTGCTAGAGCTTGAAATCGTCATGTATGTATTTCACAAGCTCTGAATGCGGTTTCTGGCAAATGGATAACTCCTGATAGATTATCGGCCCACCATCAAACCATTTCCTTTTGGATGAAATTTGAGTGTTGACTTTCAAGAAATGCACACTTTGAAAAACTTTGTTTCTGAATGCGGGAAAAGTTAAAGGTTTTATAAAGCCCATATCTAAAGCTCCTAAAAGAGCATTTGGCTACCTTTGGAATATATGATATGGAACCACTCACCATCATACATAGTTCATTTGGAAGCAGCTAGTGTATTCTCTTTTCAGATATGCTCATATTCAACTCCTAAGAAACTTAGAGTGCCAAAGCTTGAAATCGTCATGTATGTATTTCACAAGCTCTGAATGCGGTTTCTGGCAAATGGGTAACTCCTGATAGATTATCGGCCCACCATCAAACCATTTCCTTTTGGATGAAATTTGAGTGTTGACTTTCAAGAAATGCACAGTTTGAAAAACTTTGTTTCTGAATGCGGGAAAAGTTAAAGGTTTTATATAGCCCATAGCTAAAGCTCCTAAAGGAGTATATGGCTACCTTTGGAATATATGATATGGAACCACTCACCATCATACATAGTTCATTTGGAAGCAGCTAGTGTATTCTCTTTTCATGATATGCTCATATTCAACTCCTAAGAAACTTAGTGTGCCAAAGCTTGAAATCGTCATGTATGTATTTCACAAGCTCGGAATGCGGTTTCTGGCAAATGGGAATACCCCTGATAGATTATCGGCCCACCATCAAAGCTTTTCCTTTTGGATGAGCTAGTGTGTTCTCTCTTCAAGATATGCTCATTTTCAACTCCTAAGAAACTTAGAGTGCCAAAGCTTGAAATCGTCATGTATGTATTTCACAAGCTCTGAATGCGGTTTCTGGCAAATGGGCATACCCCTGATTGATTATCGGCCCACCATCAAACCTTTTCCTTTTGGATGAGCTAGTGTGTTCTCTCTTCAAGATATGCTCATTTTCAACTACTTTGAAACTTAGAGTGCCAAAGCTTGAAATCGTCATTTTGGGGATTTCACATGCTCTGAATGCGGTATCTGGAAAATGGGCATACCCCTGATAGATTATCGGCCCACCATCAAACCATTTCCTTTTGGATGAAATTTGAGTGTTGACTTTCAAGAAATGCACACTTTGAAAAACTTTGTTTCTGAATGCGGGAAAAGTTAAAGGTTTTATAAAGCCCATATCTAAAGCTCCTAAAAGAGCATTTGGCTACCTTTGGAATATATGATATGGAACCACTCACCATCATACATAGTTCATTTGGAAGCAGCTAGTGTATTCTCTTTTCAGATATGCTCATATTCAACTCCTAAGAAACTTAGAGTGCCAAAGCTTGAAATCGTCATGTATGTATTTCACAAGCTCTGAATGCGGTTTCTGGCAAATGGGTAACTCCTGATAGATTATCGGCCCACCATCAAACCATTTCCTTTTGGATGAAATTTGAGTGTTGACTTTCAAGAAATGCACAGTTTGAAAAACTTTGTTTCTGAATGCTGGAAAAGTTAAAGGTTTTATAAAGCCTATATCTAAAGCTCCTAAAGGAGCATATGGCTACCTTTGGAATATATGTTACGGAACCACTCACCATCATAAATATTTCATTTGCAAGCAGCTAGTGTATTCCCTTTTCAAAATATGCTCCTTTTCAACTACTAAGAAACTTAGAGTGCTAGAGCTTGAAATCGTCATGTATGTATTTCACAAGCTCTGAATGCGGTTTCTGGCAAATGGGCATACCCCTGATAGATTAACGGCCCACCATCAAACCATTTCCTTTTGGATGAAATTTGATTGTTGACTTTCAAGAAATGCACAGTTTGAAAAACTTTGTTTCTGAATGCGGGAAAAGTTAAAGGTTTTATATAGCCCATAGCTAAAGCTCCTAAAGGAGTATATGGCTACCTTTGGAATATATGATATGGAACCACTCACCATCATACATAGTTCATTTGGAAGCAGCTAGTGTATTCTCTTTTCATGATATGCTCATATTCAACTCCTAAGAAACTTAGTGTGCCAAAGCTTGAAATCGTCATGTATGTATTTCACAAGCTCGGAATGCGGTTTCTGGCAAATGGGAATACCCCTGATAGATTATCGGCCCACCATCAAAGCTTTTCCTTTTGGATGAGCTAGTGTGTTCTCTCTTCAAGATATGCTCATTTTCAACTCCTAAGAAACTTAGAGTGCCAAAGCTTGAAATCGTCATGTATGTATTTCACAAGCTCTGAATGCGGTTTCTGGCAAATGGGCATACCCCTGATTGATTATCGGCCCACCATCAAACCTTTTCCTTTTGGATGAGCTAGTGTGTTCTCTCTTCAAGATATGCTCATTTTCAACTACTTTGAAACTTAGAGTGCCAAAGCTTGAAATCGTCATTTTGGGGATTTCACATGCTCTGAATGCGGTATCTGGAAAATGGGCATACCCCTGATAGATTATCGGCCCACCATCAAACCATTTCCTTTTGGATGAAATTTGAGTGTTGACTTTCAAGAAATGCACACTTTGAAAAACTTTGTTTCTGAATGCGGGAAAAGTTAAAGGTTTTATGAAGCCCATATCTAAAGCTCCTAAAAGAGCATTTGGCTACCTTTGGAATATATGATATGGAACCACTCACCATCATACATAGTTCATTTGGAAGCAGCTAGTGTATTCTCTTTTCAGATATGCTCATATTCAACTCCTAAGAAACTTAGAGTGCCAAAGCTTGAAATCGTCATGTATGTATTTCACAAGCTCTGAATGCGGTTTCTGGCAAATGGGTAACTCCTGATAGATTATCGGCCCACCATCAAACCATTTCCTTTTGGATGAAATTTGAGTGTTGACTTTCAAGAAATGCACAGTTTGAAAAACTTTGTTTCTGAATGCTGGAAAAGTTAAAGGTTTTATAAAGCCTATATCTAAAGCTCCTAAAGGAGCATATGGCTACCTTTGGAATATATGTTACGGAACCACTCACCATCATAAATATTTCATTTGCAAGCAGCTAGTGTATTCCCTTTTCAAAATATGCTCCTTTTCAACTACTAAGAAACTTAGAGTGCTAGAGCTTGAAATCGTCATGTATGTATTTCACAAGCTCTGAATGCGGTTTCTGGCAAATGGGCATACCCCTGATAGATTAACGGCCCACCATCAAACCATTTCCTTTTGGATGAAATTTGATTGTTGACTTTCAAGAAATTCACAGTTTGAAAAACTTTGTTTCTGAATGCTGGAAAAGTTAAAGGTTTTATAAAGCCTATATCTAAAGCTCCTAAAGGAGCATATGGCTACCTTTGGAATATATGTTACGGAACCACTCACCATCATAAATATTTCATTTGCAAGCAGCTAGTGTATTCCCTTTTCAAGATATGCTCATTTTCAACTACTAAGAAACTTAGAGTGCTAGAGCTTGAAATCGTCATGTATGTATTTCACAAGCTCTGAATGCGGTTTCTGGCAAATGGGCATACCCCTGATTGATTATCGGCCCACCATCAAACCTTTTCCTTTTGGATGAGCTAGTGTGTTCTCTCTTCAAGATATGCTCATTTTCAACTCCTAAGAAACTTAGAGTGCTAGAGCTTGAAATCGTCATGTATGTATTTCACAAGCTCTGAATGCGGTTTCTGGCAAATGGGTAACTCCTGATAGATTATCGGCCCACCATCAAACCATTTCCTTTTGGATGAAATTTGAGTGTTGACTTTCAAGAAATGCACAGTTTGAAAAACTTTGTTTCTGAATGCGGGAAAAGTTAAAGGTTTTATAAAGCCCATATCTAAAGCTCCTAAAGGAGCATTTGGCTACCTTCGTAATATATGATATGGAACCACTCACCATCATACATAGTTCATTTGGAAGCAGCTAGTGTATTCTCTTTTCAGATATGCTCATATTCAACTCCTAAGAAACTTAGAGTGCCAAAGCTTGAAATCGTCATGTATGTATTTCACAAGCTCTGAATGCGGTTTCTGGCAAATGGGCATACCCCTGATAGATTATCGGCCCACCATCAAATCTTTTCCTTTTGGATGAAATTTGAGTGTTGACTTTCAAGAAATGCACAGTTTGAAAAACTTTGTTTCTGAATGCTGGAAAAGTTAAAGGTTTTATAAAGCCTATATCTAAAGCTCCTAAAGGAGCATATGGCTACCTTTGGAATATATGTTACGGAACCACTCACCATCATAAATATTTCATTTGCAAGCAGCTAGTGTATTCCCTTTTCAAGATATGCTCATTTTCAACTACTAAGAAACTTAGAGTGCTAGAGCTTGAAATCGTCATGTATGTATTTCACAAGCTCTGAATGCGGTTTCTGGCAAATGGGCATACCCCTGATTGATTATCGGCCCACCATCAAACCTTTTCCTTTTGGATGAGCTAGTGTGTTCTCTCTTCAAGATATGCTCATTTTCAACTCCTAAGAAACTTAGAGTGCTAGAGCTTGAAATCGTCATGTATGTATTTCACAAGCTCTGAATGCGGTTTCTGGCAAATGGATAACTCCTGATAGATTATCGGCCCACCATCAAACCATTTCCTTTTGGATGAAATTTGAGTGTTGACTTTCAAGAAATGCACACTTTGAAAAACTTTGTTTCTGAATGCGGGAAAAGTTAAAGGTTTTATAAAGCCCATATCTAAAGCTCCTAAAAGAGCATTTGGCTACCTTTGGAATATATGATATGGAACCACTCACCATCATACATAGTTCATTTGGAAGCAGCTAGTGTATTCTCTTTTCAGATATGCTCATATTCAACTCCTAAGAAACTTAGAGTGCCAAAGCTTGAAATCGTCATGTATGTATTTCACAAGCTCTGAATGCGGTTTCTGGCAAATGGGTAACTCCTGATAGATTATCGGCCCACCATCAAACCATTTCCTTTTGGATGAAATTTGAGTGTTGACTTTCAAGAAATGCACACTTTGAAAAACTTTGTTTCTGAATGCGGGAAAAGTTAAAGGTTTTATAAAGCCCATATCTAAAGCTCCTAAAGGAGCATTTGGCTACCTTTGGAATATATGATATGGAACCACTCACCATCATACATAGTTCATTTGGAAGCAGCTAGTGTATTCTCTTTTCAGATATGCTCATATTCAACTCCTAAGAAACTTAGAGTGCCAAAGCTTGAAATCGTCATGTATGTATTTCACAAGCTCTGAATGCGGTTTCTGGCAAATGGGTAACCCCTGATAGATTATCGGCCCACCATCAAACCATTTCCTTTTGGATGAAATTTGAGTGTTGACTTTCAAGAAATGCACAGTTTGAAAAACTTTGTCTCTGAATGCTGGAAAAGTTAAAGGTTTTATAAAGCCTATATCTAAAGCTCCTAAAGGAGCATATGGCTACCTTTGGAATATATGTTACGGAACCACTCACCATCATAAATATTTCATTTGCAAGCAGCTAGTGTATTCCCTTTTCAAAATATGCTCATTTTCAACTACTAAGAAACTTAGAGTGCTAGAGCTTGAAATCGTCATGTATGTATTTCACAAGCTCTGAATGCGGTTTCTGGCAAATGGGCATACCCCTGATTGATTATCGGCCCACCATCAAACCTTTTCCTTTTGGATGAGCTAGTGTGTTCTCTCTTCAAGATATGCTCATTTTCAACTCCTAAGAAACTTAGAGTGCTAGAGCTTGAAATCGTCATGTATGTATTTCACAAGCTCTGAATGCGGTTTCTGGCAAATGGGTAACTCCTGATAGATTATCGGCCCACCATCAAACCATTTCCTTTTGGATGAAATTTGAGTGTTGACTTTCAAGAAATGCACAGTTTGAAAAACTTTGTTTCTGAATGCGGGAAAAGTTAAAGGTTTTATAAAGCCCATATCTAAAGCTCCTAAAGGAGCATTTGGCTACCTTCGTAATATATGATATGGAACCACTCACCATCATACATAGTTCATTTGGAAGCAGCTAGTGTATTCTCTTTTCAGATATGCTCATATTCAACTCCTAAGAAACTTAGAGTGCCAAAGCTTGAAATCGTCATGTATGTATTTCACAAGCTCTGAATGCGGTTTCTGGCAAATGGGTAACTCCTGATAGATTATCGGCCCACCATCAAACCATTTCCTTTTGGATGAAATTTGAGTGTTGACTTTCAAGAAATGCACAGTTTGAAAAACTTTGTTTCTGAATGCGGGAAAAGTTAAAGGTTTTATAAAGCCCATATCTAAAGCTCCTAAAGGAGCATTTGGCTACCTTCGTAATATATGATATGGAACCACTCACCATCATACATAGTTCATTTGGAAGCAGCTAGTGTATTCTCTTTTCAGATATGCTCATATTCAACTCCTAAGAAACTTAGAGTGCCAAAGCTTGAAATCGTCATGTATGTATTTCACAAGCTCTGAATGCGGTTTCTGGCAAATGGGTAACTCCTGATAGATTATCGGCCCACCATCAAACCATTTCCTTTTGGATGAAATTTGAGTGTTGACTTTCAAGAAATGCACAGTTTGAAAAACTTTGTTTCTGAATACGGGAAAAGTTAAAGGTTTTATGAAGCCCATATCTAAAGCTCCTAAAGGAGCAGATGGCTACCTTTTAAATATATGATATGGAACCACTCACCATCATACATATTTCATTTGGAAGCAGCTAGTGTATTCTCTCTTCAAGATATGCTCATTTTCAACTCCTAAGAAACAGAGTGCCAAAGCTTGAAATCGTCATGTATGTATTTCACATGCTCTGAATGCGGCTTCTGGCAAATGGGCATACCCCTGATAGATTAACGGCCCACCATCAAACCATTTCCTTTTGGATGAAATTTGATTGTTGACTTTCAAGAAATTCACAGTTTGAAAAACTTTGTTTCTGAATGCGGGAAAAGTTAAAGGTTTTATAAAGCCTATATCTAAAACTCCTAATGGAGCACATGGATACCTTTGGAATATATGTTATGGAACCACTCACCATCATACATATCTCATTTGGAAGCAGCTAGTGTATTCTCTTTTGAAGATATGCTCATTTTCAACTACTAAGAAACTTAGAGTGCCAAAGCTTGAAATCGTCATATATGTATTTCACAAGCTCTGAATGCGGTTTCTGGCAAATGGGCATACCCCTGATAGATTAACGGCCCACCATCAAACCATTTCCTTTTGGATGAAATTTGATTGTTGACTTTCAAGAAATTCACAGTTTGAAAAACTTTGTTTCTGAATGCTGGAAAAGTTAAAGGTTTTATAAAGCCTATATCTAAAGCTCCTAAAGGAGCATATGGCTACCTTTGGAATATATGTTACGGAACCACTCACCATCATAAATATTTCATTTGCAAGCAGCTAGTGTATTCCCTTTTCAAGATATGCTCATTTTCAACTACTAAGAAACTTAGAGTGCTAGAGCTTGAAATCGTCATGTATGTATTTCACAAGCTCTGAATGCGGTTTCTGGCAAATGGGTAACTCCTGATAGATTATCGGCCCACCATCAAACCATTTCCTTTTGGATGAAATTTGAGTGTTGACTTTCAAGAAATGCACAGTTTGAAAAACTTTGTTTCTGAATGCGGGAAAAGTTAAAGGTTTTATAAAGCCCATATCTAAAGCTCCTAAAGGAGCATTTGGCTACCTTCGTAATATATGATATGGAACCACTCACCATCATACATAGTTCATTTGGAAGCAGCTAGTGTATTCTCTTTTCAGATATGCTCATATTCAACTCCTAAGAAACTTAGAGTGCCAAAGCTTGAAATCGTCATGTATGTATTTCACAAGCTCTGAATGCGGTTTCTGGCAAATGGGCATACCCCTGATTGATTATCGGCCCACCATCAAACCTTTTCCTTTTGGATGAGCTAGTGTGTTCTCTCTTCAAGATATGCTCATTTTCAACTCCTAAGAAACTTAGAGTGCTAGAGCTTGAAATCGTCATGTATGTATTTCACAAGCTCTGAATGCGGTTTCTGGCAAATGGATAACTCCTGATAGATTATCGGCCCACCATCAAACCATTTCCTTTTGGATGAAATTTGAGTGTTGACTTTCAAGAAATGCACACTTTGAAAAACTTTGTTTCTGAATGCGGGAAAAGTTAAAGGTTTTATAAAGCCCATATCTAAAGCTCCTAAAAGAGCATTTGGCTACCTTTGGAATATATGATATGGAACCACTCACCATCATACATAGTTCATTTGGAAGCAGCTAGTGTATTCTCTTTTCAGATATGCTCATATTCAACTCCTAAGAAACTTAGAGTGCCAAAGCTTGAAATCGTCATGTATGTATTTCACAAGCTCTGAATGCGGTTTCTGGCAAATGGGTAACTCCTGATAGATTATCGGCCCACCATCAAACCATTTCCTTTTGGATGAAATTTGAGTGTTGACTTTCAAGAAATGCACACTTTGAAAAACTTTGTTTCTGAATGCGGGAAAAGTTAAAGGTTTTATAAAGCCCATATCTAAAGCTCCAAAAGGAGCATTTGGCTACCTTTGGAATATATGATATGGAACCACTCACCATCATACATAGTTCATTTGGAAGCAGCTAGTGTATTCTCTTTTCAGATATGCTCATATTCAACTCCTAAGAAACTTAGAGTGCCAAAGCTTGAAATCGTCATGTATGTATTTCACAAGCTCTGAATGCGGTTTCTGGCAAATGGGTAACCCCTGATAGATTATCGGCCCACCATCAAACCATTTCCTTTTGGATGAAATTTGAGTGTTGACTTTCAAGAAATGCACAGTTTGAAAAACTTTGTCTCTGAATGCTGGAAAAGTTAAAGGTTTTATAAAGCCTATATCTAAAGCTCCTAAAGGAGCATATGGCTACCTTTGGAATATATGTTACGGAACCACTCACCATCATAAATATTTCATTTGCAAGCAGCTAGTGTATTCCCTTTTCAAAATATGCTCATTTTCAACTACTAAGAAACTTAGAGTGCTAGAGCTTGAAATCGTCATGTATGTATTTCACAAGCTCTGAATGCGGTTTCTGGCAAATGGGCATACCCCTGATTGATTATCGGCCCACCATCAAACCTTTTCCTTTTGGATGAGCTAGTGTGTTCTCTCTTCAAGATATGCTCATTTTCAACTCCTAAGAAACTTAGAGTGCTAGAGCTTGAAATCGTCATGTATGTATTTCACAAGCTCTGAATGCGGTTTCTGGCAAATGGGTAACTCCTGATAGATTATCGGCCCACCATCAAACCATTTCCTTTTGGATGAAATTTGAGTGTTGACTTTCAAGAAATGCACAGTTTGAAAAACTTTGTTTCTGAATGCGGGAAAAGTTAAAGGTTTTATAAAGCCCATATCTAAAGCTCCTAAAGGAGCATTTGGCTACCTTCGTAATATATGATATGGAACCACTCACCATCATACATAGTTCATTTGGAAGCAGCTAGTGTATTCTCTTTTCAGATATGCTCATATTCAACTCCTAAGAAACTTAGAGTGCCAAAGCTTGAAATCGTCATGTATGTATTTCACAAGCTCTGAATGCGGTTTCTGGCAAATGGGTAACTCCTGATAGATTATCGGCCCACCATCAAACCATTTCCTTTTGGATGAAATTTGAGTGTTGACTTTCAAGAAATGCACAGTTTGAAAAACTTTGTTTCTGAATGCGGGAAAAGTTAAAGGTTTTATAAAGCCCATATCTAAAGCTCCTAAAGGAGCATTTGGCTACCTTCGTAATATATGATATGGAACCACTCACCATCATACATAGTTCATTTGGAAGCAGCTAGTGTATTCTCTTTTCAGATATGCTCATATTCAACTCCTAAGAAACTTAGAGTGCCAAAGCTTGAAATCGTCATGTATGTATTTCACAAGCTCTGAATGCGGTTTCTGGCAAATGGGTAACTCCTGATAGATTATCGGCCCACCATCAAACCATTTCCTTTTGGATGAAATTTGAGTGTTGACTTTCAAGAAATGCACAGTTTGAAAAACTTTGTTTCTGAATACGGGAAAAGTTAAAGGTTTTATGAAGCCCATATCTAAAGCTCCTAAAGGAGCAGATGGCTACCTTTTAAATATATGATATGGAACCACTCACCATCATACATATTTCATTTGGAAGCAGCTAGTGTATTCTCTCTTCAAGATATGCTCATTTTCAACTCCTAAGAAACAGAGTGCCAAAGCTTGAAATCGTCATGTATGTATTTCACATGCTCTGAATGCGGCTTCTGGCAAATGGGCATACCCCTGATAGATTAACGGCCCACCATCAAACCATTTCCTTTTGGATGAAATTTGATTGTTGACTTTCAAGAAATTCACAGTTTGAAAAACTTTGTTTCTGAATGCGGGAAAAGTTAAAGGTTTTATAAAGCCTATATCTAAAACTCCTAATGGAGCACATGGATACCTTTGGAATATATGTTATGGAACCACTCACCATCATAAATATCTCATTTGGAAGCAGCTAGTGTATTCTCTTTTGAAGATATGCTCATTTTCAACTACTAAGAAACTTAGAGTGCCAAAGCTTGAAATCGTCATATATGTATTTCACAAGCTCTGAATGCGGTTTCTGGCAAATGGGCATACCCCTGATAGATTAACGGCCCACCATCAAACCATTTCCTTTTGGATGAAATTTGATTGTTGACTTTCAAGAAATTCACAGTTTGAAAAACTTTGTTTCTGAATGCTGGAAAAGTTAAAGGTTTTATAAAGCCTATATCTAAAGCTCCTAAAGGAGCATATGGCTACCTTTGGAATATATGTTACGGAACCACTCACCATCATAAATATTTCATTTGCAAGCAGCTAGTGTATTCCCTTTTCAAGATATGCTCATTTTCAACTACTAAGAAACTTAGAGTGCTAGAGCTTGAAATCGTCATGTATGTATTTCACAAGCTCTGAATGCGGTTTCTGGCAAATGGGCATACCCCTGATTGATTATCGGCCCACCATCAAACCTTTTCCTTTTGGATGAGCTAGTGTGTTCTCTCTTCAAGATATGCTCATTTTCAACTCCTAAGAAACTTAGAGTGCTAGAGCTTGAAATCGTCATGTATGTATTTCACAAGCTCTGAATGCGGTTTCTGGCAAATGGGTAACTCCTGATAGATTATCGGCCCACCATCAAACCATTTCCTTTTGGATGAAATTTGAGTGTTGACTTTCAAGAAATGCACAGTTTGAAAAACTTTGTTTCTGAATGCGGGAAAAGTTAAAGGTTTTATAAAGCCCATATCTAAAGCTCCTAAAGGAGCATTTGGCTACCTTCGTAATATATGATATGGAACCACTCACCATCATACATAGTTCATTTGGAAGCAGCTAGTGTATTCTCTTTTCAGATATGCTCATATTCAACTCCTAAGAAACTTAGAGTGCCAAAGCTTGAAATCGTCATGTATGTATTTCACAAGCTCTGAATGCGGTTTCTGGCAAATGGGTAACTCCTGATAGATTATCGGCCCACCATCAAACCATTTCCTTTTGGATGAAATTTGAGTGTTGACTTTCAAGAAATGCACAGTTTGAAAAACTTTGTTTCTGAATGCGGGAAAAGTTAAAGGTTTTATAAAGCCCATATCTAAAGCTCCTAAAGGAGCATTTGGCTACCTTCGTAATATATGATATGGAACCACTCACCATCATACATAGTTCATTTGGAAGCAGCTAGTGTATTCTCTTTTCAGATATGCTCATATTCAACTCCTAAGAAACTTAGAGTGCCAAAGCTTGAAATCGTCATGTATGTATTTCACAAGCTCTGAATGCGGTTTCTGGCAAATGGGTAACTCCTGATAGATTATCGGCCCACCATCAAACCATTTCCTTTTGGATGAAATTTGAGTGTTGACTTTCAAGAAATGCACAGTTTGAAAAACTTTGTTTCTGAATGCGGGAAAAGTTAAAGGTTTTATAAAGCCCATATCTAAAGCTCCTAAAGGAGCATTTGGCTACCTTCGTAATATATGATATGGAACCACTCACCATCATACATAGTTCATTTGGAAGCAGCTAGTGTATTCTCTTTTCAGATATGCTCATATTCAACTCCTAAGAAACTTAGAGTGCCAAAGCTTGAAATCGTCATGTATGTATTTCACAAGCTCTGAATGCGGTTTCTGGCAAATGGGTAACTCCTGATAGATTATCGGCCCACCATCAAACCATTTCCTTTTGGATGAAATTTGAGTGTTGACTTTCAAGAAATGCACAGTTTGAAAAACTTTGTTTCTGAATACGGGAAAAGTTAAAGGTTTTATGAAGCCCATATCTAAAGCTCCTAAAGGAGCAGATGGCTACCTTTTAAATATATGATATGGAACCACTCACCATCATACATATTTCATTTGGAAGCAGCTAGTGTATTCTCTCTTCAAGATATGCTCATTTTCAACTCCTAAGAAACAGAGTGCCAAAGCTTGAAATCGTCATGTATGTATTTCACATGCTCTGAATGCGGCTTCTGGCAAATGGGCATACCCCTGATAGATTAACGGCCCACCATCAAACCATTTCCTTTTGGATGAAATTTGATTGTTGACTTTCAAGAAATTCACAGTTTGAAAAACTTTGTTTCTGAATGCGGGAAAAGTTAAAGGTTTTATAAAGCCTATATCTAAAACTCCTAATGGAGCACATGGATACCTTTGGAATATATGTTATGGAACCACTCACCATCATAAATATCTCATTTGGAAGCAGCTAGTGTATTCTCTTTTGAAGATATGCTCATTTTCAACTACTAAGAAACTTAGAGTGCCAAAGCTTGAAATCGTCATATATGTATTTCACAAGCTCTGAATGCGGTTTCTGGCAAATGGGCATACCCCTGATAGATTAACGGCCCACCATCAAACCATTTCCTTTTGGATGAAATTTGATTGTTGACTTTCAAGAAATTCACAGTTTGAAAAACTTTGTTTCTGAATGCTGGAAAAGTTAAAGGTTTTATAAAGCCTATATCTAAAGCTCCTAAAGGAGCATATGGCTACCTTTGGAATATATGTTACGGAACCACTCACCATCATAAATATTTCATTTGCAAGCAGCTAGTGTATTCCCTTTTCAAGATATGCTCATTTTCAACTACTAAGAAACTTAGAGTGCTAGAGCTTGAAATCGTCATGTATGTATTTCACAAGCTCTGAATGCGGTTTCTGGCAAATGGGCATACCCCTGATTGATTATCGGCCCACCATCAAACCTTTTCCTTTTGGATGAGCTAGTGTGTTCTCTCTTCAAGATATGCTCATTTTCAACTCCTAAGAAACTTAGAGTGCTAGAGCTTGAAATCGTCATGTATGTATTTCACAAGCTCTGAATGCGGTTTCTGGCAAATGGGTAACTCCTGATAGATTATCGGCCCACCATCAAACCATTTCCTTTTGGATGAAATTTGAGTGTTGACTTTCAAGAAATGCACAGTTTGAAAAACTTTGTTTCTGAATGCGGGAAAAGTTAAAGGTTTTATAAAGCCCATATCTAAAGCTCCTAAAGGAGCATTTGGCTACCTTCGTAATATATGATATGGAACCACTCACCATCATACATAGTTCATTTGGAAGCAGCTAGTGTATTCTCTTTTCAGATATGCTCATATTCAACTCCTAAGAAACTTAGAGTGCCAAAGCTTGAAATCGTCATGTATGTATTTCACAAGCTCTGAATGCGGTTTCTGGCAAATGGGTAACTCCTGATAGATTATCGGCCCACCATCAAACCATTTCCTTTTGGATGAAATTTGAGTGTTGACTTTCAAGAAATGCACAGTTTGAAAAACTTTGTTTCTGAATGCGGGAAAAGTTAAAGGTTTTATAAAGCCCATATCTAAAGCTCCTAAAGGAGCATTTGGCTACCTTCGTAATATATGATATGGAACCACTCACCATCATACATAGTTCATTTGGAAGCAGCTAGTGTATTCTCTTTTCAGATATGCTCATATTCAACTCCTAAGAAACTTAGAGTGCCAAAGCTTGAAATCGTCATGTATGTATTTCACAAGCTCTGAATGCGGTTTCTGGCAAATGGGTAACTCCTGATAGATTATCGGCCCACCATCAAACCATTTCCTTTTGGATGAAATTTGAGTGTTGACTTTCAAGAAATGCACAGTTTGAAAAACTTTGTTTCTGAATACGGGAAAAGTTAAAGGTTTTATGAAGCCCATATCTAAAGCTCCTAAAGGAGCAGATGGCTACCTTTTAAATATATGATATGGAACCACTCACCATCATACATATTTCATTTGGAAGCAGCTAGTGTATTCTCTCTTCAAGATATGCTCATTTTCAACTCCTAAGAAACAGAGTGCCAAAGCTTGAAATCGTCATGTATGTATTTCACATGCTCTGAATGCGGCTTCTGGCAAATGGGCATACCCCTGATAGATTAACGGCCCACCATCAAACCATTTCCTTTTGGATGAAATTTGATTGTTGACTTTCAAGAAATTCACAGTTTGAAAAACTTTGTTTCTGAATGCGGGAAAAGTTAAAGGTTTTATAAAGCCTATATCTAAATCTCCTAATGGAGCACATGGATACCTTTGGAATATATGTTATGGAACCACTCACCATCATACATATCTCATTTGGAAGCAGCTAGTGTATTCTCTTTTGAAGATATGCTCATTTTCAACTACTAAGAAACTTAGAGTGCCAAAGCTTGAAATCGTCATATATGTATTTCACAAGCTCTGAATGCGGTTTCTGGCAAATGGGCATACCCCTGATAGATTAACGGCCCACCATCAAACCATTTCCTTTTGGATGAAATTTGATTGTTGACTTTCAAGAAATTCACAGTTTGAAAAACTTTGTTTCTGAATGCTGGAAAAGTTAAAGGTTTTATAAAGCCTATATCTAAAGCTCCTAAAGGAGCATATGGCTACCTTTGGAATATATGTTACGGAACCACTCACCATCATAAATATTTCATTTGCAAGCAGCTAGTGTATTCCCTTTTCAAGATATGCTCATTTTCAACTACTAAGAAACTTAGAGTGCTAGAGCTTGAAATCGTCATGTATGTATTTCACAAGCTCTGAATGCGGTTTCTGGCAAATGGGCATACCCCTGATTGATTATCGGCCCACCATCAAACCTTTTCCTTTTGGATGAGCTAGTGTGTTCTCTCTTCAAGATATGCTCATTTTCAACTCCTAAGAAACTTAGAGTGCTAGAGCTTGAAATCGTCATGTATGTATTTCACAAGCTCTGAATGCGGTTTCTGGCAAATGGGTAACTCCTGATAGATTATCGGCCCACCATCAAACCATTTCCTTTTGGATGAAATTTGAGTGTTGACTTTCAAGAAATGCACAGTTTGAAAAACTTTGTTTCTGAATGCGGGAAAAGTTAAAGGTTTTATAAAGCCCATATCTAAAGCTCCTAAAGGAGCATTTGGCTACCTTCGTAATATATGATATGGAACCACTCACCATCATACATAGTTCATTTGGAAGCAGCTAGTGTATTCTCTTTTCAGATATGCTCATATTCAACTCCTAAGAAACTTAGAGTGCCAAAGCTTGAAATCGTCATGTATGTATTTCACAACCTCTGAATGCGGTTTCTGGCAAATGGGTAACTCCTGATAGATTATCGGCCCACCATCAAACCATTTCCTTTTGGATGAAATTTGAGTGTTGACTTTCAAGAAATGCACAGTTTGAAAAACTTTGTTTCTGAATGCGGGAAAAGTTAAAGGTTTTATAAAGCCCATATCTAAAGCTCCTAAAGGAGCATTTGGCTACCTTCGTAATATATGATATGGAACCACTCACCATCATACATAGTTCATTTGGAAGCAGCTAGTGTATTCTCTTTTCAGATATGCTCATATTCAACTCCTAAGAAACTTAGAGTGCCAAAGCTTGAAATCGTCATGTATGTATTTCACAAGCTCTGAATGCGGTTTCTGGCAAATGGGTAACTCCTGATAGATTATCGGCCCACCATCAAACCATTTCCTTTTGGATGAAATTTGAGTGTTGACTTTCAAGAAATGCACAGTTTGAAAAACTTTGTTTCTGAATACGGGAAAAGTTAAAGGTTTTATGAAGCCCATATCTAAAGCTCCTAAAGGAGCAGATGGCTACCTTTTAAATATATGATATGGAACCACTCACCATCATACATATTTCATTTGCAAGCAGCTAGTGTATTCTCTCTTCAAGATATGCTCATTTTCAACTCCTAAGAAACAGAGTGCCAAAGCTTGAAATCGTCATGTATGTATTTCACATGCTCTGAATGCGGCTTCTGGCAAATGGGCATACCCCTGATAGATTAACGGCCCACCATCAAACCATTTCCTTTTGGATGAAATTTGATTGTTGACTTTCAAGAAATTCACAGTTTGAAAAACTTTGTTTCTGAATGCGGGAAAAGTTAAAGGTTTTATAAAGCCTATATCTAAAACTCCTAATGGAGCACATGGATACCTTTGGAATATATGTTATGGAACCACTCACCATCATACATATCTCATTTGGAAGCAGCTAGTGTATTCTCTTTTGAAGATATGCTCATTTTCAACTACTAAGAAACTTAGAGTGCCAAAGCTTGAAATCGTCATATATGTATTTCACAAGCTCTGAATGCGGTTTCTGGCAAATGGGCATACCCCTGATAGATTAACGGCCCACCATCAAACCATTTCCTTTTGGATGAAATTTGATTGTTGACTTTCAAGAAATTCACAGTTTGAAAAACTTTGTTTCTGAATGCTGGAAAAGTTAAAGGTTTTATAAAGCCTATATCTAAAGCTCCTAAAGGAGCATATGGCTACCTTTGGAATATATGTTACGGAACCACTCACCATCATAAATATTTCATTTGCAAGCAGCTAGTGTATTCCCTTTTCAAGATATGCTCATTTTCAACTACTAAGAAACTTAGAGTGCTAGAGCTTGAAATCGTCATGTATGTATTTCACAAGCTCTGAATGCGGTTTCTGGCAAATGGGCATACCCCTGATTGATTATCGGCCCACCATCAAACCTTTTCCTTTTGGATGAGCTAGTGTGTTCTCTCTTCAAGATATGCTCATTTTCAACTCCTAAGAAACTTAGAGTGCTAGAGCTTGAAATCGTCATGTATGTATTTCACAAGCTCTGAATGCGGTTTCTGGCAAATGGGTAACTCCTGATAGATTATCGGCCCACCATCAAACCATTTCCTTTTGGATGAAATTTGAGTGTTGACTTTCAAGAAATGCACAGTTTGAAAAACTTTGTTTCTGAATGCGGGAAAAGTTAAAGGTTTTATAAAGCCCATATCTAAAGCTCCTAAAGGAGCATTTGGCTACCTTCGTAATATATGATATGGAACCACTCACCATCATACATAGTTCATTTGGAAGCAGCTAGTGTATTCTCTTTTCAGATATGCTCATATTCAACTCCTAAGAAACTTAGAGTGCCAAAGCTTGAAATCGTCATGTATGTATTTCACAAGCTCTGAATGCGGTTTCTGGCAAATGGGCATACCCCTGATAGATTATCGGCCCACCATCAAATCTTTTCCTTTTGGATGAAATTTGAGTGTTGACTTTCAAGAAATGCACAGTTTGAAAAACTTTGTTTCTGAATGCTGGAAAAGTTAAAGGTTTTATAAAGCCTATATCTAAAGCTCCTAAAGGAGCATATGGCTACCTTTGGAATATATGTTACGGAACCACTCACCATCATAAATATTTCATTTGCAAGCAGCTAGTGTATTCCCTTTTCAAGATATGCTCATTTTCAACTACTAAGAAACTTAGAGTGCTAGAGCTTGAAATCGTCATGTATGTATTTCACAAGCTCTGAATGCGGTTTCTGGCAAATGGGCATACCCCTGATTGATTATCGGCCCACCATCAAACCTTTTCCTTTTGGATGAGCTAGTGTGTTCTCTCTTCAAGATATGCTCATTTTCAACTCCTAAGAAACTTAGAGTGCTAGAGCTTGAAATCGTCATGTATGTATTTCACAAGCTCTGAATGCGGTTTCTGGCAAATGGATAACTCCTGATAGATTATCGGCCCACCATCAAACCATTTCCTTTTGGATGAAATTTGAGTGTTGACTTTCAAGAAATGCACACTTTGAAAAACTTTGTTTCTGAATGCGGGAAAAGTTAAAGGTTTTATAAAGCCCATATCTAAAGCTCCTAAAAGAGCATTTGGCTACCTTTGGAATATATGATATGGAACCACTCACCATCATACATAGTTCATTTGGAAGCAGCTAGTGTATTCTCTTTTCAGATATGCTCATATTCAACTCCTAAGAAACTTAGAGTGCCAAAGCTTGAAATCGTCATGTATGTATTTCACAAGCTCTGAATGCGGTTTCTGGCAAATGGGTAACTCCTGATAGATTATCGGCCCACCATCAAACCATTTCCTTTTGGATGAAATTTGAGTGTTGACTTTCAAGAAATGCACACTTTGAAAAACTTTGTTTCTGAATGCGGGAAAAGTTAAAGGTTTTATAAAGCCCATATCTAAAGCTCCTAAAGGAGCATTTGGCTACCTTTGGAATATATGATATGGAACCACTCACCATCATACATAGTTCATTTGGAAGCAGCTAGTGTATTCTCTTTTCAGATATGCTCATATTCAACTCCTAAGAAACTTAGAGTGCCAAAGCTTGAAATCGTCATGTATGTATTTCACAAGCTCTGAATGCGGTTTCTGGCAAATGGGTAACCCCTGATAGATTATCGGCCCACCATCAAACCATTTCCTTTTGGATGAAATTTGAGTGTTGACTTTCAAGAAATGCACAGTTTGAAAAACTTTGTCTCTGAATGCTGGAAAAGTTAAAGGTTTTATAAAGCCTATATCTAAAGCTCCTAAAGGAGCATATGGCTACCTTTGGAATATATGTTACGGAACCACTCACCATCATAAATATTTCATTTGCAAGCAGCTAGTGTATTCCCTTTTCAAAATATGCTCATTTTCAACTACTAAGAAACTTAGAGTGCTAGAGCTTGAAATCGTCATGTATGTATTTCACAAGCTCTGAATGCGGTTTCTGGCAAATGGGCATACCCCTGATTGATTATCGGCCCACCATCAAACCTTTTCCTTTTGGATGAAATTTGAGTGTTGACTTTCAAGAAATGCACAGTTTGAAAAACTTTGTTTCTGAATACGGGAAAAGTTAAAGGTTTTATGAAGCCCATATCTAAAGCTCCTAAAGGAGCAGATGGCTACCTTTTAAATATATGATATGGAACCACTCACCATCATACATATTTCATTTGGAAGCAGCTAGTGTATTCTCTCTTCAAGATATGCTCATTTTCAACTCCTAAGAAACAGAGTGCCAAAGCTTGAAATCGTCATGTATGTATTTCACATGCTCTGAATGCGGCTTCTGGCAAATGGGCATACCCCTGATAGATTAACGGCCCACCATCAAACCATTTCCTTTTGGATGAAATTTGATTGTTGACTTTCAAGAAATTCACAGTTTGAAAAACTTTGTTTCTGAATGCGGGAAAAGTTAAAGGTTTTATAAAGCCTATATCTAAAACTCCTAATGGAGCACATGGATACCTTTGGAATATATGTTATGGAACCACTCACCATCATACATATCTCATTTGGAAGCAGCTAGTGTATTCTCTTTTGAAGATATGCTCATTTTCAACTACTAAGAAACTTAGAGTGCCAAAGCTTGAAATCGTCATATATGTATTTCACAAGCTCTGAATGCGGTTTCTGGCAAATGGGCATACCCCTGATAGATTAACGGCCCACCATCAAACCATTTCCTTTTGGATGAAATTTGATTGTTGACTTTCAAGAAATTCACAGTTTGAAAAACTTTGTTTCTGAATGCTGGAAAAGTTAAAGGTTTTATAAAGCCTATATCTAAAGCTCCTAAAGGAGCATATGGCTACCTTTGGAATATATGTTACGGAACCACTCACCATCATAAATATTTCATTTGCAAGCAGCTAGTGTATTCCCTTTTCAAGATATGCTCATTTTCAACTACTAAGAAACTTAGAGTGCTAGAGCTTGAAATCGTCATGTATGTATTTCACAAGCTCTGAATGCGGTTTCTGGCAAATGGGCATACCCCTGATTGATTATCGGCCCACCATCAAACCTTTTCCTTTTGGATGAGCTAGTGTGTTCTCTCTTCAAGATATGCTCATTTTCAACTCCTAAGAAACTTAGAGTGCTAGAGCTTGAAATCGTCATGTATGTATTTCACAAGCTCTGAATGCGGTTTCTGGCAAATGGGTAACTCCTGATAGATTATCGGCCCACCATCAAACCATTTCCTTTTGGATGAAATTTGAGTGTTGACTTTCAAGAAATGCACAGTTTGAAAAACTTTGTTTCTGAATGCGGGAAAAGTTAAAGGTTTTATAAAGCCCATATCTAAAGCTCCTAAAGGAGCATTTGGCTACCTTCGTAATATATGATATGGAACCACTCACCATCATACATAGTTCATTTGGAAGCAGCTAGTGTATTCTCTTTTCAGATATGCTCATATTCAACTCCTAAGAAACTTAGAGTGCCAAAGCTTGAAATCGTCATGTATGTATTTCACAAGCTCTGAATGCGGTTTCTGGCAAATGGGCATACCCCTGATAGATTATCGGCCCACCATCAAATCTTTTCCTTTTGGATGAAATTTGAGTGTTGACTTTCAAGAAATGCACAGTTTGAAAAACTTTGTTTCTGAATGCTGGAAAAGTTAAAGGTTTTATAAAGCCTATATCTAAAGCTCCTAAAGGAGCATATGGCTACCTTTGGAATATATGTTACGGAACCACTCACCATCATAAATATTTCATTTGCAAGCAGCTAGTGTATTCCCTTTTCAAGATATGCTCATTTTCAACTACTAAGAAACTTAGAGTGCTAGAGCTTGAAATCGTCATGTATGTATTTCACAAGCTCTGAATGCGGTTTCTGGCAAATGGGCATACCCCTGATTGATTATCGGCCCACCATCAAACCTTTTCCTTTTGGATGAGCTAGTGTGTTCTCTCTTCAAGATATGCTCATTTTCAACTCCTAAGAAACTTAGAGTGCTAGAGCTTGAAATCGTCATGTATGTATTTCACAAGCTCTGAATGCGGTTTCTGGCAAATGGATAACTCCTGATAGATTATCGGCCCACCATCAAACCATTTCCTTTTGGATGAAATTTGAGTGTTGACTTTCAAGAAATGCACACTTTGAAAAACTTTGTTTCTGAATGCGGGAAAAGTTAAAGGTTTTATAAAGCCCATATCTAAAGCTCCTAAAAGAGCATTTGGCTACCTTTGGAATATATGATATGGAACCACTCACCATCATACATAGTTCATTTGGAAGCAGCTAGTGTATTCTCTTTTCAGATATGCTCATATTCAACTCCTAAGAAACTTAGAGTGCCAAAGCTTGAAATCGTCATGTATGTATTTCACAAGCTCTGAATGCGGTTTCTGGCAAATGGGTAACTCCTGATAGATTATCGGCCCACCATCAAACCATTTCCTTTTGGATGAAATTTGAGTGTTGACTTTCAAGAAATGCACACTTTGAAAAACTTTGTTTCTGAATGCGGGAAAAGTTAAAGGTTTTATAAAGCCCATATCTAAAGCTCCTAAAGGAGCATTTGGCTACCTTTGGAATATATGATATGGAACCACTCACCATCATACATAGTTCATTTGGAAGCAGCTAGTGTATTCTCTTTTCAGATATGCTCATATTCAACTCCTAAGAAACTTAGAGTGCCAAAGCTTGAAATCGTCATGTATGTATTTCACAAGCTCTGAATGCGGTTTCTGGCAAATGGGTAACCCCTGATAGATTATCGGCCCACCATCAAACCATTTCCTTTTGGATGAAATTTGAGTGTTGACTTTCAAGAAATGCACAGTTTGAAAAACTTTGTTTCTGAATGCTGGAAAAGTTAAAGGTTTTATAAAGCCTATATCTAAAGCTCCTAAAGGAGCATATGGCTACCTTTGGAATATATGTTACGGAACCACTCACCATCATAATTATTTCATTTGCAAGCAGCTAGTGTTTCCCTTTTCAAAATATGCTCATTTTCAACTACTAAGAAACTTAGAGTGCTAGAGCTTGAAATCGTCATGTATGTATTTCACAAGCTCTGAATGCGGTTTCTGGCAAATGGGCATACCCCTGATTGATTATCGGCCCACCATCAAACCTTTTCCTTTTGGATGAGCTAGTGTGTTCTCTCTTCAAGATATGCTCATTTTCAACTCCTAAGAAACAGAGTGCCAAAGCTTGAAATCGTCATGTATGTATTTCACATGCTCTGAATGCGGTTTCTGGCAAATGGGCATACCCCTGATAGATTAACGGCCCACCATCAAACCATTTCCTTTTGGATGAAATTTGATTGTTGACTTTCAAGAAATTCACAGTTTGAAAAACTTTGTTTCTGAATACGGGAAAAGTTAAAGGTTTTATAAAGCCTATATCTAAAGATCCTAAAGGAGCAGATGGCTACCTTTGGAATATATGATATGGAACCACTCACCATCATACATAGTTCATTTGGAAGCAGCTAGTGTATTCTCTTTTCATGATATGCTCATATTCAACTCCTAAGAAACTTAGTGTGCCAAAGCTTGAAATCGTCATGTATGTATTTCACAAGCTCGGCATGCGGTTTCTGGCAAATGGGAATACCCCTGATAGATTATCGGCCCACCATCAAAGCTTTTCCTTTTGGATGAGCTAGTGTGTTCTCTCTTCAAGATATGCTCATTTTCAACTCCTAAGAAACTTAGAGTGCCAAAGCTTGAAATCGTCATGTATGTATTTCACAAGCTCTGAATGCGGTTTCTGGCAAATGGGCATACCCCTGATTGATTATCGGCCCACCATCAAACCTTTTCCTTTTGGATGAGCTAGTGTGTTCTCTCTTCAAGATATGCTCATTTTCAACTACTTTGAAACTTAGAGTGCCAAAGCTTGAAATCGTCATTTTGGGGATTTCACATGCTCTGAATGCGGTATCTGGAAAATGGGCATACCCCTGATAGATTATCGGCCCACCATCAAACCATTTCCTTTTGGATGAAATTTGAGTGTTGACTTTCAAGAAATGCACAGTTTGAAAAACTTTGTTTCTGAATGCGGGAAAAGTTAAAGGTTTTATAAAGCCCATATCTAAAGCTCCTAAAAGAGCATTTGGCTACCTTTGGAATATATGATATGGAACCACTCACCATCATACATAGTTCATTTGGAAGCAGCTAGTGTATTCTCTTTTCATGATATGCTCATATTCAACTCCTAAGAAACTTAGTGTGCCAAAGCTTGAAATCGTCATGTATGTATTTCACAAGCTCGGCATGCGGTTTCTGGCAAATGGGAATACCCCTGATAGATTATCGGCCCACCATCAAAGCTTTTCCTTTTGGATGAGCTAGTGTGTTCTCTCTTCAAGATATGCTCATTTTCAACTCCTAAGAAACTTAGAGTGCCAAAGCTTGAAATCGTCATGTATGTATTTCACAAGCTCTGAATGCGGTTTCTGGCAAATGGGCATACCCCTGATTGATTATCGGCCCACCATCAAACCTTTTCCTTTTGGATGAGCTAGTGTGTTCTCTCTTCAAGATATGCTCATTTTCAACTACTTTGAAACTTAGAGTGCCAAAGCTTGAAATCGTCATTTTGGGGATTTCACATGCTCTGAATGCGGTATCTGGAAAATGGGCATACCCCTGATAGATTATCGGCCCACCATCAAACCATTTCCTTTTGGATGAAATTTGAGTGTTGACTTTCAAGAAATGCACACTTTGAAAAACTTTGTTTCTGAATGCGGGAAAAGTTAAAGGTTTTATAAAGCCCATATCTAAAGCTCCTAAAAGAGCATTTGGCTACCTTTGGAATATATGATATGGAACCACTCACCATCATACATAGTTCATTTGGAAGCAGCTAGTGTATTCTCTTTTCAGATATGCTCATATTCAACTCCTAAGAAACTTAGAGTGCCAAAGCTTGAAATCGTCATGTATGTATTTCACAAGCTCTGAATGCGGTTTCTGGCAAATGGGTAACTCCTGATAGATTATCGGCCCACCATCAAACCATTTCCTTTTGGATGAAATTTGAGTGTTGACTTTCAAGAAATGCACAGTTTGAAAAACTTTGTTTCTGAATGCTGGAAAAGTTAAAGGTTTTATAAAGCCTATATCTAAAGCTCCTGAAGGAGCATATGGCTACCTTTGGAATATATGTTACGGAACCACTCACCATCATAAATATTTCATTTGCAAGCAGCTAGTGTATTCCCTTTTCAAAATATGCTCATTTTCAACTACTAAGAAACTTAGAGTGCTAGAGCTTGAAATCGTCATGTATGTATTTCACAAGCTCTGAATGCGGTTTCTGGCAAATGGGCATACCCCTGATTGATTATCGGCCCACCATCAAACCTTTTCCTTTTGGATGAGCTAGTGTGTTCTCTCTTCAAGATATGCTCATTTTCAACTCCTAAGAAACTTAGAGTGCTAGAGCTTGAAATCGTCATGTTTGTATTTCACAAGCTCTAAATGCGGTTTCTGGCAAATGGATAACTCCTGATAGATTATCGGCCCACCATCAAACCATTTCCTTTTGGATGAAATTTGAGTGTTGACTTTCAAGAAATGCACACTTTGAAAAACTTTGTTTCTGAATGCGGGAAAAGTTAAAGGTTTTATAAAGCCCATATCTAAAGCTCCTAAAAGAGCATTTGGCTACCTTTGGAATATATGATATGGAACCACTCACCATCATACATAGTTCATTTGGAAGCAGCTAGTGTATTCTCTTTTCAGATATGCTCATATTCAACTCCTAAGAAACTTAGAGTGCCAAAGCTTGAAATCGTCATGTATGTATTTCACAAGCTCTGAATGCGGTTTCTGGCAAATGGGCATACCCCTGATAGATTATCGGCCCACCATCAAATCTTTTCCTTTTGGATGAAATTTGAGTGTTGACTTTCAAGAAATGCACAGTTTGAAAAACTTTGTTTCTGAATGCTGGAAAAGTTAAAGGTTTTATAAAGCCTATATCTAAAGCTCCTAAAGGAGCATATGGCTACCTTTGGAATATATGTTACGGAACCACTCACCATCATAAATATTTCATTTGCAAGCAGCTAGTGTATTCCCTTTTCAAGATATGCTCATTTTCAACTACTAAGAAACTTAGAGTGCTAGAGCTTGAAATCGTCATGTATGTATTTCACAAGCTCTGAATGCGGTTTCTGGCAAATGGGCATACCCCTGATAGATTATCGGCCCACCATCAAACCTTTTCCTTTTGGGTGAAATTTGAGTGTTGACTTTCAAGAAATGCACAGTTTGAAAAACTTTGTTTCTGAATGCGGGAAAAGTTAAAGGTTTTATATAGCCCATAGCTAAAGCTCCTAAAGGAGTATATGGCTACCTTTGGAATATATGATATGGAACCACTAACCATCATACATAGTTCATTTGGAAGCAGCTAGTGTATTCTCTTTTCATGATATGCTCATATTCAACTCCTAAGAAACTTAGTGTGCCAAAGCTTGAAATCGTCATGTATGTATTTCACAAGCTCGGAATGCGGTTTCTGGCAAATGGGAATACCCCTGATAGATTATCGGCCCACCATCAAAGCTTTTCCTTTTGGATGAGCTAGTGTGTTCTCTCTTCAAGATATGCTCATTTTCAACTCCTAAGAAACTTAGAGTGCCAAAACTTGAAATCGTCATGTATGTATTTCACAAGCTCTGAATGCGGTTTCTGGCAAATGGGCATACCCCTGATTGATTATCGGCCCACCATCAAACCTTTTCCTTTTGGATGAGCTAGTGTGTTCTCTCTTCAAGATATGCTCATTTTCAACTACTTTGAAACTTAGAGTGCCAAAGCTTGAAATCGTCATTTTGGGGATTTCACATGCTCTGAATGCGGTATCTGGAAAATGGGCATACCCCTGATAGATTATCGGCCCACCATCAAACCTTTTCCTTTTGGATAAAATTTGAGTTTTGACTTTCAAGAAATGCACTGTTTGAAAAACTTTGTTTCTGAATGCGGGAAAAGTTAAAGGTTTTATAAAGCCTATATCTAATGCTCCTAAAGGAGCAGATGGCTACCTTTTGAATATATGATATGGAACCACTCACCATAATACATATTTCATTTGGAAGCAGCTAGTGTATTCTCTCTTCAAGATATGCTCATTTTCAACTCCTAAGAAACAGAGTGCCAAAGCTTGAAATCGTCATGTATGTATTTCACAAGCTCTGAATGCGTTTTCTGGCAAATGGGCATACCCCTGATAGATTATCGGCCAACCATAAAACCATTTCCTTTTGGATGAAATTTGAGTGTTGACTTTCAAGAAATGCACACTTTGAAAAACTTTGTTTCTGAATGCGGGAAAAGTTAAAGGTTTTATAAAGCCTATATCTAAAGCTCCTAAAGGAGCAGATGGCTACCTTTTGAATATATGATATGGTACCACTCACCATCAAACATATTTCATTTGGAAGCAGCTAGTGTATTCCCTTTTCAAGATATGCTCATTTTCAACTACTAAGAAACTTAGAGTGCTAGAGCTTGAAATCGTCATGTATGTATTTCACAAGCTCTGAATGCGGTTTCTGGCAAATGGGCATACCCCTGATTGATTATCGGCCCACCATCAAACCTTTTCCTTTTGGATGAGCTAGTGTGTTCTCTCTTCAAGATATGCTCATTTTCAACTCCTAAGAAACTTAGAGTGCTAGAGCTTGAAATCGTCATGTATGTATTTCACAAGCTCTGAATGCGGTTTCTGGCAAATGGGTAACTCCTGATAGATTATCGGCCCACCATCAAACCATTTCCTTTTGGATGAAATTTGAGTGTTGACTTTCAAGAAATGCACAGTTTGAAAAACTTTGTTTCTGAATGCGGGAAAAGTTAAAGGTTTTATAAAGCCCATATCTAAAGCTCCTAAAGGAGCATTTGGCTACCTTCGTAATATATGATATGGAACCACTCACCATCATACATAGTTCATTTGGAAGCAGCTAGTGTATTCTCTTTTCAGATATGCTCATATTCAACTCCTAAGAAACTTAGAGTGCCAAAGCTTGAAATCGTCATGTATGTATTTCACAAGCTCTGAATGCGGTTTCTGGCAAATGGGCATACCCCTGATAGATTATCGGCCCACCATCAAATCTTTTCCTTTTGGATGAAATTTGAGTGTTGACTTTCAAGAAATGCACAGTTTGAAAAACTTTGTTTCTGAATGCTGGAAAAGTTAAAGGTTTTATAAAGCCTATATCTAAAGCTCCTAAAGGAGCATATGGCTACCTTTGGAATATATGTTACGGAACCACTCACCATCATAAATATTTCATTTGCAAGCAGCTAGTGTATTCCCTTTTCAAGATATGCTCATTTTCAACTACTAAGAAACTTAGAGTGCTAGAGCTTGAAATCGTCATGTATGTATTTCACAAGCTCTGAATGCGGTTTCTGGCAAATGGGCATACCCCTGATTGATTATCGGCCCACCATCAAACCTTTTCCTTTTGGATGAGCTAGTGTGTTCTCTCTTCAAGATATGCTCATTTTCAACTCCTAAGAAACTTAGAGTGCTAGAGCTTGAAATCGTCATGTATGTATTTCACAAGCTCTGAATGCGGTTTCTGGCAAATGGATAACTCCTGATAGATTATCGGCCCACCATCAAACCATTTCCTTTTGGATGAAATTTGAGTGTTGACTTTCAAGAAATGCACACTTTGAAAAACTTTGTTTCTGAATGCGGGAAAAGTTAAAGGTTTTATAAAGCCCATATCTAAAGCTCCTAAAAGAGCATTTGGCTACCTTTGGAATATATGATATGGAACCACTCACCATCATACATAGTTCATTTGGAAGCAGCTAGTGTATTCTCTTTTCAGATATGCTCATATTCAACTCCTAAGAAACTTAGAGTGCCAAAGCTTGAAATCGTCATGTATGTATTTCACAAGCTCTGAATGCGGTTTCTGGCAAATGGGTAACTCCTGATAGATTATCGGCCCACCATCAAACCATTTCCTTTTGGATGAAATTTGAGTGTTGACTTTCAAGAAATGCACAGTTTGAAAAACTTTGTTTCTGAATGCGGGAAAAGTTAAAGGTTTTATATAGCCCATAGCTAAAGCTCCTAAAGGAGTATATGGCTACCTTTGGAATATATGATATGGAACCACTCACCATCATACATAGTTCATTTGGAAGCAGCTAGTGTATTCTCTTTTCATGATATGCTCATATTCAACTCCTAAGAAACTTAGTGTGCCAAAGCTTGAAATCGTCATGTATGTATTTCACAAGCTCGGAATGCGGTTTCTGGCAAATGGGAATACCCCTGATAGATTATCGGCCCACCATCAAAGCTTTTCCTTTTGGATGAGCTAGTGTGTTCTCTCTTCAAGATATGCTCATTTTCAACTCCTAAGAAACTTAGAGTGCCAAAGCTTGAAATCGTCATGTATGTATTTCACAAGCTCTGAATGCGGTTTCTGGCAAATGGGCATACCCCTGATTGATTATCGGCCCACCATCAAACCTTTTCCTTTTGGATGAGCTAGTGTGTTCTCTCTTCAAGATATGCTCATTTTCAACTACTTTGAAACTTAGAGTGCCAAAGCTTGAAATCGTCATTTTGGGGATTTCACATGCTCTGAATGCGGTATCTGGAAAATGGGCATACCCCTGATAGATTATCGGCCCACCATCAAACCATTTCCTTTTGGATGAAATTTGAGTGTTGACTTTCAAGAAATGCACACTTTGAAAAACTTTGTTTCTGAATGCGGGAAAAGTTAAAGGTTTTATAAAGCCCATATCTAAAGCTCCTAAAAGAGCATTTGGCTACCTTTGGAATATATGATATGGAACCACTCACCATCATACATAGTTCATTTGGAAGCAGCTAGTGTATTCTCTTTTCAGATATGCTCATATTCAACTCCTAAGAAACTTAGAGTGCCAAAGCTTGAAATCGTCATGTATGTATTTCACAAGCTCTGAATGCGGTTTCTGGCAAATGGGTAACTCCTGATAGATTATCGGCCCACCATCAAACCATTTCCTTTTGGATGAAATTTGAGTGTTGACTTTCAAGAAATGCACAGTTTGAAAAACTTTGTTTCTGAATGCTGGAAAAGTTAAAGGTTTTATAAAGCCTATATCTAAAGCTCCTAAAGGAGCATATGGCTACCTTTGGAATATATGTTACGGAACCACTCACCATCATAAATATTTCATTTGCAAGCAGCTAGTGTATTCCCTTTTCAAAATATGCTCCTTTTCAACTACTAAGAAACTTAGAGTGCTAGAGCTTGAAATCGTCATGTATGTATTTCACAAGCTCTGAATGCGGTTTCTGGCAAATGGGCATACCCCTGATTGATTATCGGCCCACCATCAAACCTTTTCCTTTTGGATGAGCTAGTGTGTTCTCTCTTCAAGATATGCTCATTTTCAACTCCTAAGAAACTTAGAGTGCTAGAGCTTGAAATCGTCATGTTTGTATTTCACAAGCTCTAAATGCGGTTTCTGGCAAATGGATAACTCCTGATAGATTATCGGCCCACCATCAAACCATTTCCTTTTGGATGAAATTTGAGTGTTGACTTTCAAGAAATGCACACTTTGAAAAACTTTGTTTCTGAATGCGGGAAAAGTTAAAGGTTTTATAAAGCCCATATCTAAAGCTCCTAAAAGAGCATTTGGCTACCTTTGGAATATATGATATGGAACCACTCACCATCATACATAGTTCATTTGGAAGCAGCTAGTGTATTCTCTTTTCAGATATGCTCATATTCAACTCCTAAGAAACTTAGAGTGCCAAAGCTTGAAATCGTCATGTATGTATTTCACAAGCTCTGAATGCGGTTTCTGGCAAATGGGCATACCCCTGATAGATTATCGGCCCACCATCAAATCTTTTCCTTTTGGATGAAATTTGAGTGTTGACTTTCAAGAAATGCACAGTTTGAAAAACTTTGTTTCTGAATGCTGGAAAAGTTAAAGGTTTTATAAAGCCTATATCTAAAGCTCCTAAAGGAGCATATGGCTACCTTTGGAATATATGTTACGGAACCACTCACCATCATAAATATTTCATTTGCAAGCAGCTAGTGTATTCCCTTTTCAAGATATGCTCATTTTCAACTACTAAGAAACTTAGAGTGCTAGAGCTTGAAATCGTCATGTATGTATTTCACAAGCTCTGAATGCGGTTTCTGGCAAATGGGCATACCCCTGATAGATTATAGGCCCACCATCAAACCTTTTCCTTTTGGGTGAAATTTGAGTGTTGACTTTCAAGAAATGCACAGTTTGAAAAACTTTGTTTCTGAATGCGGGAAAAGTTAAAGGTTTTATATAGCCCATAGCTAAAGCTCCTAAAGGAGTATATGGCTACCTTTGGAATATATGATATGGAACCACTAACCATCATACATAGTTCATTTGGAAGCAGCTAGTGTATTCTCTTTTCATGATATGCTCATATTCAACTCCTAAGAAACTTAGTGTGCCAAAGCTTGAAATCGTCATGTATGTATTTCACAAGCACGGAATGCGGTTTCTGGCAAATGGGAATACCCCTGATAGATTATCGGCCCACCATCAAAGCTTTTCCTTTTGGATGAGCTAGTGTGTTCTCTCTTCAAGATATGCTCATTTTCAACTCCTAAGAAACTTAGAGTGCCAAAACTTGAAATCGTCATGTATGTATTTCACAAGCTCTGAATGCGGTTTCTGGCAAATGGGCACACCCCTGATTGATTATCGGCCCACCATCAAACCTTTTCCTTTTGGATGAGCTAGTGTGTTCTCTCTTCAAGATATGCTCATTTTCAACTACTTTGAAACTTAGAGTGCCAAAGCTTGAAATCGTCATTTTGGGGATTTCACATGCTCTGAATGCGGTATCTGGAAAATGGGCATACCCCTGATAGATTATCGGCCCACCATCAAACCTTTTCCTTTTGGATAAAATTTGAGTTTTGACTTTCAAGAAATGCACTGTTTGAAAAACTTTGTTTCTGAATGCGGGAAAAGTTAAAGGTTTTATAAAGCCTATATCTAATGCTCCTAAAGGAGCAGATGGCTACCTTTTGAATATATGATATGGAACCACTCACCATAATACATATTTCATTTGGAAGCAGCTAGTGTATTCTCTCTTCAAGATATGCTCATTTTCAACTCCTAAGAAACAGAGTGCCAAAGCTTGAAATCGTCATGTATGTATTTCACAAGCTCTGAATGCGTTTTCTGGCAAATGGGCATACCCCTGATAGATTATCGGCCAACCATAAAACCATTTCCTTTTGGATGAAATTTGAGTGTTGACTTTCAAGAAATGCACACTTTGAAAAACTTTGTTTCTGAATGCGGGAAAAGTTAAAGGTTTTATAAAGCCTATATCTAAAGCTCCTAAAGGAGCAGATGGCTACCTTTTGAATATATGATATGGTACCACTCACCATCAAACATATTTCATTTGGAAGCAGCTAGTGTATTCTCTCTTCAAGATATGCTCATTTTCAACTACTTTGAAACTTAGAGTGCCAAAGCTTGAAATCGTCATGTATGTATTTCACAAGCTCTGAATGCGGTTTCTGGCAAATGGGCATACCCCTGATAGATTAACGGCCCACCATCAAACCATTACCTTTTGGATGAAATTTGAGTGTTGACTTTCAAGAAATGCACAGTTTGAAAAACTTTGTTTCTGAATACGGGAAAAGTTAAAGGTTTTATGAAGCCCATATCTAAAGCTCCTAAAGGAGCAGATGGCTACCTTTTAAATATATGATATGGAACCACTCACCATCATACATATTTAATTTGGAAGCAGCTAGTGTATTCTCTCTTCAAGATATGCTCATTTTCAACTCCTAAGAAACAGAGTGCCAAAGCTTGAAATCGTCATGTATGTATTTCACATGCTCTGAATGCGGTTTCTGGCAAATGGGCATACCCCTGATAGATTAACGGCCCACCATCAAACCATTTCCTTTTGGATGAAATTTGATTGTTGACTTTCAAGAAATTCACAGTTTGAAAAACTTTGTTTCTGAATGCGGGAAAAGTTAAAGGTTTTATAAAGCCTATATCTAAAACTCCTAATGGAGCACATGGATACCTTTGGAATATATGTTATGGAACCACTCACCATCATACATATCTCATTTGGAAGCAGCTAGTGTATTCTCTTTTGAAGATATGCTCATTTTCAACTACTAAGAAACTTAGAGTGCCAAAGCTTGAAATCGTCATATATGTATTTCACAAGCTCTGAATGCGGTTTCTGGCAAATGGGCATACCCCTGATAGAGTATCGGCCCACCATCAAACCTTTTCCTTTTGGATGAAATTTGAGTGTTGACTTTCATGAAATGTACAGTTTGAAAAACTTTGTTTCTGAATGCGGGAAAAGGTAAAGGTTTTATAAAGCCTATATCTAAAGCTCCTAAAGGAGCAGATGGCTACCTTTTCAATATATGATATGGAACCACTAACCATCATACATATTTCATTTGGAAGAAGCTAGTGTATTCTCTCTTCAAGATATGCTAATTTTCAACTACTAAGTAACTTAGAGTGCCAAAGCTTGAAATCGTCATGTATGTATTTCACAAGCTCTGAATGCGGTTTCTGGCAAATGGGCATACCCCTGATAGAGTATCGGCCCACCATCAAACCTTTTCCTTTTGGATGAAATTTGAGTGCTGACTTTCAAGAAATGCACAGTTTGAAAAACTTTGTTTCTGAATGCGGGAAAAGTTAAAGGTTTTATAAAGCCCATATCTAAAGCTCCTAAAGGAGCAGATGGCGACCTTTTGAATATATGATATGGAACCACTCACCATCATACATATTTCATTTGGAAGCAGCTAGTGTATTCTCTCTTCAAGATATGCTCATTTTCAATTACTTTGAAACTTAGAGTGCCAAAGCTTTAAATCGTCATGTATGTATTTCACAAGCTCTGAATGCGGTTTCTGGTAAATGGGCATACCCCTGATAGATTATCGCCTCACCATCAAACCTTTTTCTTTTGGATGAAATTTGAGTATTGACTTTCAAGAAATGCACAGTTTGAAAAACTTTGTTCCTGAATGCGGGAAAAGTTAAAGGTTTCATAAAGCCTATATCTAAAGCTCCTAAAGGAGCAGATGGCTACCTTTTGAATATATGATATGGAACCACTCACCATAATACATATTTCATTTGGAAGCAGCTAGTGTATTCTCTCTTCAAGATATGCTCTTTTTCACCAACTATGAAACTTAGAGTGCCAAAGCTTGAAATCGTCATGTATGTATTTCACAAGCTCTGAATGCGGTTTCTGGCAAATGGGCATACCCCTGATTGATTATCGGCCCACCATCAAACCTTTTCCTTTTGGATGAGCTCGTGTGTTCTCTCTTCAAGATATGCTCATTTTCAACTACTTTGAAACTTAGAGTGCCAAAGCTTGAAATCGTCATTTTGGGGATTTCACATGCTCTGAATGCGGTATCTGGAAAATGGGCATACCCCTGATAGATTATCGGCCCACCATCAAACCTTTTCCTTTTGGATAAAATTTGAGTTTTGACTTTCAAGAAATGCACTGTTTGAAAAACTTTGTTTCTGAATGCGGGAAAAGTTAAAGGTTTTATAAAGCCTATATCTAATGCTCCTAAAGGAGCAGATGGCTAACTTTTGAATATATGATATGGAACCACTCACCATAATACATATTTCATTTGGAAGCAGCTAGTGTATTCTCTCTTCAAGATATGCTCATTTTCAACTCCTAAGAAACAGAGTGCCAAAGCTTGAAATCGTCATGTATGTATTTCACAAGCTCTGAATGCGTTTTCTGGCAAATGGGCATACCCCTGATAGATTATCGCCTCACCATCAAACCTTTTTCTTTTGGATGAAATTTGAGTATTGACTTTCAAGAAATGCACAGTTTGAAAAACTTTGTTCCTGAATGCGGGAAAAGTTAAAGGTTTTATAAAGCCTATATCTAAAGCTCCTAAAGGAGCAGATGGCTACCTCTTGAATATATGATATGGAACCACTCACCATCATACATAGTTCATTTGGAAGCAGCTAGTGTATTCTCTTTTCAGATATGCTCATATTCAACTCCTAAGAAACTTAGAGTGCCAAAGCTTGAAATCGTCATGTATGTATTTCACAAGCTCTGAATGCGGTTTCTGGCAAATGGGTAACCCCTGATAGATTATCGGCCCACCATCAAACCATTTCCTTTTGGATGAAATTTGAGTGTCGACTTTCAAGAAATGCACAGTTTGAAAAAATTTGTTTCTGAATGCTGGAAAAGTTAAAGGTTTTATAAAGTCTATATCTAAAGCTCCTAAAGGAGCATATGGCTACCTTTGGAATATATGTTACGGAACCACTCACCATCATAAATATTTCATTTGCAAGCAGCTAGTGTATTCCCTTTTCAAGATATGCTCATTTTCAACTACTAAGAAACTTAGAGTGCTAGAGCTTGAAATCGTCATGTATGTATTTCACAAGCTCTGAATGCGGTTTCTGGCAAATGGGCATACCCCTGATAGATTAACGGCCCACCATCAAACCATTACCTTTTGGATGAAATTTGAGTGTTGACTTTCAAGAAATGCACAGTTTGAAAAACTTTGTTTCTGAATACGGGAAAAGTTAAAGGTTTTATGAAGCCCATATCTAAAGCTCCTAAAGGAGCAGATGGCTACCTTTTAAATATATGATATGGAACCACTCACCATCATACATATTTCATTTGGAAGCAGCTAGTGTATTCTCTCTTCAAGATATGCTCATTTTCAACTCCTAAGAAACAGAGTGCCAAAGCTTGAAATCGTCATGTATGTATTTCACATGCTCTGAATGCGGTTTCTGGCAAATGGGCATACCCCTGATAGATTAACGGCCCACCATCAAACCATTTCCTTTTGGATGAAATTTGATTGTTGACTTTCAAGAAATTCACAGTTTGAAAAACTTTGTTTCTGAATGCGGGAAAAGTTAAAGGTTTTATAAAGCCTATATCTAAAACTCCTAATGGAGCACATGGATACCTTTGGAATATATGTTATGGAACCACTCACCATCATACATATCTCATTTGGAAGCAGCTAGTGTATTCTCTTTTGAAGATATGCTCATTTTCAACTACTAAGAAACTTAGAGTGCCAAAGCTTGAAATCGTCATATATGTATTTCACAAGCTCTGAATGCGGTTTCTGGCAAATGGGCATACCCCTGATAGAGTATCGGCCCACCATCAAACCTTTTCCTTTTGGATGAAATTTGAGTGTTGACTTTCATGAAATGTACAGTTTGAAAAACTTTGTTTCTGAATGCGGGAAAAGGTAAAGGTTTTATAAAGCCTATATCTAAAGCTCCTAAAGGAGCAGATGGCTACCTTTTGAATATATGATATGGAACCACTAACCATCATACATATTTCATTTGGAAGAAGCTAGTGTATTCTCTCTTCAAGATATGCTAATTTTCAATTACTTTGAAACTTAGAGTGCCAAAGCTTTAAATCGTCATGTATGTATTTCACAAGCTCTGAATGCGGTTTCTGGTAAATGGGCATACCCCTGATAGATTATCGCCTCACCATCAAACCTTTTTCTTTTGGATGAAATTTGAGTATTGACTTTCAAGAAATGCACAGTTTGAAAAACTTTGTTCCTGAATGCGGGAAAAGTTAAAGGTTTCATAAAGCCTATATCTAAAGCTCCTAAAGGAGCAGATGGCTACCTTTTGAATATATGATATGGAACCACTCACCATAATACATATTTCATTTGGAAGCAGCTAGTGTATTCTCTCTTCAAGATATGCTCTTTTTCACCAACTATGAAACTTAGAGTGCCAAAGCTTGAAATCGTCATGTATGTATTTCACAAGCTCTGAATGCGGTTTCTGGCAAATGGGCATACCCCTGATTGATTATCGGCCCACCATCAAACCTTTTCCTTTTGGATGAGCTCGTGTGTTCTCTCTTCAAGATATGCTCATTTTCAACTACTTTGAAACTTAGAGTGCCAAAGCTTGAAATCGTCATTTTGGGGATTTCACATGCTCTGAATGCGGTATCTGGAAAATGGGCATACCCCTGATAGATTATCGGCCCACCATCAAACCTTTTCCTTTTGGATAAAATTTGAGTTTTGACTTTCAAGAAATGCACTGTTTGAAAAACTTTGTTTCTGAATGCGGGAAAAGTTAAAGGTTTTATAAAGCCTATATCTAATGCTCCTAAAGGAGCAGATGGCTAACTTTTGAATATATGATATGGAACCACTCACCATAATACATATTTCATTTGGAAGCAGCTAGTGTATTCTCTCTTCAAGATATGCTCATTTTCAACTCCTAAGAAACAGAGTGCCAAAGCTTGAAATCGTCATGTATGTATTTCACAAGCTCTGAATGCGTTTTCTGGCAAATGGGCATACCCCTGATAGATTATCGCCTCACCATCAAACCTTTTTCTTTTGGATGAAATTTGAGTATTGACTTTCAAGAAATGCACAGTTTGAAAAACTTTGTTCCTGAATGCGGGAAAAGTTAAAGGTTTTATAAAGCCTATATCTAAAGCTCCTAAAGGAGCAGATGGCTACCTCTTGAATATATGATATGGAACCACTCACCATCATACATAGTTCATTTGGAAGCAGCTAGTGTATTCTCTTTTCAGATATGCTCATATTCAACTCCTAAGAAACTTAGAGTGCCAAAGCTTGAAATCGTCATGTATGTATTTCACAAGCTCTGAATGCGGTTTCTGGCAAATGGGTAACCCCTGATAGATTATCGGCCCACCATCAAACCATTTCCTTTTGGATGAAATTTGAGTGTCGACTTTCAAGAAATGCACAGTTTGAAAAAATTTGTTTCTGAATGCTGGAAAAGTTAAAGGTTTTATAAAGTCTATATCTAAAGCTCCTAAAGGAGCATATGGCTACCTTTGGAATATATGTTACGGAACCACTCACCATCATAAATATTTCATTTGCAAGCAGCTAGTGTATTCCCTTTTCAAGATATGCTCATTTTCAACTACTAAGAAACTTAGAGTGCTAGAGCTTGAAATCGTCATGTATGTATTTCACAAGCTCTGAATGCGGTTTCTGGCAAATGGGCATACCCCTGATAGATTAACGGCCCACCATCAAACCATTACCTTTTGGATGAAATTTGAGTGTTGACTTTCAAGAAATGCACAGTTTGAAAAACTTTGTTTCTGAATACGGGAAAAGTTAAAGGTTTTATGAAGCCCATATCTAAAGCTCCTAAAGGAGCAGATGGCTACCTTTTAAATATATGATATGGAACCACTCACCATCATACATATTTCATTTGGAAGCAGCTAGTGTATTCTCTCTTCAAGATATGCTCATTTTCAACTCCTAAGAAACAGAGTGCCAAAGCTTGAAATCGTCATGTATGTATTTCACATGCTCTGAATGCGGTTTCTGGCAAATGGGCATACCCCTGATAGATTAACGGCCCACCATCAAACCATTTCCTTTTGGATGAAATTTGATTGTTGACTTTCAAGAAATTCACAGTTTGAAAAACTTTGTTTCTGAATGCGGGAAAAGTTAAAGGTTTTATAAAGCCTATATCTAAAACTCCTAATGGAGCACATGGATACCTTTGGAATATATGTTATGGAACCACTCACCATCATACATATCTCATTTGGAAGCAGCTAGTGTATTCTCTTTTGAAGATATGCTCATTTTCAACTACTAAGAAACTTAGAGTGCCAAAGCTTGAAATCGTCATATATGTATTTCACAAGCTCTGAATGCGGTTTCTGGCAAATGGGCATACCCCTGATAGAGTATCGGCCCACCATCAAACCTTTTCCTTTTGGATGAAATTTGAGTGTTGACTTTCATGAAATGTACAGTTTGAAAAACTTTGTTTCTGAATGCGGGAAAAGGTAAAGGTTTTATAAAGCCTATATCTAAAGCTCCTAAAGGAGCAGATGGCTACCTTTTCAATATATGATATGGAACCACTAACCATCATACATATTTCATTTGGAAGAAGCTAGTGTATTCTCTCTTCAAGATATGCTAATTTTCAACTACTAAGTAACTTAGAGTGCCAAAGCTTGAAATCGGCATGTATGTATTTCACAAGCTCTGAATGCGGTTTCTGGCAAATGGGCATACCCCTGATAGAGTATCGGCCCACCATCAAACCTTTTCCTTTTGGATGAAATTTGAGTGCTGACTTTCAAGAAATGCACAGTTTGAAAAACTTTGTTTCTGAATGCGGGAAAAGTTAAAGGTTTTATAAAGCCCATATCTAAAGCTCCTAAAGGAGCAGATGGCGACCTTTTGAATATATGATATGGAACCACTCACCATCATACATATTTCATTTGGAAGCAGCTAGTGTATTCTCTCTTCAAGATATGCTCATTTTCAATTACTTTGAAACTTAGAGTGCCAAAGCTTTAAATCGTCATGTATGTATTTCACAAGCTCTGAATGCGGTTTCTGGTAAATGGGCATACCCCTGATAGATTATCGCCTCACCATCAAACCTTTTTCTTTTGGATGAAATTTGAGTATTGACTTTCAAGAAATGCACAGTTTGAAAAACTTTGTTCCTGAATGCGGGAAAAGTTAAAGGTTTCATAAAGCCTATATCTAAAGCTCCTAAAGGAGCAGATGGCTACCTTTTGAATATATGATATGGAACCACTCACCATAATACATATTTCATTTGGAAGCAGCTAGTGTATTCTCTCTTCAAGATATGCTCTTTTTCACCAACTATGAAACTTAGAGTGCCAAAGCTTGAAATCGTCATGTATGTATTTCACAAGCTCTGAATGCGGTTTCTGGCAAATGGGCATACCCCTGATTGATTATCGGCCCACCATCAAACCTTTTCCTTTTGGATGAGCTAGTGTGTTCTCTCTTCAAGATATGCTCATTTTCAACTACTTTGAAACTTAGAGTGCCAAAGCTTGAAATCGTCATTTTGGGGATTTCACATGCTCTGAATGCGGTATCTGGAAAATGGGCATACCCCTGATAGATTATCGGCCCACCATCAAACCTTTTCCTTTTGGATAAAATTTGAGTTTTGACTTTCAAGAAATGCACTGTTTGAAAAACTTTGTTTCTGAATGCGGGAAAAGTTAAAGGTTTTATAAAGCCTATATCTAATGCTCCTAAAGGAGCAGATGGCTAACTTTTGAATATATGATATGGAACCACTCACCATAATACATATTTCATTTGGAAGCAGCTAGTGTATTCTCTCTTCAAGATATGCTCATTTTCAACTCCTAAGAAACAGAGTGCCAAAGCTTGAAATCGTCATGTATGTATTTCACAAGCTCTGAATGCGTTTTCTGGCAAATGGGCATACCCCTGATAGATTATCGGCCAACCATAAAACCATTTCCTTTTGGATGAAATTTGAGTGTTGACTTTCAAGAAATGCACACTTTGAAAAACTTTGTTTCTGAATGCGGGAAAAGTTAAAGGTTTTATAAAGCCTATATCTGAAGCTCCTAAAGGAGCAGATGGCTACCTTTTGAATATATGATATGGTACCACTCACCATCAAACATATTTCATTTGGAAGCAGCTAGTGTATTCTCTCTTCAAGATATGCTCATTTTCAACTACTTTGAAACTTAGAGTGCCAAAGCTTGAAATCGTCATGTATGTATTTCACAAGCTCTGAATGCGGTTTCTGGTAAATGGGTAACCCCTGATAGATTATCGGCCCACCATCAAACCATTTCCTTTTGGATGAAATTTGAGTGTTGTGACTTTCAAGAAATGCACAGTTTGAAAAACTTTGTTTCTGAATGCTGGAAAAGTTAAAGGTTTTATAAAGCCTATATCTAAAGCTCCTAAAGGAGCATATGGCTACCTTTGGAATATATGTTACGGAACCACTCACCATCATAAATATTTCATTTGCAAGCAGCTAGTGTATTCCCTTTTCAAGATATGCTCATTTTCAACTACAAAGAAACTTAGAGTGCTAGAGCTTGAAATCGTCATGTATGTATTTCACAAGCTCTGAATGCGGTTTCTGGCCAATGGGCATACCCCTGATAGATTATCGGCCCACCATCAAACCTTTTCCTTTTGGATGAGCTAGTGTGTTCTCTCTTCATGATATGCTCATATTCAACTCCTAAGAAACTTAGAGTGCCAAAGCTTGAAATCGTCATGTATGTATTTCACAAGCTCTGAATGCGGTTTCTGGCAAATGGGTAACCCCTGATAGATTATCGGCCCACCATCAAACCATTACCTTTTGGATGAAATTTGAGTGTTGACTTTCAAGAAATGCACAGTTTGAAAAACTTTGTTTCTGAATACGGGAAAAGTTAAAGGTTTTATGAAGCCCATATCTAAAGCTCCTAAAGGAGCAGATGGCTACCTTTTAAATATATGATATGGAACCACTCACCATCATACATATTTAATTTGGAAGCAGCTAGTGTATTCTCTCTTCAAGATATGCTCATTTTCAACTCCTAAGAAACAGAGTGCCAAAGCTTGAAATCGTCATGTATATATTTCACATGCTCTGAATGCGGTTTCTGGCAAATGGGCATACCCCTGATAGATTAACGGCCCACCATCAAACCATTTCCTTTTGGATGAAATTTGATTGTTGACTTTCAAGAAATTCACAGTTTGAAAAACTTTGTTTCTGAATGCGGGAAAAGTTAAAGGTTTTATAAAGCCTATATCTAAAACTCCTAATGGAGCACATGGATACCTTTGGAATATATGTTATGGAACCACTCACCATCATACATATCTCATTTGGAAGCAGCTAGTGTATTCTCTTTTGAAGATATGCTCATTTTCAACTACTAAGAAACTTAGAGTGCCAAAGCTTGAAATCGTCATATATGTATTTCACAAGCTCTGAATGCGGTTTCTGGCAAATGGGCATACCCCTGATAGAGTATCGGCCCACCATCAAACCTTTTCCTTTTGGATGAAATTTGAGTGTTGACTTTCATGAAATGTACAGTTTGAAAAACTTTGTTTCTGAATGCGGGAAAAGGTAAAGGTTTTATAAAGCCTATATCTAAAGCTCCTAAAGGAGCAGATGGCTACCTTTTCAATATATGATATGGAACCACTAACCATCATACATATTTCATTTGGAAGAAGCTAGTGTATTCTCTCTTCAAGATATGCTAATTTTCAACTACTAAGTAACTTAGAGTGCCAAAGCTTGAAATCGGCATGTATGTATTTCACAAGCTCTGAATGCGGTTTCTGGCAAATGGGCATACCCCTGATAGAGTATCGGCCCACCATCAAACCTTTTCCTTTTGGATGAAATTTGAGTGCTGACTTTCAAGAAATGCACAGTTTGAAAAACTTTGTTTCTGAATGCGGGAAAAGTTAAAGGTTTTATAAAGCCCATATCTAAAGCTCCTAAAGGAGCAGATGGCGACCTTTTGAATATATGATATGGAACCACTCACCATCATACATATTTCATTTGGAAGCAGCTAGTGTATTCTCTCTTCAAGATATGCTCATTTTCAATTACTTTGAAACTTAGAGTGCCAAAGCTTTAAATCGTCATGTATGTATTTCACAAGCTCTGAATGCGGTTTCTGGTAAATGGGCATACCCCTGATAGATTATCGCCTCACCATCAAACCTTTTTCTTTTGGATGAAATTTGAGTATTGACTTTCAAGAAATGCACAGTTTGAAAAACTTTGTTCCTGAATGCGGGAAAAGTTAAAGGTTTCATAAAGCCTATATCTAAAGCTCCTAAAGGAGCAGATGGCTACCTTTTGAATATATGATATGGAACCACTCACCATAATACATATTTCATTTGGAAGCAGCTAGTGTATTCTCTCTTCAAGATATGCTCTTTTTCACCAACTATGAAACTTAGAGTGCCAAAGCTTGAAATCGTCATGTATGTATTTCACAAGCTCTGAATGCGGTTTCTGGCAAATGGGCATACCCCTGATTGATTATCGGCCCACCATCAAACCTTTTCCTTTTGGATGAGCTAGTGTGTTCTCTCTTCAAGATATGCTCATTTTCAACTACTTTGAAACTTAGAGTGCCAAAGCTTGAAATCGTCATTTTGGGGATTTCACATGCTCTGAATGCGGTATCTGGAAAATGGGCATACCCCTGATAGATTATCGGCCCACCATCAAACCTTTTCCTTTTGGATAAAATTTGAGTTTTGACTTTCAAGAAATGCACTGTTTGAAAAACTTTGTTTCTGAATGCGGGAAAAGTTAAAGGTTTTATAAAGCCTATATCTAATGCTCCTAAAGGAGCAGATGGCTAACTTTTGAATATATGATATGGAACCACTCACCATAATACATATTTCATTTGGAAGCAGCTAGTGTATTCTCTCTTCAAGATATGCTCATTTTCAACTCCTAAGAAACAGAGTGCCAAAGCTTGAAATCGTCATGTATGTATTTCACAAGCTCTGAATGCGTTTTCTGGCAAATGGGCATACCCCTGATAGATTATCGGCCAACCATAAAACCATTTCCTTTTGGATGAAATTTGAGTGTTGACTTTCAAGAAATGCACACTTTGAAAAACTTTGTTTCTGAATGCGGGAAAAGTTAAAGGTTTTATAAAGCCTATATCTGAAGCTCCTAAAGGAGCAGATGGCTACCTTTTGAATATATGATATGGTACCACTCACCATCAAACATATTTCATTTGGAAGCAGCTAGTGTATTCTCTCTTCAAGATATGCTCATTTTCAACTACTTTGAAACTTAGAGTGCCAAAGCTTGAAATCGTCATGTATGTATTTCACAAGCTCTGAATGCGGTTTCTGGTAAATGGGTAACCCCTGATAGATTATCGGCCCACCATCAAACCATTTCCTTTTGGATGAAATTTGAGTGTTGTGACTTTCAAGAAATGCACAGTTTGAAAAACTTTGTTTCTGAATGCTGGAAAAGTTAAAGGTTTTATAAAGCCTATATCTAAAGCTCCTAAAGGAGCATATGGCTACCTTTGGAATATATGTTACGGAACCACTCACCATCATAAATATTTCATTTGCAAGCAGCTAGTGTATTCCCTTTTCAAGATATGCTCATTTTCAACTACAAAGAAACTTAGAGTGCTAGAGCTTGAAATCGTCATGTATGTATTTCACAAGCTCTGAATGCGGTTTCTGGCCAATGGGCATACCCCTGATAGATTATCGGCCCACCATCAAACCTTTTCCTTTTGGATGAGCTAGTGTGTTCTCTCTTCATGATATGCTCATATTCAACTCCTAAGAAACTTAGAGTGCCAAAGCTTGAAATCGTCATGTATGTATTTCACAAGCTCTGAATGCGGTTTCTGGCAAATGGGTAACCCCTGATAGATTATCGGCCCACCATCAAACCATTACCTTTTGGATGAAATTTGAGTGTTGACTTTCAAGAAATGCACAGTTTGAAAAACTTTGTTTCTGAATACGGGAAAAGTTAAAGGTTTTATGAAGCCCATATCTAAAGCTCCTAAAGGAGCAGATGGCTACCTTTTAAATATATGATATGGAACCACTCACCATCATACATATTTAATTTGGAAGCAGCTAGTGTATTCTCTCTTCAAGATATGCTCATTTTCAACTCCTAAGAAACAGAGTGCCAAAGCTTGAAATCGTCATGTATGTATTTCACATGCTCTGAATGCGGTTTCTGGCAAATGGGCATACCCCTGATAGATTAACGGCCCACCATCAAACCATTTCCTTTTGGATGAAATTTGATTGTTGACTTTCAAGAAATTCACAGTTTGAAAAACTTTGTTTCTGAATGCGGGAAAAGTTAAAGGTTTTATAAAGCCTATATCTAAAACTCCTAATGGAGCACATGGATACCTTTGGAATATATGTTATGGAACCACTCACCATCATACATATCTCATTTGGAAGCAGCTAGTGTATTCTCTTTTGAAGATATGCTCATTTTCAACTACTAAGAAACTTAGAGTGCCAAAGCTTGAAATCGTCATATATGTATTTCACAAGCTCTGAATGCGGTTTCTGGCAAATGGGCATACCCCTGATAGAGTATCGGCCCACCATCAAACCTTTTCCTTTTGGATGAAATTTGAGTGTTGACTTTCATGAAATGTACAGTTTGAAAAACTTTGTTTCTGAATGCGGGAAAAGGTAAAGGTTTTATAAAGCCTATATCTAAAGCTCCTAAAGGAGCAGATGGCTACCTTTTCAATATATGATATGGAACCACTAACCATCATACATATTTCATTTGGAAGAAGCTAGTGTATTCTCTCTTCAAGATATGCTAATTTTCAACTACTAAGTAACTTAGAGTGCCAAAGCTTGAAATCGGCATGTATGTATTTCACAAGCTCTGAATGCGGTTTCTGGCAAATGGGCATACCCCTGATAGAGTATCGGCCCACCATCAAACCTTTTCCTTTTGGATGAAATTTGAGTGCTGACTTTCAAGAAATGCACAGTTTGAAAAACTTTGTTTCTGAATGCGGGAAAAGTTAAAGGTTTTATAAAGCCCATATCTAAAGCTCCTAAAGGAGCAGATGGCGACCTTTTGAATATATGATATGGAACCACTCACCATCATACATATTTCATTTGGAAGCAGCTAGTGTATTCTCTCTTCAAGATATGCTCATTTTCAATTACTTTGAAACTTAGAGTGCCAAAGCTTTAAATCGTCATGTATGTATTTCACAAGCTCTGAATGCGGTTTCTGGTAAATGGGCATACCCCTGATAGATTATCGCCTCACCATCAAACCTTTTTCTTTTGGATGAAATTTGAGTATTGACTTTCAAGAAATGCACAGTTTGAAAAACTTTGTTCCTGAATGCGGGAAAAGTTAAAGGTTTCATAAAGCCTATATCTAAAGCTCCTAAAGGAGCAGATGGCTACCTTTTGAATATATGATATGGAACCACTCACCATAATACATATTTCATTTGGAAGCAGCTAGTGTATTCTCTCTTCAAGATATGCTCTTTTTCACCAACTATGAAACTTAGAGTGCCAAAGCTTGAAATCGTCATTTTGGGGATTTCACAAGCTCTGAATGCGGTTCTGGCAAATGGGCATACACCTGATAGATTTTCGCCCCACCATCAAACCTTTTGGTTTTGGATGAAATGTGTGTTTTGACTTTCAAGAAATGCGCACTCTGAAAAACTTTGTTTCTGAATGCGGGAAAAGATAAAGTTTTTATAAGGCCTATATATAAAGCTCCTAAAGGAGCACATGGCTACCTTTGGGATATATGATATGGAACCACTCACCATCATACATATTTCATTTGGAAGCAGCTAGTGTATTCTCTCTTCAAGATATGCTCTTTTTCACCAACGATGAAACTTAGAGCGCCAAAGCTTGAAATCGTCATTTTGGGGATTTCACAAGCTCTGAATGCGGTTTCTGGCAAATGGGCATACACCTGATAGATTTTCGCCCCACCATCAAACCTTTTGGTTTTGGATGAAATGTGTGTTTTGACTTTCAAGAAATGCACACTTTGAAAAACTTTGTTTCTGAATGCGGGAAAAGTTAAAGGTTTTATAAAGCCCATATCTAAAGACCCTACAGGAGCATATGGCTACCTTTGGAATATATGATATGGAACCACTCACCATCATACATAGTTCATTTGGAAGCAGCTAGTGTATTCTCTTTTCATGATATGATCATATTCAACTCCTAAGAAACTTACAGTGCCAAAGCTTGAAATCGTCATGTATGTATTTCAGAAGCTCTGAATGCGGTTTCTGGCAAATGGGCATATCCCTGATAGATTATTGGCCCACCATCAAACCTTTTCCTTTTGGATGAAATTTGAGTGTTGACTTTCAAGAAATGCACAGTTTGAAAAACATTGTTTCTGAATGCGGGAAAAGTTAAAGGTTTTGTAAGGCCCATATCTAAAGCTCCTAAAGGAGCATATGGCTACCTTTGGAATATATGTTACGGAACCACTCACCATCATAAATATTTCATTTGCAAGCAGCTAGTGCATTCCCTTTTCAAGATATGCTCATTTTCAACTACTAAGAAACTTAGAGTGCTAGAGCTTGAAATCGTCATGTATGTATTTCAAAAGCTCTGAATGCGGTTTCTGGCAAATGGGCATACCCCTGATTGATTATCGGCCCACCATCAAACCTTTTCCTTTTGGATGAGCTAGTGTGTTCTCTCTTCAAGATATGCTCATTTTCAACTACTTTGAAACTTAGAGTGCCAAAGCTTGAAATCGTCATTTTGGGGATTTCACATGCTCTGAATGCGGTATCTGGAAAATGGGCATACCCCTGATAGATTATCGGCCCACCATCAAACCTTTTCCTTTTGGATAAAATTTGAGTTTTGACTTTCAAGAAATGCACTGTTTGAAAAACTTTGTTTCTGAATGCGGGAAAAGTTAAAGGTTTTATAAAGCCTATATCTAATGCTCCTAAAGGAGCAGATGGCTACCTTTTGAATATATGATATGGAACCACTCACCATAATACATATTTCATTTGGAAGCAGCTAGTGTATTCTCTCTTCAAGATATGCTCATTTTCAACTCCTAAGAAACAGAGTGCCAAAGCTTGAAATCGTCATGTATGTATTTCACAAGCTCTGAATGCGTTTTCTGGCAAATGGGCATACCCCTGATAGATTATCGGCCAACCATAAAACCATTTCCTTTTGGATGAAATTTGAGTGTTGACTTTCAAGAAATGCACACTTTGAAAAACTTTGTTTCTGAATGCGGGAAAAGTTAAAGGTTTTATAAAGCCTATATCTAAAGCTCCTAAAGGAGCAGATGGCTACCTTTTGAATATATGATATGGTACCACTCACCATCAAACATATTTCATTTGGAAGCAGCTAGTGTATTCTCTCTTCAAGATATGCTCATTTTCAACTACTTTGAAACTTAGAGTGCCAAAGCTTGAAATCGTCATGTATGTATTTCACAAGCTCTGAATGCGGTTTCTGGTAAATGGGCATACCCCTGATAGATTATCGCCTCACCATCAAACCTTTTTCTTTTGGATGAAATTTGAGTATTGACTTTCAAGAAATGCACAGTTTGAAAAACTTTGTTCCTGAATGCGGGAAAAGTTAAAGGTTTCATAAAGCCTATATCTAAAGCTCCTAAAGGAGCAGATGGCTACCTCTTGAATATATGATATGGAACCACTCACCAGAATACATAGTTCATTTGGAAGCAGCTAGTGTATTCTCTCTTCAAGATTTGCTCATTTTCAACGACTATGAAACGTAGAGTGCCAAAGCTTGAAATCGTCATGTATATATTTCACAAGCTCTGAATGCGGTTTCTGGCAAATGGGCATACCCCTGATGGAGTATCGGCCCACCATCAAACCTTTTCCATTTGGATGAAATTTGAGTGTTGTGACTTTCAAGAAATGCACAGTTTGAAAAACTTTGTTTCTGAATACGGGTAATGTTAAAGGTTTCATAAAGCCTATATCTAAAGCTCCTAAAGGAGCAGATGGCTACCTTTTGAATATATGATATGGAACCACTCACCATCATACATACTTCCTTTGGAAGCAGCTAGTGTATTCTCTTTTCAAGATATGCTAATTTTCAACTACTTAGAAAGTTGGAGTGCCAAAGCTTGAAATCGTCATGTATGTATTTGACAAGCTCTGAATGCGGTTTCTGGCAAATGGGCATACTCCTGATAGAGTATCGGCCCACCATCAAACCTTTTCCTTTTGGATGAAATTTGAGTGTTGACTTTCAAGAAATGCACACTGAAAAACTTTGTTTCTGAATGCGGGAAAAGTTAAAGGTTTTATAAAGCCCAAATCTAAAGCTCCTAAAGGAGCAGATGGCGACCTTTTAAATATATGATATGGAACCACTCACGATCATACATATTTCATTTGGAAGCAGCTAGTGTATTCTCTCTTCAAGATATGCTCATTTTCAACTCCTAAGAAACAGAGTGCCAAAGCTTGAAATCGTCATGTCTGTATTTCACATGCTCTGAATGCGGTTTCTGGCAAATGGGCATACCCCTGATAGAGTATTGGCCGACCATCAAACCATTTCCTTTTGGATGAAATTTGAGTGTTGACTTTCAAGAAATGCACAGTTTGAAAAACTTTGTTTCTGAATGCGGGAAAAGTTAAAGGTTTTATAAAGCCTATATCTAATGCTCCTAAAGGAGCAGATGGCTACCTTTTGAATATATGATATGGAACCACTCACCATAATACATATTTCATTTGGAAGCAGCTAGTGTATTCTCTCTTCAAGATATGCTCATTTTCAACTCCTAAGAAACAGAGTGCCAAAGCTTGAAATCGTCATGTATGTATTTCACAAGCTCTGAATGCGTTTTCTGGCAAATGGGCATACCCCTGATAGATTATCGGCCAACCATAAAACCATTTCCTTTTGGATGAAATTTGAGTGTTGACTTTCAAGAAATGCACACTTTGAAAAACTTTGTTTCTGAATGCGGGAAAAGTTAAAGGTTTTATAAAGCCTATATCTAAAGCTCCTAAAGGAGCAGATGGCTACCTTTTGAATATATGATATGGTACCACTCACCATCAAACATATTTCATTTGGAAGCAGCTAGTGTATTCTCTCTTCAAGATATGCTCATTTTCAACTACTTTGAAACTTAGAGTGCCAAAGCTTGAAATCGTCATGTATGTATTTCACAAGCTCTGAATGCGGTTTCTGGTAAATGGGCATACCCCTGATAGATTATCGCCTCACCATCAAACCTTTTCCATTTGGATGAAATTTGAGTGTTGTGACTTTCAAGAAATGCACAGTTTGAAAAACTTTGTTTCTGAATACGGGTAATGTTAAAGGTTTCATTAAGCCTATATCTAAAGCTCCTAAAGGAGCAGATGGCTACCTTTTGAATATATGATATGGAACCACTCACCATCATACATACTTCCTTTGGAAGCAGCTAGTGTATTCTCTTTTCAAGATATGCTAATTTTCAACTACTTAGAAAGTTGGAGTGCCAAAGCTTGAAATCGTCATGGATGTATTTGACAAGCTCTGAATGCGGTTTCTGGCAAATGGGCATACTCCTGATAGAGTATCGGCCCACCATCAAACCTTTTCCTTTTGGATGAAATTTGAGTGTTGACTTTCAAGAAATGCACACTGAAAAACTTTGTTTCTGAATGCGGGAAAAGTTAAAGGTTTTATAAAGCCCAAATCTAAAGCTCCTAAAGGAGCAGATGGCGACCTTTTAAATATATGATATGGAACCACTCACGATAATACATATTTCATTTGGAAGCAGCTAGTGTATTCTCTCTTCAAGATATGCTCATTTTCAACTCCTAAGAAACAGAGTGCCAAAGCTTGAAATCGTCATGTATGTATTTCACAAGCTCTGAATGCGTTTTCTGGCAAATGGGCATACCCCTGATAGATTATCGGCCAACCATAAAACCATTTCCTTTTGGATGAAATTTGAGTGTTGACTTTCAAGAAATGCACACTTTGAAAAACTTTGTTTCTGAATGCGGGAAAAGTTAAAGGTTTTATAAAGCCTATATCTAAAGCTCCTAAAGGAGCAGATGGCTACCTTTTGAATATATGATATGGTACCACTCACCATCAAACATATTTCATTTGGAAGCAGCTAGTGTATTCTCTCTTCAAGATATGATCATTTTCAACTACTTTGAAACTTAGAGTGCCAAAGCTTGAAATCGTCATGTATGTATTTCACAAGCTCTGAATGCGGTTTCTGGTAAATGGGCATACCCCTGATAGATTATCGCCTCACCATCAAACCTTTTTCTTTTGGATGAAATTTGAGTATTGACTTTCAAGAAATGCACAGTTTGAAAAACTTTGTTCCTGAATGCGGGAAAAGTTAAAGGTTTCATAAAGCCTATATCTAAAGCTCCTAAAGGAGCAGATGGCTACCTCTTGAATATATGATATGGAACCACTCACCATAATACATAGTTCATTTGGAAGCAGCTAGTGTATTCTCTCTTCAAGATTTGCTCATTTTCAACGACTATGAAACGTAGAGTGCCAAAGCTTGAAATCGTCATGTATATATTTCACAAGCTCTGAATGCGGTTTCTGGCAAATGGGCATACCCCTGATAGATTATCGCCTCACCATCAAACCTTTTTCTTTTGGATGAAATTTGAGTATTGACTTTCAAGAAATGCACAGTTTGAAAAACTTTGTTCCTGAATGCGGGAAAAGTTAAAGGTTTCATAAAGCCTATATCTAAAGCTCCTAAAGGAGCAGATGGCTACCTCTTGAATATATGATATGGAACCACTCACCATAATACATAGTTCATTTGGAAGCAGCTAGTGTATTCTCTCTTCAAGATTTGCTCATTTTCAACGACTATGAAACGTAGAGTGCCAAAGCTTGAAATCGTGATGTATATATTTCACAAGCTCTGAATGCGGTTTCTGGCAAATGGGAATACCCCTGATGGAGTATCGGCCCACCATCAAACCTTTTCCATTTGGATGAAATTTGAGTGTTGTGACTTTCAAGAAATGCACAGTTTGAAAAACTTTGTTTCTGAATACGGGTAATGTTAAAGGTTTCATAAAGCCTATATCTAAAGCTCCTAAAGGAGCAGATGGCTACCTTTTGAATATATGATATGGAACCACTCACCATCATACATATTTCCTTTGGAAGCAGCTAGTGTATTCTCTTTTCAAGATATGCTAATTTTCAACTACTTAGAAAGTTGGAGTGCCAAAGCTTGAAATCGTCATGTATGTATTTGACAAGCTCTGAATGCGGTTTCTGGCAAATGGGCATACTCCTGATAGAGTATCGGCCCACCATCAAACCTTTTCCTTTTGGATGAAATTTGAGTGTTGACTTTCAAGAAATGCACAGTTTGAAAAACTTTATTTCTGAATGCGGGAAAAGATAAAGGTTTTATAAAGCCAATATCTAAAGCTCCTAAAGGAGCAGATGGCTACCTTTTAAATATATGATATGGAACCACTCACCATCATACATATTTAATTTGGAAGCAGCTAGTGTATTCTCTCTTCAAGATATGCTCATTTTCAACTACTAAGAAACTTAGAGTGCCAAAGCTTGAAATCGGCATGTATGTACTTCACAAGCTCTGAATGCGGTTTCTGGCAAATGGGCATGCCCCTGATAGAGTATCGGCCCACCATCAAACCATTTCCTTTTGGATGAAATTTGAGTGTTGACTTTCAAGAAATGCACACTTTGAGAAACTTTGTTTCTGAATGCGGAAAAAGTTAAAGGTTTTATAAAGCCCATATCTAAAGCTCCTAAAGGAGCAGATGGCAACCTTTTGAATATATGATATGGAACCACTCACCATCATACATATTTCATTTGGAAGCAACTAGTGTATTCTCTCTTCAAGATATGCTCATTTTCAACTAGGAAGAAACTTAGAGTGCCAAAGCTTGAAATCGTCATTTTGGGGATTTCACATGCTCTGAATGCGGTATTTGGAAAATGGGCATACCCCTGATAGATTATCGGCCCACCATCAAACCTTTTCCTTTTGGATAAAATTTGAGTTTTGACTTTCAAGAAATGCACTGTTTGAAAAACTTTGTTTCTGAATGCGGGAAAAGTTAAAGGTTTTATAAAGCCTATATCTAATGCTCCTAAAGGAGCAGATGGCTACCTTTTGAATATATGATATGGAACCACTCACGATCATACATATTTCATTTGGAAGCAGCTAGTGTATTCTCTCTTCAAGATATGCTCATTTTCAACTACTTTGAAACTTACAGTGCCAAAGCTTGAAATCGTCATGTATGTATTTCACAAGCTCTGAATGCGGTTTCTGGTAAATGGGCATACCCCTGATAGATTATCGCCTCACCATCAAACCTTTTTCTTTTGGATGAAATTTGAGTATTGACTTTCAAGAAATGCACAGTTTGAAAAACTTTGTTCCTGAATGCGGGAAAAGTTAAAGGTTTCATAAAGCCTATATCTAAAGCTCCTAAAGGAGCAGATGGCTACCTCTTGAATATATGATATGGAACCACTCACCATAATACATAGTTCATTTGGAAGCAGCTAGTGTATTCTCTCTTCAAGATTTGCTCATTTTCAACGACTATGAAACGTAGAGTGCCAAAGCTTGAAATCGTCATGTATATATTTCACAAGCTCTGAATGCGGTTTTTATGGCAAATGGGCATACCCCTGATGGAGTATCGGCCCACCATCAAACCTTTTCCATTTGGATGAAATTTGAGTGTTGTGACTTTCAAGAAATGCACAGTTTGAAAAACTTTGTTTCTGAATACGGGTAAAGTTAAAGGTTTCATAAAGCCTATATCTAAAGCTCCTAAAGGAGCAGATGGCTACCTTTTGAATATATGATATGGAACCACTCACCATCATACATATTTCCTTTGGAAGCAGCTAGTGTATTCTCTCTTCAAGATATGCGAATTTTCAACTCCTAAGAAACAGAGTGCCAAAGCTTGAAATCGTCATGTCTGTATTTCACATGCTCTGAATGCGGTTTCTGGCAAATGGGCATACCCCTGATAGAGTATTGGCCCACCATCAAACCATTTCCTTTTGGATGAAATTTGAGTGTTGACTTTCAAGAAATGCACAGTTTGAAAAACTTTATTTCTGAATGCGGGAAAAGATAAAGGTTTTATAAAGCCAATATCTAAAGCTCCTAAAGGAGCAGATGGCTACCTTTTAAATCTATGATATGGAACCACTCACCATCATACATATTTAATTTGGAAGCAGCTAGTGTATTCTCTCTTCAAGATATGCTCATTTTCAACTACTAAGAAACTTAGAGTGCCAAAGCTTGAAATCGGCATGTAGGTATTTCACAAGCTCTGAATGCGGTTTCTGGCAAATGGGCATGCCCCTGATAGAGTATCGGCCCACCATCAAACCATTGCCTTTTGGATGAAATTTGAGTGTTGACTTTCAAGAAATGCACACTTTGAGAAACTTTGTTTCTGAATGCGGGAAAAGTTAAAGGTTTTATAAAGCCCATATCTAAAGCTCCTAAAGGAGCAGATGGCAACCTTTTGAATATATGATATGGAACCACTCACCATCATACATATTTCATTTGGAAGCAACTAGTGTATTCTCTCTTCAAGATATGCTCATTTTCAACTAGGAAGAAACTTAGAGTGCCAAAGCTTGAAATCGTCATTTTGGGGATTTCACATGCTCTGAATGCGGTATTTTGAAAATGGGCATACCCCTGATAGATTATCGGCCCACCATCAAACCTTTTCCTTTTGGATAAAATTTGAGTTTTGACTTTCAAGAAATGCACTGTTTGAAAAACTTTGTTTCTGAATGCGGGAAAAGTTAAAGGTTTTATAAAGCCTATATCTAATGCTCCTAAAGGAGAAGATGGCTACCTTTTGAATATATGATATGGAACCACTCACGATCATACATATTTCATTTGGAAGCAGCTAGTGTATTCTCTCTTCAAGATATGTTCATTTTCAACTCCTAAGAAACAGAGTGCCAAAGCTTGAACTCGTCATGTCTGTATTTCACATGCTCTGAATGCGGTTTCTGGCAATTGGGCATACCCCTGATAGAGTATTGGCCCACCATCAAACCATTTCCTTTTGGATGAAATTTGAGTGTTGACTTTCAAGAAATGCACAGTTTGAAAAACTTTATTTCTGAATGCGGGAAAAGATAAAGGTTTTATAAAGCCAATATCTAAAGCTCCTAAAGGAGCAGATGGCTACCTTTTAAATATATGATATGGAACCACTCACCATCATACATATTTAATTTGGAAGCAGCTAGTGTATTCTCTCTTCAAGATATGCTCATTTTCAACTACTAAGAAACTTAGAGTGCCAAAGCTTGAAATCGGCATGTATGTATTTCACAAGCTCTGAATGCGGTTTCTGGCAAATGGGCATGCCCCTGACAGATTATCGCCTCACCATCAAACCTTTTTCTTTTGGTTCATGTTTGACTATTGACTTTCAAGAAATGCACAGTTTGAAAAACTTTGTTCCTGAATGCGGGAAAAGTTAAAGGTTTTATAAAGCCTATATCTTAAGCTCCTAAAGGAGCAGATGGCTACCTTTTGAATATATGTTATGGAACCACTCACCATCAAAGAAATTTCATTTGGAAGCAGCTAGTGTATTCTCTCTTCAAGATATGCTCATTTTCACCTACTATGAAACTTAGAGTGCCAAAGCTTGAAATCGTCATTTTGGGGATTTCACATGCTCTGAATGCGTTATCTGGCAAATGGGCACCCCTTATAGATTATCGGCCCAACATCAAACCTTTTCCTTTTGGATGAAATTTGAGTTTTGACTTTCATGAAATGCACTGTTTGAAAAACTTTGTTTCTGAATGCGGGAAAAGTTAAAGGTTTTATAAAGTCTATATCTAAAGCTCCTAAAGGAGCAGATGGCTACCTTTTGAATATATGATATGGAACCACTCACCATCATACATATTTCATTTGGAAGCAGCTAGTGTATTCTCTCTTCAAGATATGCTCATTTTCAACTACTAAGAAACTTAGAGTGCCAAAGCTTGAAATCGTCATGTATGTATTTCACAAGCAGATGGCACACTCAAGTAATCCAATGGCACAACCTGGATTTTGTCCAGGGAAAGCAGTTCATTGGAGATTGCGATAGAGCAGAGGAGTACAGAAAGGGCTTTGAAACGTTCCAAATGTCCGGATATTTCAACACAGCCAACATTAAGGTACGTCTGGCAAAGAGAAGAAGCGGCAGCAGCCCAAAAGGGAACAGGACCCTTGCGCCAGCCCGGAATCGAACGCAGGTCGCAAGAAGGGGAATCTAACATGATACCCCAACACCACTAGCACACACCAAGGGCAATTTTTATGCCTCCTAATAATGGGATGAGCCTGAAAACCAGACCACAATCTGTTGACAAAGGACTAGAGAGAATGACATAAAACATTCCCAGAAAGGGAATCCATAGCTAACAATTGGGGAGAATGCACAGAAGCAAAATGACTTGACCATTATGGATATAAGCAACATAAAAAAGAACAGTCTATTTTCAAGTTGCAGATGGCACACTCAAGTAATCCAATGGCACAACCTGGATTTTGTCCAGGCAAAGCAGTTCATTGGAGATTGCGATAGAGCAGAGGAGTACAGAAAGGGCTTTGAAACATGTTCCAAATGTCCGGATATTTCAAAACAGCCAACATTAAGGTACGTCTGGCAAAGAGAAGAAGCGGCAGCAGCCCAAAAGGGAACAGGACCCTTGCGCCAGCCCGGAATCGAACGCAGGTCGCAAGAAGGGGAATCTAACATGATACCCCAACACCACTAGCACACACCAAGGGCAATTTTTATGCCTCCTAATAATGGGATGAGTCTGAAAACCAGACCACAATCTGTTGACAAAGGACTCGAGAGAATGACATAAAACATTCCCAGAAAGGGAATCCATAGCTAACAATTGAGGAGAATGCACAGAAGCAAAACGACTTGACCATTATGGAAATAAGCAACATAAAAAAGAACAGTCTATTTTCAAGTTGCAGATGGCACACTCAAGTAATCCAATGGCACAACCTGGATTTTGTCCAGGCAAAGCAGTTCATTGGAGATTGCGATAGAGCAGAGGAGTACAGAAAGGGCTTTGAAACATGTTCCAAATGTCCGGATATTTCAAAACAGCCAACATTAAGGTACGTCTGGCAAAGAGAAGAAGCGGCAGCAGCCCAAAAGGGAACAGGACCCTTGCGCCAGCCCGGAATCGAACGCAGGTCGCAAGAAGGGGAATCTAACATGATACCCCAACACCACTAGCACACACCAAGGGCAATTTTTATGCCTCCTAATAATGGGATGAGTCTGAAAACCAGACCACAATCTGTTGACAAAGGACTCGAGAGAATGACATAAAACATTCCCAGAAAGGGAATCCATAGCTAACAATTGAGGAGAATGCACAGAAGCAAAACGACTTGACCATTATGGAAATAAGCAACATAAAAAAGAACAGTCTATTTTCAAGTTGCAGATGGCACACTCAAGAAATCCAATGGCACAACCTGGATTTTGTCCAGGCAAAGCAGTTCATTGGAGATTGCGATAGAGCAGAGGAGTACAGAAAGGGCTTTGAAACGTTCCAAATGTCCGGATATTTCAACACAGCCAACATTAAGGTATGTCTGGCAAAGAGAAGAAGCGGCAGCAGCCCAAAAGGGAACAGGACCCTTGCGCCAGCCCGGAATCGAACGCAGGTCGCAAGAAGGGGAATCTAACATGATACCCCAACACCACTAGCACACACCAAGGGCAATTTTTATGCCTCCTAATAATGGGATGAGCCTGAAAACCAGACCACAATCTGTTGACAAAGGACTAGAGAGAATGACATAAAACATTCCCAGAAAGGGAATCCATAGCTAACAATTGGGGAGAATGCACAGAAGCAAAACGACTTGACCATTATGGAAATAAGCAACATAAAAAAGAACAGTCTATTTTCAAGTTGCAGATGGCACACTCAAGTAATCCAATGGCACAACCTGGATTATGTCCAGGCAAAGCAGTTCATTGGAGATTGCGATAGAGCAGAGGAGTACAGAAAGGGCTTTGAAACGTTCCAAATGTCCGGATATTTCAACACAGCCAACATTAAGGTACGTCTGGCAAAGAGAAGAAGCGGCAGCAGCCGAAAAGGGAACCAGACCCTTGCGCCAGCCGGGAATCGAATGCGGGTCGCAAGAAGAGGAATCTAACATGATACCCCAACACCATTAGCACACACCAAGGGCTATTTTTATGCCTCCTAATAAAGGGATGAGCCTGAAAACCAGACCACAATCTGTTGACAAAGGACTAGAGAGAATGACATAAAACATTCCCAGAAAGGGAATCCATAGCTAACAATTGGGGAGAATGCACAGAAGCAAAACGACTTGACCATTATGGAAATAAGCAACATAAAAAAGAACAGTCTATTTTCAAGTTGCAGATGGCACACTCAAGTAATCCAATGGCACAACCTTGATTATGTACAGGCAAAGCAGTTTGTTGGAGATTGCGATAGAGCAGAGGAGTACAGAAAGGGCTTTGAGACGTTCCAAATGTCCGGATATTTCAACACAGCAAACATTGAGGTACGTCTGGCAAAGAGAAGAAGCGGCAGCAGCCCAAAAGGGAACAGGACCCTTGCGCCAGCCGGGAATCGAACCCGGGTCGCAAGAATGGGAATCTTGCATGATACCCCTACACCACTGGCACACACTTTCGTTTTTGTTTATGCCTTCTAATAAAGGGATGAGTCTGAAAACCAGACCACAATCTGTTGACAAAGGACGAGAGAATGACATGAAACATTCCCAGAAAGGGAATCCATAGCTAACAATTGGGGAGAATGCACAAAAACAAAACAACTTGACCATTATGGAAATAAGCAGCATGAAAAAGAACAGTCTATTTTCACATTTCTGATGGCACACTCAAGTAATCCAGTGACACAACCTGGATTATCTAGAGGCAAAGCAGTTCATTGGAGATTGCGATAGAGAAGAGGAGTACAGAAAGGGCTTTGAAACGTTCCAAATGTCCGGATATTTCAACACAGCCAACATTAAGGTACGTCTGGCAAAGAGAAGAAGCGGCAGCAGCCCAAAAGGGAACAGGACCCTTGCGCCAGCCCGGAATCGAACGCAGGTCGCAAGAAGGGGAATCTAACATGATACCCCAACACCACTAGCACACACCAAGGGCAATTTTTATGCCTCCTAATAATGGGATGAGTCTGAAAACCAGACCACAATCTGTTGACAAAGGACTCGAGAGAATGACATAAAACATTCCCAGAAAGGGAATCCATAGCTAACAATTGGGGAGAATGCACAGAAGCAAAACGACTTGACCATTATGGAAATAAGCAACATAAAAAAGAACAGTCTATTTTCAAGTTGCAGATGGCACACTCAAGAAATCAAATGGCACAACCTGGATTTTGTCCAGGCAAAGCAGTTCATTGGAGATTGCGATAGAGCAGAGGAGTACAGAAAGGGCTTTGAAACGTTCCAAATGTCCGGATATTTCAACACAGCCAACATTAAGGTACGTCTGGCAAAGAGAAGAAGCGGCAGCAGCCCAAAAGGCAACAGGACCCTTGCGCCAGCCGGGAATCGAACCCGGGTCGCAAGAATGGGAATCTTGCATGATACCCCTACACCACTGGCACACAGAGTGGCCATGGTTTATGCCTCCTAATAAAGGGATGAGTCTGAAAACCAGACCACAATCTGTTGACAAAGGACGAGAGAATGACATGAAACATTCCCAGAAAGGGAATCCATAGCTAACAATTGGGGAGAATGCACAAAAACAAAACGACTTGACCATTATGGAAATAAGCAGCATGAAAAAGAACAGTCTATTTTCACATTTCTGATGGCACACTCAAGTAATCCAGTGACACAACCTGGATTATCTAGAGGCAAAGCAGTTCATTGGAGATTGCGATAGAGCAGAGGAGTACAGAAAGGGCTTTGAAACGTTCCAAATGTCCGGATATTTCAACACAGCCAACATTAAGGTACGTCTGGCAAAGAGAAGAAGCGGCAGCAGCCCAAAAGGGAACAGGACCCTTGCGCCAGCCCGGAATCGAACGCAGGTCGCAAGAAGGGGAATCTAACATGATACCCCAACACCACTAGCACACACCAAGGGCAATTTTTATGCCTCCTAATAATGGGATGAGTCTGAAAACCAGACCACAATCTGTTGACAAAGGACTCGAGAGAATGACATAAAACATTCCCAGAAAGGGAATCCATAGCTAACAATTGGGGAGAATGCACAGAAGCAAAACGACTTGACCATTATGGAAATAAGCAACATAAAAAAGAACAGTCTATTTTCAAGTTGCAGATGGCACACTCAAGTAATCCAATGGCACAACCTGGATTTTGTCCAGGCAAAGCAGTTCATTGGAGATTGCGATAGAGCAGAGGAGTACAGAAAGGGCTTTGAAACATGTTCCAAATGTCCGGATATTTCAAAACAGCCAACATTAAGGTACGTCTGGCAAAGAGAAGAAGCGGCAGCAGCCCAAAAGGGAACCAGACCCTTGCGCCAGCCGGGAATCGAATGCAGGACGCAAGAAGAGGAATCTAACATGATACCCCAACACCACTGGCAAACGGTACGGTTCATGTTTATGCCTTCTAATAAAGGGATGAGTCTGAAAACCAGACCACAATCTGTTGACAAAGGACGAGAGAATGACATGAAACATTCCCAGAAAGGGAATCCATAGCTAACAATTGGGGAGAATGCACAAAAACAAAACGACTTGACCATTATGGAAATAAGCAGCATGAAAAAGAACAGTCTATTTTCACATTTCTGATGGCACACTCAAGTAATCCAGTGACACAACCTGGATTATCTAGAGGCAAAGCAGTTCATTGGAGATTGCGATAGAGAAGAGGAGTACAGAAAGGGCTTTGAAACGTTCCAAATGTCCGGATATTTCAACACAGCCAACATTAAGGTACGTCTGGCAAAGAGAAGAAGCGGCAGCAGCCCAAAAGGGAACAGGACCCTTGCGCCAGCCCGGAATCGAACGCAGGTCGCAAGAAGGGGAATCTAACATGATACCCCAACACCACTAGCACACACCAAGGGCAATTTTTATGCCTCCTAATAATGGGATGAGTCTGAAAACCAGACCACAATCTGTTGACAAAGGACTCGAGAGAATGACATAAAACATTCCCAGAAAGGGAATCCATAGCTAACAATTGGGGAGAATGCACAGAAGCAAAACGACTTGACCATTATGGAAATAAGCAACATAAAAAAGAACAGTCTATTTTCAAGTTGCAGATGGCACACTCAAGAAATCAAATGGCACAACCTGGATTTTGTCCAGGCAAAGCAGTTCATTGGAGATTGCGATAGAGCAGAGGAGTACAGAAAGGGCTTTGAAACGTTCCAAATGTCCGGATATTTCAACACAGCCAACATTAAGGTATGTCTGGCAAAGAGAAGAAGCGGCAGCAGCCCAAAAGGGAACAGGACCCTTCCGCCAGCCCGGAATCGAACGCAGGTCGCAAGAAGGGGAATCTAACATGATACCCCAACACCACTAGCACACACCAAGGGCAATTTTTATGCCTCCTAATAATGGGATGAGCCTGAAAACCAGACCACAATCTGTTGACAAAGGACTAGAGAGAATGACATAAAACATTCCCAGAAAGGGAATCCATAGCTAACAATTGGGGAGAATGCACAGAAGCAAAACGACTTGACCATTATGGAAATAAGCAACATAAAAAAGAACAGTCTATTTTCAAGTTGCAGATGGCACACTCAAGTAATCCAATGGCACAACCTGGATTATGTCCAGGCAAAGCAGTTCATTGGAGATTGCGATAGAGCAGAGGAGTACAGAAAGGGCTTTGAAACGTTCCAAATGTCCGGATATTTCAACACAGCCAACATTAAGGTACGTCTGGCAAAGAGAAGAAGCGGCAGCAGCCGAAAAGGGAACCAGACCCTTGCGCCAGCCGGGAATCGAATGCGGGTCGCAAGAAGAGGAATCTAACATGATACCCCAACACCATTAGCACACACCAAGGGCTATTTTTATGCCTCCTAATAAAGGGATGAGCCTGAAAACCAGACCACAATCTGTTGACAAAGGACTAGAGAGAATGACATAAAACATTCCCAGAAAGGGAATCCATAGCTAACAATTGGGGAGAATGCACAGAAGCAAAACGACTTGACCATTATGGAAATAAGCAACATAAAAAAGAACAGTCTATTTTCAAGTTGCAGATGGCACACTCAAGTAATCCAATGGCACAACCTTGATTATGTACAGGCAAAGCAGTTCGTTGGAGATTGCGATAGAGCAGAGGAGTACAGAAAGGGCTTTGAGACGTTCCAAATGTCCGGATATTTCAACACAGCAAACATTGAGGTACGTCTGGCAAAGAGAAGAAGCGGCAGCAGCCCAAAAGGGAACAGGACCCTTGCGCCAGCCGGGAATCGAACCCAGATCGCAAGAATGGGAATCTTGCATGATACCCCTACACCACTGGCACACGCTTTCGTTTTTGTTTATGCCTTCTAATAAAGGGATGAGTCTGAAAACCAGACCACAATCTGTTGACAAAGGACGAGAGAATGACATGAAACATTCCCAGAAAGGGAATCCATAGCTAACAATTGGGGAGAATGCACAAAAACAAAACGACTTGACCATTATGGAAATAAGCAGCATGAAAAAGAACAGTCTATTTTCACATTTCTGATGGCACACTCAAGTAATCCAGTGACACAACCTGGATTATCTAGAGGCAAAGCAGTTCATTGGAGATTGCGATAGAGAAGAGGAGTACAGAAAGGGCTTTGAAACGTTCCAAATGTCCGGATATTTCAACACAGCCAACATTAAGGTACGTCTGGCAAAGAGAAGAAGCGGCAGCAGCCCAAAAGGGAACAGGACCCTTGCGCCAGCCCGGAATCGAACGCAGGTCGCAAGAAGGGGAATCTAACATGATACCCCAACACCACTAGCACACACCAAGGGCAATTTTTATGCCTCCTAATAATGGGATGAGTCTGAAAACCAGACCACAATCTGTTGACAAAGGACTCGAGAGAATGACATAAAACATTCCCAGAAAGGGAATCCATAGCTAACAATTGGGGAGAATGCACAGAAGCAAAACGACTTGACCATTATGGAAATAAGCAACATAAAAAAGAACAGTCTATTTTCAAGTTGCAGATGGCACACTCAAGAAATCAAATGCCACAACCTGGATTTTGTCCAGGCAAAGCAGTTCATTGGAGATTGCGATAGAGCAGAGGAGTACAGAAAGGGCTTTGAAACGTTCCAAATGTCCGGATATTTCAACACAGCCAACATTAAGGTATGTCTGGCAAAGAGAAGAAGCGGCAGCAGCCCAAAAGGGAACAGGACCCTTCCGCCAGCCCGGAATCGAACGCAGGTCGCAAGAAGGGGAATCTAACATGATACCCCAACACCACTAGCACACACCAAGGGCAATTTTTATGCCTCCTAATAATGGGATGAGCCTGAAAACCAGACCACAATCTGTTGACAAAGGACTAGAGAGAATGACATAAAACATTCCCAGAAAGGGAATCCATAGCTAACAATTGGGGAGAATGCACAGAAGCAAAACGACTTGACCATTATGGAAATAAGCAACATAAAAAAGAACAGTCTATTTTCAAGTTGCAGATGGCACACTCAAGTAATCCAATGGCACAACCTGGATTATGTCCAGGCAAAGCAGTTCATTGGAGATTGCGATAGAGCAGAGGAGTACAGAAAGGGCTTTGAAACGTTCCAAATGTCCGGATATTTCAACACAGCCAACATTAAGGTACGTCTGGCAAAGAGAAGAAGCGGCAGCAGCCCAAAAGGGAACCAGACCCTTGCGCCAGCCGGGAATCGAATGCGGGTCGCAAGAAGAGGAATCTAACATGATACCCCAACACCATTAGCACACACCAAGGGCTATTTTTATGCCTCCTAATAAAGGGATGAGCCTGAAAACCAGACCACAATCTGTTGACAAAGGACTAGAGAGAATGACATAAAACATTCCCAGAAAGGGAATCCATAGCTAACAATTGGGGAGAATGCACAGAAGCAAAACGACTTGACCATTATGGAAATAAGCAACATAAAAAAGAACAGTCTATTTTCAAGTTGCAGATGGCACACTCAAGTAATCCAATGGCACAACCTTGATTATGTACAGGCAAAGCAGTTCGTTGGAGATTGCGATAGAGCAGAGGAGTACAGAAAGGGCTTTGAGACGTTCCAAATGTCCGGATATTTCAACACAGCAAACATTGAGGTACGTCTGGCAAAGAGAAGAAGCGGCAGCAGCCCAAAAGGGAACAGGACCCTTGCGCCAGCCGGGAATCGAACCCAGATCGCAAGAATGGGAATCTTGCATGATACCCCTACACCACTGGCACACGCTTTCGTTTTTGTTTATGCCTTCTAATAAAGGGATGAGTCTGAAAACCAGACCACAATCTGTTGACAAAGGACGAGAGAATGACATGAAACATTCCCAGAAAGGGAATCCATAGCTAACAATTGGGGAGAATGCACAAAAACAAAACGACTTGACCATTATGGAAATAAGCAGCATGAAAAAGAACAGTCTATTTTCACATTTCTGATGGCACACTCAAGTAATCCAGTGACACAACCTGGATTATCTAGAGGCAAAGCAGTTCATTGGAGATTGCGATAGAGAAGAGGAGTACAGAAAGGGCTTTGAAACGTTCCAAATGTCCGGATATTTCAACACAGCCAACATTAAGGTACGTCTGGCAAAGAGAAGAAGCGGCAGCAGCCCAAAAGGGAACAGGACCCTTGCGCCAGCCCGGAATCGAACGCAGGTCGCAAGAAGGGGAATCTAACATGATACCCCAACACCACTAGCACACACCAAGGGCAATTTTTATGCCTCCTAATAATGGGATGAGTCTGAAAACCAGACCACAATCTGTTGACAAAGGACTCGAGAGAATGACATAAAACATTCCCAGAAAGGGAATCCATAGCTAACAATTGGGGAGAATGCACAGAAGCAAAACGACTTGACCATTATGGAAATAAGCAACATAAAAAAGAACAGTCTATTTTCAAGTTGCAGATGGCACACTCAAGAAATCAAATGCCACAACCTGGATTTTGTCCAGGCAAAGCAGTTCATTGGAGATTGCGATAGAGCAGAGGAGTACAGAAAGGGCTTTGAAACGTTCCAAATGTCCGGATATTTCAACACAGCCAACATTAAGGTATGTCTGGCAAAGAGAAGAAGCGGCAGCAGCCCAAAAGGGAACAGGACCCTTCCGCCAGCCCGGAATCGAACGCAGGTCGCAAGAAGGGGAATCTAACATGATACCCCAACACCACTAGCACACACCAAGGGCAATTTTTATGCCTCCTAATAATGGGATGAGCCTGAAAACCAGACCACAATCTGTTGACAAAGGACTAGAGAGAATGACATAAAACATTCCCAGAAAGGGAATCCATAGCTAACAATTGGGGAGAATGCACAGAAGCAAAACGACTTGACCATTATGGAAATAAGCAACATAAAAAAGAACAGTCTATTTTCAAGTTGCAGATGGCACACTCAAGTAATCCAATGGCACAACCTGGATTATGTCCAGGCAAAGCAGTTCATTGGAGATTGCGATAGAGCAGAGGAGTACAGAAAGGGCTTTGAAACGTTCCAAATGTCCGGATATTTCAACACAGCCAACATTAAGGTACGTCTGGCAAAGAGAAGAAGCGGCAGCAGCCGAAAAGGGAACCAGACCCTTGCGCCAGCCGGGAATCGAATGCGGGTCGCAAGAAGAGGAATCTAACATGATACCCCAACACCATTAGCACACACCAAGGGCTATTTTTATGCCTCCTAATAAAGGGATGAGCCTGAAAACCAGACCACAATCTGTTGACAAAGGACTAGAGAGAATGACATAAAACATTCCCAGAAAGGGAATCCATAGCTAACAATTGGGGAGAATGCACAGAAGCAAAACGACTTGACCATTATGGAAATAAGCAACATAAAAAAGAACAGTCTATTTTCAAGTTGCAGATGGCACACTCAAGTAATCCAATGGCACAACCTTGATTATGTACAGGCAAAGCAGTTCGTTGGAGATTGCGATAGAGCAGAGGAGTACAGAAAGGGCTTTGAGACGTTCCAAATGTCCGGATATTTCAACACAGCAAACATTGAGGTACGTCTGGCAAAGAGAAGAAGCGGCAGCAGCCCAAAAGGGAACAGGACCCTTGCGCCAGCCGGGAATCGAACCCAGATCGCAAGAATGGGAATCTTGCATGATACCCCTACACCACTGGCACACGCTTTCATTTTTGTTTATGCCTTCTAATAAAGGGATGAGTCTGAAAACCAGACCACAATCTGTTGACAAAGGACGAGAGAATGACTTGAAACATTCCCAGAAAGGGAATCCATAGCTAACAATTGGGGAGAATGCACAAAAACAAAACGACTTGACCATTATGGAAATAAGCAGCATGAAAAAGAACAGTCTATTTTCACATTTCTGATGGCACACTCAAGTAATCCAGTGACACAACCTGGATTATCTAGAGGCAAAGCAGTTCATTGGAGATTGCGATAGAGCAGAGGAGTACAGAAAGGGCTTTGAGACGTTCCAAATGTCCGGATATTTCAACACAGCAAACATTGAGGTACGTCTGGCAAAGAGAAGAAGCGGCAGCAGCCCAAAAGGGAACAGGACCCTTGCGCCAGCCTGGAATCGAACGCAGGTCGCAAGAAGGGGTATCTAACATGATACCCCAACACCACTAGCACACACCAAGGGCAATTTTTATGCCTCCTAATAATGGGATGAGTCTGAAAACCAGACCACAATCTGTTGACAAAGGACGAGAGAATGACATGAAACATTCCCAGAAAGGGAATCCATAGCTAACAATTGGGGAGAATGCACAAAAACAAAACGACTTGACCATTAAGGAAAGAAGCAGCATAAAAAAGAACAGTCTATTTTCACATTTCAGATGGCACACTCAAGTACTCCAATGGCACAACCTGGATTATCTAGAGGCAATGCAGTTCATTGGAGATTGCGATACAGCAGAGGAGTACAGAAAGGGCTTTGAAACGTTCCAAATGTCCGGATATTTCAACACAGCCAACATTAAGGTACGTCTGGCAAAGAGAAGAAGCGGCAGCAGCCCAAAAGGGAACCAGACCCTTGCGCCAGCCGGGAATCGAATGCAGGACGCAAGAAGAGGAATCTAACATGATACCCCAACACCACTGGCAAACGGTACGGTTCATGTTTATGCCTTCTAATAAAGGGATGAGTCTGAAAACCAGACCACAATCTGTTGACAAAGGACGAGAGAATGACATGAAACATTCCCAGAAAGGGAATCCATAGCTAACAATTGGGGAGAATGCACAAAAACAAAACGACTTGACCATTATGGAAATAAGCAGCATGAAAAAGAACAGTCTATTTTCACATTTCTGATGGCACACTCAAGTAATCCAGTGACACAACCTGGATTATCTAGAGGCAAAGCAGTTCATTGGAGATTGCGATAGAGAAGAGGAGTACAGAAAGGGCTTTGAAACGTTCCAAATGTCCGGATATTTCAACACAGCCAACATTAAGGTACGTCTGGCAAAGAGAAGAAGCGGCAGCAGCCCAAAAGGGAACAGGACCCTTGCGCCAGCCCGGAATCGAACGCAGGTCGCAAGAAGGGGAATCTAACATGATACCCCAACACCACTAGCACACACCAAGGGCAATTTTTATGCCTCCTAATAATGGGATGAGTCTGAAAACCAGACCACAATCTGTTGACAAAAGACTCGAGAGAATGACATAAAACATTCCCAGAAAGGGAATCCATAGCTAACAATTGGGGAGAATGCACAGAAGCAAAACGACTTGACCATTATGGAAATAAGCAACATAAAAAAGAACAGTCTATTTTCAAGTTGCAGATGGCACACTCAAGAAATCAAATGGCACAACCTGGATTTTGTCCAGGCAAAGCAGTTCATTGGAGATTGCGATAGAGCAGAGGAGTACAGAAAGGGCTTTGAAACGTTCCAAATGTCCGGATATTTCAACACAGCCAACATTAAGGTACGTCTGGCAAAGAGAAGAAGCGGCAGCAGCCCAAAAGGGAACCAGACCCTTGCGCCAGCCGGGAATCGAATGCAGGACGCAAGAAGAGGAATCTAACATGATACCCCAACACCACTGGCAAACGGTACGGTTCATGTTTATGCCTTCTAATAAAGGGATGAGTCTGAAAACCAGACCACAATCTGTTGACAAAGGACGAGAGAATGACATGAAACATTCCCAGAAAGGGAATCCATAGCTAACAATTGGGGAGAATGCACAAAAACAAAACGACTTGACCATTATGGAAATAAGCAGCATGAAAAAGAACAGTCTATTTTCACATTTCTGATGGCACACTCAAGTAATCCAGTGACACAACCTGGATTATCTAGAGGCAAAGCAGTTCATTGGAGATTGCGATAGAGAAGAGGAGTACAGAAAGGGCTTTGAAACGTTCCAAATGTCCGGATATTTCAACACAGCCAACATTAAGGTACGTCTGGCAAAGAGAAGAAGCGGCAGCAGCCCAAAAGGGAACAGGACCCTTGCGCCAGCCCGGAATCGAACGCAGGTCGCAAGAAGGGGAATCTAACATGATACCCCAACACCACTAGCACACACCAAGGGCAATTTTTATGCCTCCTAATAATGGGATGAGTCTGAAAACCAGACCACAATCTGTTGACAAAGGACTCGAGAGAATGACATAAAACATTCCCAGAAAGGGAATCCATAGCTAACAATTGGGGAGAATGCACAGAAGCAAAACGACTTGACCATTATGGAAATAAGCAACATAAAAAAGAACAGTCTATTTTCAAGTTGCAGATGGCACACTCAAGAAATCAAATGGCACAACCTGGATTTTGTCCAGGCAAAGCAGTTCATTGGAGATTGCGATAGAGCAGAGGAGTACAGAAAGGGCTTTGAAACGTTCCAAATGTCCGGATATTTCAACACAGCCAACATTAAGGTATGTCTGGCAAAGAGAAGAAGCGGCAGCAGCCCAAAAGGGAACAGGACCCTTCCGCCAGCCCGGAATCGAACGCAGGTCGCAAGAAGGGGAATCTAACATGATACCCCAACACCACTAGCACACACCAAGGGCAATTTTTATGCCTCCTAATAATGGGATGAGCCTGAAAACCAGACCACAATCTGTTGACAAAGGACTAGAGAGAATGACATAAAACATTCCCAGAAAGGGAATCCATAGCTAACAATTGGGGAGAATGCACAGAAGCAAAACGACTTGACCATTATGGAAATAAGCAACATAAAAAAGAACAGTCTATTTTCAAGTTGCAGATGGCACACTCAAGTAATCCAATGGCACAACCTGGATTATGTCCAGGCAAAGCAGTTCATTGGAGATTGCGATAGAGCAGAGGAGTACAGAAAGGGCTTTGAAACGTTCCAAATGTCCGGATATTTCAACACAGCCAACATTAAGGTACGTCTGGCAAAGAGAAGAAGCGGCAGCAGCCGAAAAGGGAACCAGACCCTTGCGCCAGCCGGGAATCGAATGCGGGTCGCAAGAAGAGGAATCTAACATGATACCCCAACACCATTAGCACACACCAAGGGCTATTTTTATGCCTCCTAATAAAGGGATGAGCCTGAAAACCAGACCACAATCTGTTGACAAAGGACTAGAGAGAATGACATAAAACATTCCCAGAAAGGGAATCCATAGCTAACAATTGGGGAGAATGCACAGAAGCAAAACGACTTGACCATTATGGAAATAAGCAACATAAAAAAGAACAGTCTATTTTCAAGTTGCAGATGGCACACTCAAGTAATCCAATGGCACAACCTTGATTATGTACAGGCAAAGCAGTTCGTTGGAGATTGCGATAGAGCAGAGGAGTACAGAAAGGGCTTTGAGACGTTCCAAATGTCCGGATATTTCAACACAGCAAACATTGAGGTACGTCTGGCAAAGAGAAGAAGCGGCAGCAGCCCAAAAGGGAACAGGACCCTTGCGCCAGCCGGGAATCGAACCCAGATCGCAAGAATGGGAATCTTGCATGATACCCCTACACCACTGGCACACGCTTTCGTTTTTGTTTATGCCTTCTAATAAAGGGATGAGTCTGAAAACCAGACCACAATCTGTTGACAAAGGACGAGAGAATGACATGAAACATTCCCAGAAAGGGAATCCATAGCTAACAATTGGGGAGAATGCACAAAAACAAAACGACTTGACCATTATGGAAATAAGCAGCATGAAAAAGAACAGTCTATTTTCACATTTCTGATGGCACACTCAAGTAATCCAGTGACACAACCTGGATTATCTAGAGGCAAAGCAGTTCATTGGAGATTGCGATAGAGAAGAGGAGTACAGAAAGGGCTTTGAAACGTTCCAAATGTCCGGATATTTCAACACAGCCAACATTAAGGTACGTCTGGCAAAGAGAAGAAGCGGCAGCAGCCCAAAAGGGAACAGGACCCTTGCGCCAGCCCGGAATCGAACGCAGGTCGCAAGAAGGGGAATCTAACATGATACCCCAACACCACTAGCACACACCAAGGGCAATTTTTATGCCTCCTAATAATGGGATGAGTCTGAAAACCAGACCACAATCTGTTGACAAAGGACTCGAGAGAATGACATAAAACATTCCCAGAAAGGGAATCCATAGCTAACAATTGGGGAGAATGCACAGAAGCAAAACGACTTGACCATTATGGAAATAAGCAACATAAAAAAGAACAGTCTATTTTCAAGTTGCAGATGGCACACTCAAGAAATCAAATGCCACAACCTGGATTTTGTCCAGGCAAAGCAGTTCATTGGAGATTGCGATAGAGCAGAGGAGTACAGAAAGGGCTTTGAAACGTTCCAAATGTCCGGATATTTCAACACAGCCAACATTAAGGTATGTCTGGCAAAGAGAAGAAGCGGCAGCAGCCCAAAAGGGAACAGGACCCTTCCGCCAGCCCGGAATCGAACGCAGGTCGCAAGAAGGGGAATCTAACATGATACCCCAACACCACTAGCACACACCAAGGGCAATTTTTATGCCTCCTAATAATGGGATGAGCCTGAAAACCAGACCACAATCTGTTGACAAAGGACTAGAGAGAATGACATAAAACATTCCCAGAAAGGGAATCCATAGCTAACAATTGGGGAGAATGCACAGAAGCAAAACGACTTGACCATTATGGAAATAAGCAACATAAAAAAGAACAGTCTATTTTCAAGTTGCAGATGGCACACTCAAGTAATCCAATGGCACAACCTGGATTATGTCCAGGCAAAGCAGTTCATTGGAGATTGCGATAGAGCAGAGGAGTACAGAAAGGGCTTTGAAACGTTCCAAATGTCCGGATATTTCAACACAGCCAACATTAAGGTACGTCTGGCAAAGAGAAGAAGCGGCAGCAGCCGAAAAGGGAACCAGACCCTTGCGCCAGCCGGGAATCGAATGCGGGTCGCAAGAAGAGGAATCTAACATGATACCCCAACACCATTAGCACACACCAAGGGCTATTTTTATGCCTCCTAATAAAGGGATGAGCCTGAAAACCAGACCACAATCTGTTGACAAAGGACTAGAGAGAATGACATAAAACATTCCCAGAAAGGGAATCCATAGCTAACAATTGGGGAGAATGCACAGAAGCAAAACGACTTGACCATTATGGAAATAAGCAACATAAAAAAGAACAGTCTATTTTCAAGTTGCAGATGGCACACTCAAGTAATCCAATGGCACAACCTTGATTATGTACAGGCAAAGCAGTTCGTTGGAGATTGCGATAGAGCAGAGGAGTACAGAAAGGGCTTTGAGACGTTCCAAATGTCCGGATATTTCAACACAGCAAACATTGAGGTACGTCTGGCAAAGAGAAGAAGCGGCAGCAGCCCAAAAGGGAACAGGACCCTTGCGCCAGCCGGGAATCGAACCCAGATCGCAAGAATGGGAATCTTGCATGATACCCCTACACCACTGGCACACGCTTTCATTTTTGTTTATGCCTTCTAATAAAGGGATGAGTCTGAAAACCAGACCACAATCTGTTGACAAAGGACGAGAGAATGACATGAAACATTCCCAGAAAGGGAATCCATAGCTAACAATTGGGGAGAATGCACAAAAACAAAACGACTTGACCATTATGGAAATAAGCAGCATGAAAAAGAACAGTCTATTTTCACATTTCTGATGGCACACTCAAGTAATCCAGTGACACAACCTGGATTATCTAGAGGCAAAGCAGTTCATTGGAGATTGCGATAGAGCAGAGGAGTACAGAAAGGGCTTTGAGACGTTCCAAATGTCCGGATATTTCAACACAGCAAACATTGAGGTACGTCTGGCAAAGAGAAGAAGCGGCAGCAGCCCAAAAGGGAACAGGACCCTTGCGCCAGCCTGGAATCGAACGCAGGTCGCAAGAAGGGGTATCTAACATGATACCCCAACACCACTAGCACACACCAAGGGCAATTTTTATGCCTCCTAATAATGGGATGAGTCTGAAAACCAGACCACAATCTGTTGACAAAGGACGAGAGAATGACATGAAACATTCCCAGAAAGGGAATCCATAGCTAACAATTGGGGAGAATGCACAAAAACAAAACGACTTGACCATTAAGGAAAGCAGCAGCATAAAAAAGAACAGTCTATTTTCACATTTCAGATGGCACACTCAAGTACTCCAATGGCACAACCTGGATTATCTAGAGGCAATGCAGTTCATTGGAGATTGCGATACAGCAGAGGAGTACAGAAAGGGCTTTGAAACATTCCAAATGTCCGGATATTTCAACACAGCCAACATTAAGGTACGTCTGGCAAAGAGAAGAAGCGGCAGCAGCCCAAAAGGGAACCAGACCCTTGCGCCAGCCGGGAATCGAATGCAGGACGCAAGAAGAGGAATCTAACATGATACCCCAACACCACTGGCAAACGGTACGGTTCATGTTTATGCCTTCTAATAAAGGGATGAGTCTGAAAACCAGACCACAATCTGTTGACAAAGGACGAGAGAATGACATGAAACATTCCCAGAAAGGGAATCCATAGCTAACAATTGGGGAGAATGCACAAAAACAAAACGACTTGACCATTATGGAAATAAGCAGCATGAAAAAGAACAGTCTATTTTCACATTTCTGATGGCACACTCAAGTAATCCAGTGACACAACCTGGATTATCTAGAGGCAAAGCAGTTCATTGGAGATTGCGATAGAGAAGAGGAGTACAGAAAGGGCTTTGAAACGTTCCAAATGTCCGGATATTTCAACACAGCCAACATTAAGGTACGTCTGGCAAAGAGAAGAAGCGGCAGCAGCCCAAAAGGGAACAGGACCCTTGCGCCAGCCCGGAATCGAACGCAGGTCGCAAGAAGGGGAATCTAACATGATACCCCAACACCACTAGCACACACCAAGGGCAATTTTTATGCCTCCTAATAATGGGATGAGTCTGAAAACCAGACCACAATCTGTTGACAAAAGACTCGAGAGAATGACATAAAACATTCCCAGAAAGGGAATCCATAGCTAACAATTGGGGAGAATGCACAGAAGCAAAACGACTTGACCATTATGGAAATAAGCAACATAAAAAAGAACAGTCTATTTTCAAGTTGCAGATGGCACACTCAAGAAATCAAATGGCACAACCTGGATTTTGTCCAGGCAAAGCAGTTCATTGGAGATTGCGATAGAGCAGAGGAGTACAGAAAGGGCTTTGAAACGTTCCAAATGTCCGGATATTTCAACACAGCCAACATTAAGGTACGTCTGGCAAAGAGAAGAAGCGGCAGCAGCCCAAAAGGGAACAGGACCCTTGCGCCAGCCGGGAATCGAACCCAGATCGCAAGAATGGGAATCTTGCATGATACCCCTACACCACTGGCACACGCTTTCGTTTTTGTTTATGCCTTCTAATAAAGGGATGAGTCTGAAAACCAGACCACAATCTGTTGACAAAGGACGAGAGAATGACATGAAACATTCCCAGAAAGGGAATCCATAGCTAACAATTGGGGAGAATGCACAAAAACAAAACGACTTGACCATTATGGAAATAAGCAGCATGAAAAAGAACAGTCTATTTTCACATTTCTGATGGCACACTCAAGTAATCCAGTGACACAACCTGGATTATCTAGAGGCAAAGCAGTTCATTGGAGATTGCGATAGAGAAGAGGAGTACAGAAAGGGCTTTGAAACGTTCCAAATGTCCGGATATTTCAACACAGCCAACATTAAGGTACGTCTGGCAAAGAGAAGAAGCGGCAGCAGCCCAAAAGGGAACAGGACCCTTGCGCCAGCCCGGAATCGAACGCAGGTCGCAAGAAGGGGAATCTAACATGATACCCCAACACCACTAGCACACACCAAGGGCAATTTTTATGCCTCCTAATAATGGGATGAGTCTGAAAACCAGACCACAATCTGTTGACAAAGGACTCGAGAGAATGACATAAAACATTCCCAGAAAGGGAATCCATAGCTAACAATTGGGGAGAATGCACAGAAGCAAAACGACTTGACCATTATGGAAATAAGCAACATAAAAAAGAACAGTCTATTTTCAAGTTGCAGATGGCACACTCAAGAAATCAAATGCCCCAACCTGGATTTTGTCCAGGCAAAGCAGTTCATTGGAGATTGCGATAGAGCAGAGGAGTACAGAAAGGGCTTTGAAACGTTCCAAATGTCCGGATATTTCAACACAGCCAACATTAAGGTATGTCTGGCAAAGAGAAGAAGCGGCAGCAGCCCAAAAGGGAACAGGACCCTTCCGCCAGCCCGGAATCGAACGCAGGTCGCAAGAAGGGGAATCTAACATGATACCCCAACACCACTAGCACACACCAAGGGCAATTTTTATGCCTCCTAATAATGGGATGAGCCTGAAAACCAGACCACAATCTGTTGACAAAGGACTAGAGAGAATGACATAAAACATTCCCAGAAAGGGAATCCATAGCTAACAATTGGGGAGAATGCACAGAAGCAAAACGACTTGACCATTATGGAAATAAGCAACATAAAAAAGAACAGTCTATTTTCAAGTTGCAGATGGCACACTCAAGTAATCCAATGGCACAACCTGGATTATGTCCAGGCAAAGCAGTTCATTGGAGATTGCGATAGAGCAGAGGAGTACAGAAAGGGCTTTGAAACGTTCCAAATGTCCGGATATTTCAACACAGCCAACATTAAGGTACGTCTGGCAAAGAGAAGAAGCGGCAGCAGCCGAAAAGGGAACCAGACCCTTGCGCCAGCCGGGAATCGAATGCGGGTCGCAAGAAGAGGAATCTAACATGATACCCCAACACCATTAGCACACACCAAGGGCTATTTTTATGCCTCCTAATAAAGGGATGAGCCTGAAAACCAGACCACAATCTGTTGACAAAGGACTAGAGAGAATGACATAAAACATTCCCAGAAAGGGAATCCATAGCTAACAATTGGGGAGAATGCACAGAAGCAAAACGACTTGACCATTATGGAAATAAGCAACATAAAAAAGAACAGTCTATTTTCAAGTTGCAGATGGCACACTCAAGTAATCCAATGGCACAACCTTGATTATGTACAGGCAAAGCAGTTCGTTGGAGATTGCGATAGAGCAGAGGAGTACAGAAAGGGCTTTGAGACGTTCCAAATGTCCGGATATTTCAACACAGCAAACATTGAGGTACGTCTGGCAAAGAGAAGAAGCGGCAGCAGCCCAAAAGGGAACAGGACCCTTGCGCCAGCCGGGAATCGAACCCAGATCGCAAGAATGGGAATCTTGCATGATACCCCTACACCACTGGCACACGCTTTCATTTTTGTTTATGCCTTCTAATAAAGGGATGAGTCTGAAAACCAGACCACAATCTGTTGACAAAGGACGAGAGAATGACATGAAACATTCCCAGAAAGGGAATCCATAGCTAACAATTGGGGAGAATGCACAAAAACAAAACGACTTGACCATTATGGAAATAAGCAGCATGAAAAAGAACAGTCTATTTTCACATTTCTGATGGCACACTCAAGTAATCCAGTGACACAACCTGGATTATCTAGAGGCAAAGCAGTTCATTGGAGATTGCGATAGAGCAGAGGAGTACAGAAAGGGCTTTGAGACGTTCCAAATGTCCGGATATTTCAACACAGCAAACATTGAGGTACGTCTGGCAAAGAGAAGAAGCGGCAGCAGCCCAAAAGGGAACAGGACCCTTGCGCCAGCCTGGAATCGAACGCAGGTCGCAAGAAGGGGTATCTAACATGATACCCCAACACCACTAGCACACACCAAGGGCAATTTTTATGCCTCCTAATAATGGGATGAGTCTGAAAACCAGACCACAATCTGTTGACAAAGGACGAGAGAATGACATGAAACATTCCCAGAAAGGGAATCCATAGCTAACAATTGGGGAGAATGCACAAAAACAAAACGACTTGACCATTAAGGAAAGAAGCAGCATAAAAAAGAACAGTCTATTTTCACATTTCAGATGGCACACTCAAGTACTCCAATGGCACAACCTGGATTATCTAGAGGCAATGCAGTTCATTGGAGATTGCGATACAGCAGAGGAGTACAGAAAGGGCTTTGAAACGTTCCAAATGTCCGGATATTTCAACACAGCCAACATTAAGGTACGTCTGGCAAAGAGAAGAAGCGGCAGCAGCCCAAAAGGCAACAGGACCCTTGCGCCAGCCGGGAATCGAACCCGGGTCGCAAGAATGGGAATCTTGCATGATACCCCTACACCACTGGCACACACTTTCGTTTTTGTTTATGCCTTCTAATAAAGGGATGAGTCTGAAAACCAGACCACAATCTGTTGACAAAGGACGAGAGAATGACATGAAACATTCCCAGAAAGGGAATCCATAGCTAACAATTGGGGAGAATGCACAAAAACAAAACGACTTGACCATTATGGAAATAAGCAGCATGAAAAAGAACAGTCTATTTTCACATTTCTGATGGCACACTCAAGTAATCCAGTGACACAACCTGGATTATCTAGAGGCAAAGCAGTTCATTGGAGATTGCGATAGAGCAGAGGAGTACAGAAAGGGCTTTGAAACGTTCCAAATGTCCGGATATTTCAACACAGCCAACATTAAGGTACGTCTGGCAAAGAGAAGAAGCGGCAGCAGCCCAAAAGGGAACAGGACCCTTGCGCCAGCCCGGAATCGAACGCAGGTCGCAAGAAGGGGAATCTAACATGATACCCCAACACCACTAGCACACACCAAGGGCAATTTTTATGCCTCCTAATAATGGGATGAGTCTGAAAACCAGACCACAATCTGTTGACAAAGGACTCGAGAGAATGACATAAAACATTCCCAGAAAGGGAATCCATAGCTAACAATTGGGGAGAATGCACAGAAGCAAAACGACTTGACCATTATGGAAATAAGCAACATAAAAAAGAACAGTCTATTTTCAAGTTGCAGATGGCACACTCAAGTAATCCAATGGCACAACCTGGATTTTGTCCAGGCAAAGCAGTTCATTGGAGATTGCGATAGAGCAGAGGAGTACAGAAAGGGCTTTGAAACATGTTCCAAATGTCCGGATATTTCAAAACAGCCAACATTAAGGTACGTCTGGCAAAGAGAAGAAGCGGCAGCAGCCCAAAAGGGAACCAGACCCTTGCGCCAGCCGGGAATCGAATGCAGGACGCAAGAAGAGGAATCTAACATGATACCCCAACACCACTGGCAAACGGTACGGTTCATGTTTATGCCTTCTAATAAAGGGATGAGTCTGAAAACCAGACCACAATCTGTTGACAAAGGACGAGAGAATGACATGAAACATTCCCAGAAAGGGAATCCATAGCTAACAATTGGGGAGAATGCACAAAAACAAAACGACTTGACCATTATGGAAATAAGCAGCATGAAAAAGAACAGTCTATTTTCACATTTCTGATGGCACACTCAAGTAATCCAGTGACACAACCTGGATTATCTAGAGGCAAAGCAGTTCATTGGAGATTGCGATAGAGAAGAGGAGTACAGAAAGGGCTTTGAAACGTTCCAAATGTCCGGATATTTCAACACAGCCAACATTAAGGTACGTCTGGCAAAGAGAAGAAGCGGCAGCAGCCCAAAAGGGAACAGGACCCTTGCGCCAGCCCGGAATCGAACGCAGGTCGCAAGAAGGGGAATCTAACATGATACCCCAACACCACTAGCACACACCAAGGGCAATTTTTATGCCTCCTAATAATGGGATGAGTCTGAAAACCAGACCACAATCTGTTGACAAAGGACTCGAGAGAATGACATAAAACATTCCCAGAAAGGGAATCCATAGCTAACAATTGGGGAGAATGCACAGAAGCAAAACGACTTGACCATTATGGAAATAAGCAACATAAAAAAGAACAGTCTATTTTCAAGTTGCAGATGGCACACTCAAGTAATCCAATGGCACAACCTGGATTTTGTCCAGGCAAAGCAGTTCATTGGAGATTGCGATAGAGCAGAGGAGTACAGAAAGGGCTTTGAAACATGTTCCAAATGTCCGGATATTTCAACACAGCCAACATTAAGGTACGTCTGGCAAAGAGAAGAAGCGGCAGCAGCCCAAAAGGGAACCAGACCCTTGCGCCAGCCGGGAATCGAATGCAGGACGCAAGAAGAGGAATCTAACATGATACCCCAACACCACTAGCACACACCAAGGGCAATTTTTATGCCTCCTAATAATGGGATGAGTCTGAAAACCAGACCACAATCTGTTGACAAAGGACGAGAGAATGACATGAAACATTCCCAGAAAGGGAATCCATAGCTAACAATTGGGGAGAATGCACAAAACCAAACGACTTGACCATTAAGGAAAGAAGCAGCATAAAAAAGAACAGTCTATTTTCACATTTCAGATGGCACACTCAAGTACTCCAATGGCACAACCTGGATTATCTAGAGGCAATGCAGTTCATTGGAGATTGCGATACAGCAGAGGAGTACAGAAAGGGCTTTGAAACGTTCCAAATGTCTGGATATTTCAACACAGCCAACATTAAGGTACGTCTGGCAAAGAGAAGAAGCGGCAGCAGCCCAAAAGGCAACAGGACCCTTGCGCCAGCCGGGAATCGAACCCGGGTCACAAGAAGGGGAATCTAACATGATACCCCAACACCACTACCACACACCAAGGGCAATTTTTATGCCTCCTAATAATGGGATGAGTCTGAAAACCAGACCACAATCTGTTGACAAAGGACTCGAGAGAATGACATAAAACATTCCCAGAAAGGGAATCCATAGCTAACAATTGGGGAGAATGCACAGAAGCAAAACGACTTGACCATTATGGAAATAAGCAACATAAAAAAGAACAGTCTATTTTCAAGTTGCAGATGGCACACTCAAGTAATCCAATGGCACAACCTGGATTTTGTCCAGGCAAAGCAGTTCATTGGAGATTGCGATAGAGCAGAGGAGTACAGAAAGGGCTTTGAAACATGTTCCAAATGTCCGGATATTTCAAAACAGCCAACATTAAGGTACGTCTGGCAAAGAGAAGAAGCGGCAGCAGCCCAAAAGGGAACCAGACCCTTGCGCCAGCCGGGAATCGAATGCAGGACGCAAGAAGAGGAATCTAACATGATACCCCAACACCACTGGCAAACGGTACGGTTCATGTTTATGCCTTCTAATAAAGGGATGAGTCTGAAAACCAGACCACAATCTGTTGACAAAGGACGAGAGAATGACATGAAACATTCCCAGAAAGGGAATCCATAGCTAACAATTGGGGAGAATGCACAAAAACAAAACGACTTGACCATTATGGAAATAAGCAGCATGAAAAAGAACAGTCTATTTTCACATTTCTGATGGCACACTCAAGTAATCCAGTGACACAACCTGGATTATCTAGAGGCAAAGCAGTTCATTGGAGATTGCGATAGAGCAGAGGAGTACAGAAAGGGCTTTGAGACGTTCCAAATGTCCGGATATTTCAACACAGCAAACATTGAGGTACGTCTGGCAAAGAGAAGAAGCGGCAGCAGCCCAAAAGGGAACAGGACCCTTGCGCCAGCCAGGAATCGAACGCGGGTCGCAAGAAGAGGAATCTAACATGATACCCCAACACCATTAGCACACACCAAGGGCAATTTTTATGCCTCCTAATAAAGGGATGAGCCTGAAAACCAGACCACAATCTGTTGACAAAGGACTAGAGAGAATGACATAAAACATTCCCAGAAAGGGAATCCATGGCTAACAATTGGGGAGAATGCACAGAAGCAAAACGACTTGACCATTATGGAAATAAGCAACATAAAAAAGAACAGTCTATTTTCAAGTTGCAGATGGCACACTTAAGTAATCCAATGGTACAACCTGGATTATGTACAGGCAAAGCAGTTCATTGGAGATTGCGATAGAGCAGAGGAGTACAGAAAGGGCTTTGAAACGTTCCAAATGTCCGGATATTTCAACACAGCCAACATTAAGGTACGTCTGGCAAAGAGAAGAAGCGGCAGCAGCCCAAAAGGGAACAGGACCCTTGCGCCAGCCTGGAATCGAACGCAGGTCGCAAGAAGGGGAATCTAACATGATACCCCAACACCACTAGCACACACCAAAGGCAATTTTTATGCCTCCTAATAATGGGATGAGTCTGAAAACCAGACCACAATCTGTTGACAAAGGACGAGAGAATGACATGAAACATTCCCAGAAAGGGAATCCATAGCTAACAATTGGGGAGAATGCACAAAACCAAACGACTTGACCATTAAGGAAAGAAGCAGCATAAAAAAGAACAGTCTATTTTCACATTTCAGATGGCACACTCAAGTACTCCAATGGCACAACCTGGATTATCTAGAGGCAATGCAGTTCATTGGAGATTGCGATACAGCAGAGGAGTACAGAAAGGGCTTTGAAACGTTCCAAATGTCCGGATATTTCAACACAGCCAACATTAAGGTACGTCTGGCAAAGAGAAGAAGCGGCAGCAGCCCAAAAGGCAACAGGACCCTTGCGCCAGCCGGGAATCGAACCCGGGTCGCAAGAACGGCAGCCGCGTATTGTTTAGCTAAAACTCCCTAAACCAAAACCCATTCATTCTCAATGGTAGTCCTAAACCACTACGGATGTAATATATTTTCCGCCACTACGTTGAACCCGACGGAGCCCTGGCGCTATTTCCCTTTTTCCGCCGCGGCCAATGAGAAGACGGCGTGTCCGTTTGAAACGGTACGAGAGAGAGAGAATGACAGCGAGCCGGCCACAGAGAGAGCCGGAGCGAGAGAGAGAGAGAGAGAGCGACGAGCTGAGATTTACAGAAGATCGGATTTTATTGATATTGATATTTTATTTTATTCGCGTTTACATTTTTAAACCGACGAACTGAAGATTTCTTTTGACCATTTCCATCGTCGGGAAGAAAGAATCATCAGGATCGCCGGTTTTTATCCTGTCGTCAGTCAGTCTACTTACTAAGGTAAGTTACCTCCACCGATAGCAACACGACGTTAATTTCTTGAGAACGTAATTTATTGTTAACCTTTCGTCGCGAAAATGGGAAGATACAGTGTCACCCTTTAAATAATGTCGATGGAATGAAAAGTTTTTGGTAGCTAGCTGGGTAGCTAGTAGTGGGAGTCATTTGTGAAGTTAACTTTTATGGTATCTAGGGACGCTGTTCGTGGTATCTAGGGACGCTGTTCACGGCGGCTGTGGGTGTAACGTTACTACGAAGTTAGATTACTACGACGGTGTCGCGAGTTAACCTAACTCATTATTATTATCGTTGTTATTATTGGCGCCTTTTGTGCACCTGTTTCATCCTACAGATGTCATAGTACATACTCAGCTATTTTATTGGCTGCTTTGGACATGTTGCAACCTCTAAGAAATCACCCTTCCTACTGCCTAGTAACAACTTGGCAACCAGCTTCATCATAGATTTCAAACATATGATACAATTTCAATTCATTATTTAGTGGACTAATTTCTTATTATTTTTGTACAGATGGCCCAGAAAACCGGTCCTTTCTTCCCTGGGAAGGCGAAGGTTTGTTTTAGAAGGGGGGCCCTGGGCTTTTTAAGGCAGGATCCTTCTGAAGCAGCAAGAGTGATTAAAAACAACCCCTCCTTGCAAGACAGGTCAGCGCCAGTGAAAGAAGAGGTGGTCAGACAGAATGCGCATGATGTCGTCTTCCAAAGAGGAGGGGACTACACCGACCGGACAGAGTTACTGGGGGAATACATCCTCCAGTTTGGAAAATATAAGGGCAAAAGCTTCAAGTGGCTTTTGGAAAATGATGTGGGGTATGCGATATACTTAAGCGGAAGAGTGGAAAAAGAGACCAAGGCTGGCACTTTTACAGCAGAAGGGCACAGCAAGAACAGCCTATTGTCATTCCTGGAATATGCCCACAGCTTCCAGGAAATCCAGGACCTGTTGGCATACGAAAGAAAGAAACAGGCTCCACCTGCGACTGTCACCTGCGATGGAGAAAATTTGGTCGGTTTCGGGCACCGGGCCAACAGCACCTGGAAAGAAGTGTGGGAGAGCCGGGCTGACGGCTACGCTTCTTTCATCCTGGCACGGAAATGCGGTCCTGGAACTCGGATGCACAGGCTGCAACAGTTCCTGCTGCTGCAACAACGGCAACAGGGAGTAGCTACGGCGACTGTTGTTGCGCCAGCCCCCTCTAGTCAGGGCTCACAACAACTCGGTGAGTTATCGTGTGTGTATATTCACGTTCAACACATGGACAAACGGTGCCCCAGATACAAGCGTAATGTAATTTTTATTTTGTATCATTCTTTTAACAGCCATGGACGACGATGAGGAGTTGGAGGCAGCAATGCTGAACCTGTCGCCCTCCAAACTGGAGACTCGGCCGTGTAAGTAAATTTATGTTTTGTTAAAAATAAAAGAATCTTTTTGTGCAAACAATTTTTTACCTGTCAAATCTGGTTATTTTTCATGAGAAATTATGGTTTGCATGTCCTCTGAGCAAAGTCTTGTCTATTTCTTCAGCTTCAGCACCTGCTCCAGTCACCAGAGCTCCAACGAAGTCTTCAGGCAGAGGTTCTCCCCCCTTGGTTATTGAGAGGCTATCCTCTCATAACAAATATTTTATTACCTTGGTTTGTTTTTTTGGCCGTGTTCTGGCTGTGTTGTTTAATTTCTCTTGTGTTCTAAAAGTTCTATTGCAGTGTCAAACATCTTTTAATGGATCGGTGAGTTTACAATTTTAATATAGCATTGAAGTATAGCATTTATAAAAAGGAATGGTATCAGAATGTGAGCTTGACTCTTGACTTTTTCCTTCAGAACCGAGTGGTCCCACATCAGCAGTGTCCAGAGGCAGACCTCTATCTGTGCATGCCTCTTCCTTGCGTGGTAAATATTTAACCATTACATCATTTTACTTGTTTATGCTGAAATTAGATACCATAGATAACATTGTTTTTTTTGCCTGAATAGCTTCTCCTGCATCATGTACAGCCACTGTGTCAAGAACAGAGGGTACTGATGAACCTTCAGCGCCAGTGAAGGCCCCCATTCCAGTCCCAGTGGAACTTCTGCGTGTGTTCGTGGAGCCCACTGAAGCAGTAGCGCAAAGTATGGCATTGAACCTTACCCAATAGTAAATATTCAGAGCCATCATTCATGTATTTACTTTTTATTAGATAATATACTACAATTGTTGAAATTATACAATTGTTTGACTGATGACCCTTTTACACCCTCCAGCCCCTGCCAAACATGAGCCAGAGACACGACTGGATGAAGGTGAGCCTCACTCCATAAAAACACAACTGAAGTGATTGTTGAGTGTTATTGTGTCAGCTCTTAGATACTTTGTTAATTTTGTGTTTTCAGTCAGTAACCCCATACTTTGTGTTTTGTAGCAGTAATGCAGCCAGCAACAACTCCTCCCCCTCCGCCTCCACTCCCTCCAAGCTATGACCAGGAGCTCCTTCGCTGGAACTGTTCACACCAGCAGAGGGTGTGGATGAAGACCGAATTGGGGGATTTGGGCCTATGGCCAGGGTCACGGCCTGTAAGACATCTCATGAATATGGTCTCACTATGGCGTCACCCTCCTCAGCCGGAGCTCATTGACCATATATCAGACCTGCCTTCTCCAAATTATTTCCAGCTCCATCCTTTTTTTATTTGGAAGCCAGAATCGTCCTTAATGGAGCGGGCGAGGAACAATTATGTTCTGCCCTGTCTCCACGGCTGCAGTCATCCCCAGATTGCCTCTGCTGGCGTGGGAAGGCCACGTGCAGTTGTAGGAATTAGTGGACAATACTACGTGTTTGCCTCCAGGCTTTGCTGCAAGGCATGCAGGAAGTACTGGTTCGCAGATAACCCCGAATGGCTGTCCATGCTGCCGTCCAGATTAAAAAACATCCTCCCAGCCATTCTCACTTATAAAAAAGCCGTGTGCAAATCCATCGTGCATGAGCTGAGACGGACCGGGAAGTCTCCGGGTGATATGGCCAACCAGGTCATGGAGATGCTCCACTTAAAGTATGAGCAGGCACACCTGGCCTACCTGCACAGTGTGCAAAGTGTCAGAGACGGCGAGGCTGGAGCTCATGGACATCGGACCATCACCGGCTTTATTAGGGGGGGTAAGGAGGCTGCACCCTTTGGTGGCTACGGCAGTCCACATGGGTGGTCCGGTGTGTCCATTTCTGGATACTACCTCACAGACTGCCTCCTGAATGAATTCCAGCGACAAGAGGGAGATATCAATCTCCTCCTCCAGGGCACCTTTGGCCAGGTCCTCAGATCGGACCACACCCGGAAGGTCGCCAGGAAGGTGACGTTAACAACAGGCACCATGTCATCATATGCCGTGATGAATGAGAACTGGATGATCCTCTCCTGGGTGATGGTCCAGTCTGAGAGCGAGGCATCACTGGAGCCTTTATACGAAGGACTGGCACAGAGGTACACCGCTGCCGGAGTACAAAAAGCCAGCTACCAGTGGATGGACAGGTATGAAATTACATATCTCTCAGGCCCGACATTATATTTCAATATACGAAAAGTGTGTCTGCTCAATAGGGTCACAGTACCTATTTCACAAGTTCTAATTTTTCTTTATTTCTTTTCCATCAGGGACTGTTGTGCAGCATTCCGGGTACAGGATCCCAAGGCAGATGAACACCTCTACTGGGACTCTTGGAAGACCACAGACATTATAGCTGCAGAGGCCACAAATGGCAATTGTGCCAACAAATGTGCATCGAGGAGCAAGTTCAACAGACACATTGTTGTGAAGTTGGACCTGTTCCACTGCATGCGGCGGTTCTGCAGGGAGTGCGTATCGGAACACCATGCACTTTACAGCTCCTTCTGTCAGTTCCTGTCGCGTGCATTTACTGTCGTGGACCAGCAGGATCTGCAGAAGCTGAAGGAGGCATATGCCTTCTGTGGGATTCTGCCAGCAGAGCCTACAAAGAAGCACATCCATGAGCACTGCCGAATGAAAATCCCACCCCCAGCGGAATTGGTAGAGAGGGTTGAGAGTGTCCTTTGCCATTTCCACCATGCCAAAGACCCAAACAACCTCCCTCTCTTTAAGCCATCCATGCTGAAGACCTGGAGAATCCAGCGGGTGCACATCCTCAGGGGCTGCCTCAGTGACCCAGAGCTAGAGGATGGTATCCAGTACCGCTACGGGGGCACGCTCCAGCTGAACCATGTCCAGGGAGAGGGGGCTGCCGTGCCCATCTGGATTCCTGTGAGAGGCACCTCTCAACAGGAGGGCTACCACTTCCACCAAGCGCAGTGGGTGACGGGCAACAAAGTATCACCTGAGTTGTTCCAAGCACAGGGGATAACTGGTGTCGCTCGCTGGAATTTCCAGCGGCTGCTGGACCTCAAGCTGCCAGGTGTGGTGTTACCTGCAGTGTTCGATCCGGTGCTTATGGCAGAACTGAACGCTGTGTCTGCGAGGGTTACCGGCCAACCTAAATATCCTGCCCTGCAAGTCTCAAAGATTGATACCGGAGAGAGATTCGGTCTGCGGTACCATGAGCCCGGTTGCCGTCCTGTGCCCATTGACTGGGATAAACACAGGACTCTGAAACATAAGGACATGTCCGTGTTCTTGACCCCACTCCCCGAGGCAGATCTAACCCGGACAGCCCCATCTCCTCTGCCACACCTGCCAACTCTGCTGCTCCAGCCTGCACCACCACACCAGCCTGTGCCACACCAGCAGCCTCCTCTCATGCACCAGCCTGTGCCACACCAGCAGCCTCCTCTCATGCACCAGCCTGTGCCACACCAGCAGCCTCCTCTCATGCACCAGCCTGTGCCACACCAGCAGCCTCCTCTCATGCACCAGCCTGTGCCACACCAGCAGTCTCCTCTCATGCACCAGCCCGTGCCACCACACACTGTGAAGACAGAGTGGTCTGGATTGCCTGAGATGGATACAGGTGACTCTCTCACTCACAGCCCAGGCCACTGCTAAAGTAGTTATTGGTTGATTGTATGTTATATATATTTTCAAAGTTTATTAAAAGATATCTGTCTCTGACGCCAAATATGTTTGCTAGCCACACATTCCCTTGATCTTATCATATTTACTGCACAGCTGGTACACACTGATTCATGGAAAATAGTGGCTGAGTGTAAGAGACTGGGAACTACTCAAGTTAACAGACATGCTAATTCAATCACCACAGGATTGAATACACTACCTAATTGATAGGTGTCGCAGATTCACTACATCCTTTCTTCCTGTTTTTGTGTGAAGTATCATTGTTGATCAAGGCCTGGCTATTTAACAATGACTGATAATGTCTCTTTCTTTTGCCAACTTTTCTCTTTTGTAGGAGCTACAACATCTCTTGCTCTCCCGCTCTCTGCTTCCCCCCGAAGTGTACGGACAGGACGAATAAAAACAGGTGGCAGGGTGTTTGTCCTGGACCACAGCAGGTGGACACAGCCAATGCGGGAAGCCATTGATGGTCTACTGACCAAATATCATGGTCAAAAAGACCTTCTGAGACTGGTGGATCATGATTACGCGGCATTGGTGCATAGGTCAAGCACAGATCCAAACAGCCTCCTGCACCCAACAACTAAGCTACACATATGTAGGTATGTAAAACACCTGGCGAAGCTTCAAAACACCAACGCATCTATGAATACGAGCCCAGAGAAGCTTCAGGAAACACAGCAGCTATGGCAGCGCCTGACATCAGACAGTTCAGTCAGCATACCAGTGGTGACTCTGCCCCCCGCAACTGTCAACCCACCAACAGTATCTGTGCCTCTGACTGAAGCCGCTGTGGAGAGCATGGTTCGCAGCATCTTGCAAACACAGCAGCAGCAGCAACAACAACAACAACAACAGCTGCCTCAAAAGAAGAGGACCAAAATGTGCCTTGCTTGTGGCCAACCTAAATCACGTTATGAAAATGACGGGTCCTCTATTCATTACTTCCATCAAAGTGGACAAAGCAGGTACTTTTACTGCTCAACTAAAGTATTCAAAACTTACCAGGGAGAGGGTCTTGCAAACCCCAAAATGCGTTTTGAAGACTTTATATCGACACCATTTTTCGTCCGAGAGATTGAGGCAACAAAAGTGAGGGTTGAAGAAAAGAAATTAAAGAGGACCAGGGCCGAAGAAGCACAGAAAGGGCGTTTATGTAGGTTCTGCCACAAAGAACTGAAACAAGGCCCAAATAGCCCGCATATTCATGCAGGCTTCCCAGGTGTGGCTGGCAAGTACATATACTGCCCGGCTAAGGTATTTTCCCAATACCAAGCACAAGGCATGGCAAGGGAGATGACCTGGAGCGAGTTTCAGGCCACTGCCTTTTATGAAAAGGAGAAACAGAGATGGTCAGCTGAGAGAGGAAAATGAGGCACACACATATGCACACACACACACAGATACACACAGTTCTTCCAGGCCCCCACCCCCCACCATTGAACCTTGGAACAATGTAAAATGCCTTTTTTTGGGACAGGTTTATATATTCGTTTCAGTCCCTTTGTTTAAGTGTATGTTTGTGCTGTTGCCGCACAGTTTTTTTTACATAGATGTTGCATACCTAGTAATTAAAGAGTTTGTATTGTATACGGGTGTCTTCATGTATGTGTGTATTGGGTACTGTATCAGGATGTGTATGTGCGTCTGTTAATATCACTGAAATTAATAAATTATGTTTGTATTAAATCACTGACTCCAGTTGATATGTGTAGGAATTTGGTCCTTTGTGAAGTAATACTTGTAGTCCAAAATGCAGATCAATAACTATTTATTAATGCAGCAAAAATAGTCTTCATTACAGTATGAAGCGTATCATTTCAATCACAAAATCATGTTGTATGAGAATGAGCTTTTATGCCCCAAACCTCCTGAAGTAAAATGCTGAAATAAAATGCAGGTCCTGTCCCTGATGAGGTGACAGGCAGACGAATACGCATTATTTTGTACGCATGTGATGTGGAAGGAAACCAAATGGTTGTTCCTAACCCCCTTTGATCATCGAGTAGGGTTGAGGTGTTCGGTGACCATCAAATAACACTGAAGCAGGAAATGTATTCTTCTTGATGATACTCATTTTTACTTTTTATTATTATTATACTGAAATTATTTTAAGAAACTAAACTTTTTATCTTGAACCACTTTGTGTAATATAACCAATCAACTAAGAACATTTTGATTTAAATTATCAAAAGATCAAAATAAAATGACCTTTAAGAGAGTCATGCTCTTTGTGCAGTTGAAGGTGGTTTTATCAATGAAATAATTGTTAGGCCTATTTATCTCTTAGGCCCCTGTATAAAATCACTGAATCAAAAATGTTTATGCTCACGATCGCAAAATATCAAATATCTAATGAGTGTCAGGACCTCAAAGGAATGAATCTTTCTTTGTTTATTAGCAAATTATGGAATTATACAAAACAAATTTTAAATGAAAATTATGAAAAGACTTTTTAACAGAAAAATTATGTTTATCTGCTGGAACAGCATTTGTCACAGATACAGGCAATGCACTCTGGATTCAGTGGACTTTATCGTAATCCCGCTATAAGGAATGGCTTTGAATACCCTTTTCAGGCTGTTATCTGAGGGGGGAGACAAATGCACATTCCAAAGACAGGAATCCTACTCAAAACTCATTGTCACTTTATATTTATGCATTTTCCTTTTTATAAATTGCTATAAAAGGTTATTGTTCAACATCACTTGAGTGGGTCACATTAACTTAAAAAGGTGAGGTTTATAATGTTTAAATAACAGCCGGAGCTGGATTCGAACCCTTCTTTCAAGGGAGGGGTCACCTTCGGTCAAAAACTCTGTTACGGCAATCCGCGACTGGCCCCCGCGTGGGAATCTTGCATGATACCCCTACACCACTGGCACACAGAGTGGCCATGGTTTATGCCTCCTAATAAAGGGATGAGTCTGAAAACCAGACCACAATCTGTTTTCAAAGGACAAGAGAGAATGACATGAAACATTCCCAGAAACGGAATCCATAGCTAACAATTAGGGAGAATGCACAGAAACAAAACGACTTGACCATTAAGGAAAGAAGCAGCATAAAAAAGAACAGTCTATTTTCACATTTCAGATGGCACACTCAAGTAATCCAATGGCACAACCTGGATTATCTAGAGGCAATCCAGTTCATTGGAGATTGCGATAGAGCAGAGGAGTACAGAAAGGGCTTTGAAACGTTCCAAATGTCCGGATATTTCAACACAGCCAACATTAAGGTACGTCTGGCAAAGAGAAGAAGCGGCAGCAGCCCAAAAGGGAACCAGACCCTTGCGCCAGCCAGGAATCGAACGCGGGTCGCAAGAAGAGGAATCTAACATGATACCCCAACACCATTAGCACACACCAAGGGCAATTTTTATGCCTCCTAATAATGGGATGAGCCTGAAAACCAGACCACAATCTGTTGACAAAGGACTAGAGAGAATGACATAAAACATTCCCAGAAAGGGAATCCATAGCTAACAATTGGGGAGAATGCACAGAAACAAAACGACTTGACCATTAAGGAAAGAAGCAGCATAAAAAAGAACAGTCTATTTTCACATTTCAGATGGCACACTCAAGTACTCCAATGGCACAACCTGGATTATCTAGAGGCAATGCAGTTCATTGGAGATTGCGATACAGCAGAGGAGTACAGAAAGGGCTTTGAAACGTTCCGAATGTCCGGATATTTCAACACAGCCAACATTAAGGTACGTCTGGCAAAGAGAAGAAGCGGCAGCAGCCCAAAAGGCAACAGGACCCTTGCGCCAGCCGGGAATCGAACCCGGGTCGCAAGAATGGGAATCTTGCATGATACCCCTACACCACTGGCACACAGAGTGGCCATGGTTTATGCCTCCTAATAAAGGGATGAGTCTGAAAACCAGACCACAATCTGTTTTCAAAGGACAAGAGAGAATGACATGAAACATTCCAAGAAACGGAATCCATAGCTAACAATTAGGGAGAATGCACAGAAACAAAACGACTTGACCATTAAGGAAAGAAGCAGCATAAAAAAGAACAGTCTATTTTCACATTTCAGATGGCACACTTAAGTAATCCAATGGCACAACCTGGATTATGTACAGGCAAAGCAGTTCATTGGAGATTGCGATAGAGCAGAGGAGTACAGAAAGGGCTTTGAAACGTTCCAAATGTCCGGATATTTCAACACAGCCAACATTAAGGTACGTCTGGCAAAGAGAAGAAGCGGCAGCAGCCCAAAAGGCAACAGGACCCTTGCGCCAGCCGGGAATCGAACCCGGGTCGCAAGAATGGGAATCTTGCATGATACCCCTACACCACTGGCACACAGAGTGGCCATGGTTTATGCCTCCTAATAAAGGGATGAGTCTGAAAACCAGACCACAATCTGTTTTCAAAGGACAAGAGAGAATGACATGAAACATTCCCAGAAACGGAATCCATAGCTAACAATTAGGGAGAATGCACAGAAACAAAACGACTTGACCATTAAGGAAAGAAGCAGCATAAAAAAGAACAGTCTATTTTCACATTTCAGATGGCACACTTAAGTAATCCAATGGCACAACCTGGATTATGTACAGGCAAAGCAGTTCATTGGAGATTGCGATAGAGCAGAGGAGTACAGAAAGGGCTTTGAAACGTTCCAAATGTCCGGATATTTCAACACAGCCAACATTAAGGTACGTCTGGCAAAGAGAAGAAGCGGCAGCAGCCCAAAAGGGAACCAGACCCTTGCGCCAGCCAGGAATCGAACGCGGGTCGCAAGAAGAGGAATCTAACATGATACCCCAACACCATTAGCACACACCAAGGGCAATTTTTATGCCTCCTAATAATGGGATGAGCCTGAAAACCAGACCACAATCTGTTGACAAAGGACTAGAGAGAATGACATAAAACATTCCCAGAAAGGGAATCCATAGCTAACAATTGGGGAGAATGCACAGAAATAAAACGACTTGACCATTAAGGAAAGAAGCAGCATAAAAAAGAACAGTCTATTTTCACATTTCAGATGGCACACTCAAGTACTCCAATGGCACAACCTGGATTATCTAGAGGCAATGCAGTTCATTGGAGATTGCGATACAGCAGAGGAGTACAGAAAGGGCTTTGAAACGTTCCAAATGTCCGGATATTTCAACACAGCCAACATTAAGGTACGTCTGGCAAAGAGAAGAAGCGGCAGCAGCCCAAAAGGGAACAGGACCCTTGCGCCAGCCTGGAATCGAACGCAGGTCGCAAGAAGGGGAATCTAACATGATACCCCAACACCACTAGCACACACCAAGGGCAATTTTTATGCCTCCTAATAATGGGATGAGCCTGAAAACCAGACCACAATCTGTTGACAAAGGACTAGAGAGAATGACATAAAACATTCCCAGAAAGGGAATCCATAGCTAACAATTGGGGAGAATGCACAGAAACAAAACGACTTGACCATTAAGGAAAGAAGCAGCATAAAAAAGAACAGTCTATTTTCACATTTCAGATGGCACACTCAAGTAATCCAATGGCACAACCTGGATTATGTGCAGGCAAAACAGTTCATTGGAGATTGCGATACAGCAGAGGAGTACAGAAAGGGCTTTGAAACGTTCCGAATGTCCGGATATTTCAACACAGCCAACATTAAGGTACGTCTGGCAAAGAGAAGAAGCGGCAGCAGCCCAAAAGGCAACAGGACCCTTGCGCCAGCCGGGAATCGAACCCGGGTCACAAGAATGGGAATCTTGCATGATACCCCTACACCACTGGCACACAGAGTGGCCATGGTTTATGCCTCCTAATAAAGGGATGAGTCTGAAAACCAGACCACAATCTGTTTTCAAAGGACAAGAGAGAATGACATGAAACATTCCCAGAAACGGAATCCATAGCTAACAATTGAGGAGAATGCACAGAAACAAAACGACTTGACCATTAAGGAAAGAAGCAGCATAAAAAAGAACAGTCTATTTTCACATTTCAGATGGCACACTCAAGTACTCCAATGGCACAACCTGGATTATCTAGAGGCAATGCAGTTCATTGGAGATTGCGATAGAGCAGAGGAGTACAGAAAGGGCTTTGAAACGTTCCAAATGTCCGGATATTTCAACACAGCCAACATTAAGGTACGTCTGGCAAAGAGAAGAAGCGGCAGCAGCCCAAAAGGGAACAGGACCCTTGCGCCAGCCTGGAATCGAACGCAGGTCGCAAGAAGGGGAATCTAACATGATACCCCAACACCACTAGCACACACCAAGGGCAATTTTTATGCCTCCTAATAATGGGATGAGCCTGAAAACCAGACCACAATCTGTTGACAAAGGACTAGAGAGAATGACATAAAACATTCCCAGAAAGGAAATCCATAGCTAACAATTGGGGAAAATGCACAGAAGCAAAACGACTTGACCATTATGGAAATAAGCAACATGAAAAAGAACAGTCTATTTTCAAGTTGCAGATGGCACACTCAAGTAATCCAATGGCACAACCTGGATTATCTAGAGGCAATCCAGTTCATTGGAGATTGCGATAGAGCAGAGGAGTACAGAAAGGGCTTTGAAACGTTCCAAATGTCCGGATATTTCAACACAGCCAACATTAAGGTACGTCTGGCAAAGAGAAGAAGCGGCAGCAGCCCAAAAGGGAACCAGACCCTTGCGCCAGCCAGGAATCGAACGCGGGTCGCAAGAAGAGGAATCTAACATGATACCCCAACACCATTAGCACACACCAAGGGCAATTTTTATGCCTCCTAATAATGGGATGAGCCTGAAAACCAGACCACAATCTGTTGACAAAGGACTAGAGAGAATGACATAAAACATTCCCAGAAAGGGAATCCATAGCTAACAATTGGGGAGAATGCACAGAAACAAAACGACTTGACCATTAAGGAAAGAAGCAGCATAAAAAAGAACAGTCTATTTTCACATTTCAGATGGCACACTCAAGTACTCCAATGGCACAACCTGGATTATCTAGAGGCAATGCAGTTCATTGGAGATTGCGATACAGCAGAGGAGTACAGAAAGGGCTTTGAAACGTTCCGAATGTCCGGATATTTCAACACAGCCAACATTAAGGTACGTCTGGCAAAGAGAAGAAGCGGCAGCAGCCCAAAAGGCAACAGGACCCTTGCGCCAGCCGGGAATCGAACCCGGGTCGCAAGAATGGGAATCTTGCATGATACCCCTACACCACTGGCACACAGAGTGGCCATGGTTTATGCCTCCTAATAAAGGGATGAGTCTGAAAACCAGACCACAATCTGTTTTCAAAGGACAAGAGAGAATGACATGAAACATTCCAAGAAACGGAATCCATAGCTAACAATTAGGGAGAATGCACAGAAACAAAACGACTTGACCATTAAGGAAAGAAGCAGCATAAAAAAGAACAGTCTATTTTCACATTTCAGATGGCACACTTAAGTAATCCAATGGCACAACCTGGATTATGTACAGGCAAAGCAGTTCATTGGAGATTGCGATAGAGCAGAGGAGTACAGAAAGGGCTTTGAAACGTTCCAAATGTCCGGATATTTCAACACAGCCAACATTAAGGTACGTCTGGCAAAGAGAAGAAGCGGCAGCAGCCCAAAAGGCAACAGGACCCTTGCGCCAGCCGGGAATCGAACCCGGGTCGCAAGAATGGGAATCTTGCATGATACCCCTACACCACTGGCACACAGAGTGGCCATGGTTTATGCCTCCTAATAAAGGGATGAGTCTGAAAACCAGACCACAATCTGTTTTCAAAGGACAAGAGAGAATGACATGAAACATTCCCAGAAACGGAATCCATAGCTAACAATTAGGGAGAATGCACAGAAACAAAACGACTTGACCATTAAGGAAAGAAGCAGCATAAAAAAGAACAGTCTATTTTCACATTTCAGATGGCACACTTAAGTAATCCAATGGCACAACCTGGATTATGTACAGGCAAAGCAGTTCATTGGAGATTGCGATAGAGCAGAGGAGTACAGAAAGGGCTTTGAAACGTTCCAAATGTCCGGATATTTCAACACAGCCAACATTAAGGTACGTCTGGCAAAGAGAAGAAGCGGCAGCAGCCCAAAAGGGAACCAGACCCTTGCGCCAGCCAGGAATCGAACGCGGGTCGCAAGAAGAGGAATCTAACATGATACCCCAACACCATTAGCACACACCAAGGGCAATTTTTATGCCTCCTAATAATGGGATGAGCCTGAAAACCAGACCACAATCTGTTGACAAAGGACTAGAGAGAATGACATAAAACATTCCCAGAAAGGGAATCCATAGCTAACAATTGGGGAGAATGCACAGAAATAAAACGACTTGACCATTAAGGAAAGAAGCAGCATAAAAAAGAACAGTCTATTTTCACATTTCAGATGGCACACTCAAGTACTCCAATGGCACAACCTGGATTATCTAGAGGCAATGCAGTTCATTGGAGATTGCGATACAGCAGAGGAGTACAGAAAGGGCTTTGAAACGTTCCAAATGTCCGGATATTTCAACACAGCCAACATTAAGGTACGTCTGGCAAAGAGAAGAAGCGGCAGCAGCCCAAAAGGGAACAGGACCCTTGCGCCAGCCTGGAATCGAACGCAGGTCGCAAGAAGGGGAATCTAACATGATACCCCAACACCACTAGCACACACCAAGGGCAATTTTTATGCCTCCTAATAATGGGATGAGCCTGAAAACCAGACCACAATCTGTTGACAAAGGACTAGAGAGAATGACATAAAACATTCCCAGAAAGGGAATCCATAGCTAACAATTGGGGAGAATGCACAGAAACAAAACGACTTGACCATTAAGGAAAGAAGCAGCATAAAAAAGAACAGTCTATTTTCACATTTCAGATGGCACACTCAAGTAATCCAATGGCACAACCTGGATTATGTGCAGGCAAAACAGTTCATTGGAGATTGCGATACAGCAGAGGAGTACAGAAAGGGCTTTGAAACGTTCCGAATGTCCGGATATTTCAACACAGCCAACATTAAGGTACGTCTGGCAAAGAGAAGAAGCGGCAGCAGCCCAAAAGGCAACAGGACCCTTGCGCCAGCCGGGAATCGAACCCGGGTCACAAGAATGGGAATCTTGCATGATACCCCTACACCACTGGCACACAGAGTGGCCATGGTTTATGCCTCCTAATAAAGGGATGAGTCTGAAAACCAGACCACAATCTGTTTTCAAAGGACAAGAGAGAATGACATGAAACATTCCCAGAAACGGAATCCATAGCTAACAATTGAGGAGAATGCACAGAAACAAAACGACTTGACCATTAAGGAAAGAAGCAGCATAAAAAAGAACAGTCTATTTTCACATTTCAGATGGCACACTCAAGTACTCCAATGGCACAACCTGGATTATCTAGAGGCAATGCAGTTCATTGGAGATTGCGATAGAGCAGAGGAGTACAGAAAGGGCTTTGAAACGTTCCAAATGTCCGGATATTTCAACACAGCCAACATTAAGGTACGTCTGGCAAAGAGAAGAAGCGGCAGCAGCCCAAAAGGGAACAGGACCCTTGCGCCAGCCTGGAATCGAACGCAGGTCGCAAGAAGGGGAATCTAACATGATACCCCAACACCACTAGCACACACCAAGGGCAATTTTTATGCCTCCTAATAATGGGATGAGCCTGAAAACCAGACCACAATCTGTTGACAAAGGACTAGAGAGAATGACATAAAACATTCCCAGAAAGGAAATCCATAGCTAACAATTGGGGAAAATGCACAGAAGCAAAACGACTTGACCATTATGGAAATAAGCAACATGAAAAAGAACAGTCTATTTTCAAGTTGCAGATGGCACACTCAAGTAATCCAATGGCACAACCTGGATTATGTGCAGGCAAAACAGTTCATTGGAGATTGCGATAGAGCAGAGGAGTACAGAAAGGGCTTTGAAACGTTCCAAATGTCCGGATATTTCAACACAGCCAACATTAAGGTACGTCTGGCAAAGAGAAGAAGCGGCAGCAGCCCAAAAGGGAACCAGACCCTTGCGCCAGCCAGGAATCGAACGCGGGTCGCAAGAAGAGGAATCTAACATGATACCCCAACACCATTAGCACACACCAAGGGCAATTTTTATGCCTCCTAATAATGGGATGAGCCTGAAAACCAGACCACAATCTGTTGACAAAGGACTAGAGAGAATGACATAAAACATTCCCAGAAAGGGAATCCATAGCTAACAATTGGGGAGAATGCACAGAAACAAAACGACTTGACCATTAAGGAAAGAAGCAGCATAAAAAAGAACAGTCTATTTTCACATTTCAGATGGCACACTCAAGTACTCCAATGGCACAACCTGGATTATCTAGAGGCAATGCAGTTCATTGGAGATTGCGATACAGCAGAGGAGTACAGAAAGGGCTTTGAAACGTTCCAAATGTCCGGATATTTCAACACAGCCAACATTAAGGTACGTCTGGCAAAGAGAAGAAGCGGCAGCAGCCCAAAAGGGAACAGGACCCTTGCGCCAGCCTGGAATCGAACGCAGGTCGCAAGAAGGGGAATCTAACATGATACCCCAACACCACTAGCACACACCAAGGGCAATTTTTATGCCTCCTAATAATGGGATGAGCCTGAAAACCAGACCACAATCTGTTGACAAAGGACTAGAGAGAATGACATAAAACATTCCCAGAAAGGAAATCCATAGCTAACAATTGGGGAAAATGCACAGAAGCAAAACGACTTGACCATTATGGAAATAAGCAACATGAAAAAGAACAGTCTATTTTCAAGTTGCAGATGGCACACTCAAGTAATCCAATGGCACAACCTGGATTATGTGCAGGCAAAACAGTTCATTGGAGATTGCGATAGAGCAGAGGAGTACAGAAAGGGCTTTGAAACGTTCCAAATGTCCGGATATTTCAACACAGCCAACATTAAGGTACGTCTGGCAAAGAGAAGAAGCGGCAGCAGCCCAAAAGGGAACCAGACCCTTGCGCCAGCCAGGAATCGAACGCGGGTCGCAAGAAGAGGAATCTAACATGATACCCCAACACCATTAGCACACACCAAGGGCAATTTTTATGCCTCCTAATAATGGGATGAGCCTGAAAACCAGACCACAATCTGTTGACAAAGGACTAGAGAGAATGACATAAAACATTCCCAGAAAGGAAATCCATAGCTAACAATTGGGGAAAATGCACAGAAGCAAAACGACTTGACCATTATGGAAATAAGCAACATGAAAAAGAACAGTCTATTTTCAAGTTGCAGATGGCACACTCAAGTAATCCAATGGCACAACCTGGATTATGTGCAGGCAAAACAGTTCATTGGAGATTGCGATAGAGCAGAGGAGTACAGAAAGGGCTTTGAAACGTTCCAAATGTCCGGATATTTCAACACAGCCAACATTAAGGTACGTCTGGCAAAGAGAAGAAGCGGCAGCAGCCCAAAAGGGAACCAGACCCTTGCGCCAGCCAGGAATCGAACGCGGGTCGCAAGAAGAGGAATCTAACATGATACCCCAACACCATTAGCACACACCAAGGGCAATTTTTATGCCTCCTAATAATGGGATGAGCCTGAAAACCAGACCACAATCTGTTGACAAAGGACTAGAGAGAATGACATAAAACATTCCCAGAAAGGGAATCCATAGCTAACAATTGGGGAGAATGCACAGAAATAAAACGACTTGACCATTAAGGAAAGAAGCAGCATAAAAAAGAACAGTCTATTTTCACATTTCAGATGGCACACTCAAGTACTCCAATGGCACAACCTGGATTATCTAGAGGCAATGCAGTTCATTGGAGATTGCGATAGAGCAGAGGAGTACAGAAAGGGCTTTGAAACGTTCCAAATGTCCGGATATTTCAACACAGCCAACATTAAGGTACGTCTGGCAAAGAGAAGAAGCGGCAGCAGCCCAAAAGGGAACAGGACCCTTGCGCCAGCCTGGAATCGAACGCAGGTCGCAAGAAGGGGAATCTAACATGATACCCCAACACCACTAGCACACACCAAGGGCAATTTTTATGCCTCCTAATAATGGGATGAGCCTGAAAACCAGACCACAATCTGTTGACAAAGGACTAGAGAGAATGACATAAAACATTCCCAGAAAGGAAATCCATAGCTAACAATTGGGGAAAATGCACAGAAGCAAAACGACTTGACCATTATGGAAATAAGCAACATGAAAAAGAACAGTCTATTTTCAAGTTGCAGATGGCACACTCAAGTAATCCAATGGCACAACCTGGATTATCTAGAGGCAATCCAGTTCATTGGAGATTGCGATAGAGCAGAGGAGTACAGAAAGGGCTTTGAAACGTTCCAAATGTCCGGATATTTCAACACAGCCAACATTAAGGTACGTCTGGCAAAGAGAAGAAGCGGCAGCAGCCCAAAAGGGAACCAGACCCTTGCGCCAGCCAGGAATCGAACGCGGGTCGCAAGAAGAGGAATCTAACATGATACCCCAACACCATTAGCACACACCAAGGGCAATTTTTATGCCTCCTAATAATGGGATGAGCCTGAAAACCAGACCACAATCTGTTGACAAAGGACTAGAGAGAATGACATAAAACATTCCCAGAAAGGGAATCCATAGCTAACAATTGGGGAGAATGCACAGAAACAAAACGACTTGACCATTAAGGAAAGAAGCAGCATAAAAAAGAACAGTCTATTTTCACATTTCAGATGGCACACTCAAGTACTCCAATGGCACAACCTGGATTATCTAGAGGCAATGCAGTTCATTGGAGATTGCGATACAGCAGAGGAGTACAGAAAGGGCTTTGAAACGTTCCGAATGTCCGGATATTTCAACACAGCCAACATTAAGGTACGTCTGGCAAAGAGAAGAAGCGGCAGCAGCCCAAAAGGCAACAGGACCCTTGCGCCAGCCGGGAATCGAACCCGGGTCGCAAGAATGGGAATCTTGCATGATACCCCTACACCACTGGCACACAGAGTGGCCATGGTTTATGCCTCCTAATAAAGGGATGAGTCTGAAAACCAGACCACAATCTGTTTTCAAAGGACAAGAGAGAATGACATGAAACATTCCAAGAAACGGAATCCATAGCTAACAATTAGGGAGAATGCACAGAAACAAAACGACTTGACCATTAAGGAAAGAAGCAGCATAAAAAAGAACAGTCTATTTTCACATTTCAGATGGCACACTTAAGTAATCCAATGGCACAACCTGGATTATGTACAGGCAAAGCAGTTCATTGGAGATTGCGATAGAGCAGAGGAGTACAGAAAGGGCTTTGAAACGTTCCAAATGTCCGGATATTTCAACACAGCCAACATTAAGGTACGTCTGGCAAAGAGAAGAAGCGGCAGCAGCCCAAAAGGCAACAGGACCCTTGCGCCAGCCGGGAATCGAACCCGGGTCGCAAGAATGGGAATCTTGCATGATACCCCTACACCACTGGCACACAGAGTGGCCATGGTTTATGCCTCCTAATAAAGGGATGAGTCTGAAAACCAGACCACAATCTGTTTTCAAAGGACAAGAGAGAATGACATGAAACATTCCCAGAAACGGAATCCATAGCTAACAATTAGGGAGAATGCACAGAAACAAAACGACTTGACCATTAAGGAAAGAAGCAGCATAAAAAAGAACAGTCTATTTTCACATTTCAGATGGCACACTTAAGTAATCCAATGGCACAACCTGGATTATGTACAGGCAAAGCAGTTCATTGGAGATTGCGATAGAGCAGAGGAGTACAGAAAGGGCTTTGAAACGTTCCAAATGTCCGGATATTTCAACACAGCCAACATTAAGGTACGTCTGGCAAAGAGAAGAAGCGGCAGCAGCCCAAAAGGGAACCAGACCCTTGCGCCAGCCAGGAATCGAACGCGGGTCGCAAGAAGAGGAATCTAACATGATACCCCAACACCATTAGCACACACCAAGGGCAATTTTTATGCCTCCTAATAATGGGATGAGCCTGAAAACCAGACCACAATCTGTTGACAAAGGACTAGAGAGAATGACATAAAACATTCCCAGAAAGGGAATCCATAGCTAACAATTGGGGAGAATGCACAGAAATAAAACGACTTGACCATTAAGGAAAGAAGCAGCATAAAAAAGAACAGTCTATTTTCACATTTCAGATGGCACACTCAAGTACTCCAATGGCACAACCTGGATTATCTAGAGGCAATGCAGTTCATTGGAGATTGCGATACAGCAGAGGAGTACAGAAAGGGCTTTGAAACGTTCCAAATGTCCGGATATTTCAACACAGCCAACATTAAGGTACGTCTGGCAAAGAGAAGAAGCGGCAGCAGCCCAAAAGGGAACAGGACCCTTGCGCCAGCCTGGAATCGAACGCAGGTCGCAAGAAGGGGAATCTAACATGATACCCCAACACCACTAGCACACACCAAGGGCAATTTTTATGCCTCCTAATAATGGGATGAGCCTGAAAACCAGACCACAATCTGTTGACAAAGGACTAGAGAGAATGACATAAAACATTCCCAGAAAGGGAATCCATAGCTAACAATTGGGGAGAATGCACAGAAACAAAACGACTTGACCATTAAGGAAAGAAGCAGCATAAAAAAGAACAGTCTATTTTCACATTTCAGATGGCACACTCAAGTAATCCAATGGCACAACCTGGATTATGTGCAGGCAAAACAGTTCATTGGAGATTGCGATACAGCAGAGGAGTACAGAAAGGGCTTTGAAACGTTCCGAATGTCCGGATATTTCAACACAGCCAACATTAAGGTACGTCTGGCAAAGAGAAGAAGCGGCAGCAGCCCAAAAGGCAACAGGACCCTTGCGCCAGCCGGGAATCGAACCCGGGTCACAAGAATGGGAATCTTGCATGATACCCCTACACCACTGGCACACAGAGTGGCCATGGTTTATGCCTCCTAATAAAGGGATGAGTCTGAAAACCAGACCACAATCTGTTTTCAAAGGACAAGAGAGAATGACATGAAACATTCCCAGAAACGGAATCCATAGCTAACAATTGAGGAGAATGCACAGAAACAAAACGACTTGACCATTAAGGAAAGAAGCAGCATAAAAAAGAACAGTCTATTTTCACATTTCAGATGGCACACTCAAGTACTCCAATGGCACAACCTGGATTATCTAGAGGCAATGCAGTTCATTGGAGATTGCGATAGAGCAGAGGAGTACAGAAAGGGCTTTGAAACGTTCCAAATGTCCGGATATTTCAACACAGCCAACATTAAGGTACGTCTGGCAAAGAGAAGAAGCGGCAGCAGCCCAAAAGGGAACAGGACCCTTGCGCCAGCCTGGAATCGAACGCAGGTCGCAAGAAGGGGAATCTAACATGATACCCCAACACCACTAGCACACACCAAGGGCAATTTTTATGCCTCCTAATAATGGGATGAGCCTGAAAACCAGACCACAATCTGTTGACAAAGGACTAGAGAGAATGACATAAAACATTCCCAGAAAGGAAATCCATAGCTAACAATTGGGGAAAATGCACAGAAGCAAAACGACTTGACCATTATGGAAATAAGCAACATGAAAAAGAACAGTCTATTTTCAAGTTGCAGATGGCACACTCAAGTAATCCAATGGCACAACCTGGATTATGTGCAGGCAAAACAGTTCATTGGAGATTGCGATAGAGCAGAGGAGTACAGAAAGGGCTTTGAAACGTTCCAAATGTCCGGATATTTCAACACAGCCAACATTAAGGTACGTCTGGCAAAGAGAAGAAGCGGCAGCAGCCCAAAAGGGAACCAGACCCTTGCGCCAGCCAGGAATCGAACGCGGGTCGCAAGAAGAGGAATCTAACATGATACCCCAACACCATTAGCACACACCAAGGGCAATTTTTATGCCTCCTAATAATGGGATGAGCCTGAAAACCAGACCACAATCTGTTGACAAAGGACTAGAGAGAATGACATAAAACATTCCCAGAAAGGGAATCCATAGCTAACAATTGGGGAGAATGCACAGAAACAAAACGACTTGACCATTAAGGAAAGAAGCAGCATAAAAAAGAACAGTCTATTTTCACATTTCAGATGGCACACTCAAGTACTCCAATGGCACAACCTGGATTATCTAGAGGCAATGCAGTTCATTGGAGATTGCGATACAGCAGAGGAGTACAGAAAGGGCTTTGAAACGTTCCAAATGTCCGGATATTTCAACACAGCCAACATTAAGGTACGTCTGGCAAAGAGAAGAAGCGGCAGCAGCCCAAAAGGGAACAGGACCCTTGCGCCAGCCTGGAATCGAACGCAGGTCGCAAGAAGGGGAATCTAACATGATACCCCAACACCACTAGCACACACCAAGGGCAATTTTTATGCCTCCTAATAATGGGATGAGCCTGAAAACCAGACCACAATCTGTTGACAAAGGACTAGAGAGAATGACATAAAACATTCCCAGAAAGGAAATCCATAGCTAACAATTGGGGAAAATGCACAGAAGCAAAACGACTTGACCATTATGGAAATAAGCAACATGAAAAAGAACAGTCTATTTTCAAGTTGCAGATGGCACACTCAAGTAATCCAATGGCACAACCTGGATTATGTGCAGGCAAAACAGTTCATTGGAGATTGCGATAGAGCAGAGGAGTACAGAAAGGGCTTTGAAACGTTCCAAATGTCCGGATATTTCAACACAGCCAACATTAAGGTACGTCTGGCAAAGAGAAGAAGCGGCAGCAGCCCAAAAGGGAACCAGACCCTTGCGCCAGCCAGGAATCGAACGCGGGTCGCAAGAAGAGGAATCTAACATGATACCCCAACACCATTAGCACACACCAAGGGCAATTTTTATGCCTCCTAATAATGGGATGAGCCTGAAAACCAGACCACAATCTGTTGACAAAGGACTAGAGAGAATGACATAAAACATTCCCAGAAAGGGAATCCATAGCTAACAATTGGGGAGAATGCACAGAAATAAAACGACTTGACCATTAAGGAAAGAAGCAGCATAAAAAAGAACAGTCTATTTTCACATTTCAGATGGCACACTCAAGTACTCCAATGGCACAACCTGGATTATCTAGAGGCAATGCAGTTCATTGGAGATTGCGATAGAGCAGAGGAGTACAGAAAGGGCTTTGAAACGTTCCAAATGTCCGGATATTTCAACACAGCCAACATTAAGGTACGTCTGGCAAAGAGAAGAAGCGGCAGCAGCCCAAAAGGGAACAGGACCCTTGCGCCAGCCTGGAATCGAACGCAGGTCGCAAGAAGGGGAATCTAACATGATACCCCAACACCACTAGCACACACCAAGGGCAATTTTTATGCCTCCTAATAATGGGATGAGCCTGAAAACCAGACCACAATCTGTTGACAAAGGACTAGAGAGAATGACATAAAACATTCCCAGAAAGGAAATCCATAGCTAACAATTGGGGAAAATGCACAGAAGCAAAACGACTTGACCATTATGGAAATAAGCAACATGAAAAAGAACAGTCTATTTTCAAGTTGCAGATGGCACACTCAAGTAATCCAATGGCACAACCTGGATTATGTGCAGGCAAAACAGTTCATTGGAGATTGCGATAGAGCAGAGGAGTACAGAAAGGGCTTTGAAACGTTCCAAATGTCCGGATATTTCAACACAGCCAACATTAAGGTACGTCTGGCAAAGAGAAGAAGCGGCAGCAGCCCAAAAGGGAACCAGACCCTTGCGCCAGCCAGGAATCGAACGCGGGTCGCAAGAAGAGGAATCTAACATGATACCCCAACACCATTAGCACACACCAAGGGCAATTTTTATGCCTCCTAATAATGGGATGAGCCTGAAAACCAGACCACAATCTGTTGACAAAGGACTAGAGAGAATGACATAAAACATTCCCAGAAAGGAAATCCATAGCTAACAATTGGGGAAAATGCACAGAAGCAAAACGACTTGACCATTATGGAAATAAGCAACATGAAAAAGAACAGTCTATTTTCAAGTTGCAGATGGCACACTCAAGTAATCCAATGGCACAACCTGGATTATCTAGAGGCAATCCAGTTCATTGGAGATTGCGATACAGCAGAGGAGTACAGAAAGGGCTTTGAAACGTTCCAAATGTCCGGATATTTCAACACAGCCAACATTAAGGTACGTCTGGCAAAGAGAAGAAGCGGCAGCAGCCCAAAAGGGAACAGGACCCTTGCGCCAGCCTGGAATCGAACGCAGGTCGCAAGAAGGGGAATCTAACATGATACCCCAACACCACTAGCACACACCAAGGGCAATTTTTATGCCTCCTAATAATGGGATGAGCCTGAAAACCAGACCACAATCTGTTGACAAAGGACTAGAGAGAATGACATAAAACATTCCCAGAAAGGAAATCCATAGCTAACAATTGGGGAAAATGCACAGAAGCAAAACGACTTGACCATTATGGAAATAAGCAACATGAAAAAGAACAGTCTATTTTCAAGTTGCAGATGGCACACTCAAGTAATCCAATGGCACAACCTGGATTATGTGCAGGCAAAACAGTTCATTGGAGATTGCGATAGAGCAGAGGAGTACAGAAAGGGCTTTGAAACGTTCCAAATGTCCGGATATTTCAACACAGCCAACATTAAGGTACGTCTGGCAAAGAGAAGAAGCGGCAGCAGCCCAAAAGGGAACCAGACCCTTGCGCCAGCCAGGAATCGAACGCGGGTCGCAAGAAGAGGAATCTAACATGATACCCCAACACCATTAGCACACACCAAGGGCAATTTTTATGCCTCCTAATAATGGGATGAGCCTGAAAACCAGACCACAATCTGTTGACAAAGGACTAGAGAGAATGACATAAAACATTCCCAGAAAGGGAATCCATAGCTAACAATTGGGGAGAATGCACAGAAATAAAACGACTTGACCATTAAGGAAAGAAGCAGCATAAAAAAGAACAGTCTATTTTCAAGTTGCAGATGGCACACTCAAGTAATCCAATGGCACAACCTGGATTATCTAGAGGCAATCCAGTTCATTGGAGATTGCGATACAGCAGAGGAGTACAGAAAGGGCTTTGAAACGTTCCAAATGTCCGGATATTTCAACACAGCCAACATTAAGGTACGTCTGGCAAAGAGAAGAAGCGGCAGCAGCCCAAAAGGGAACAGGACCCTTGCGCCAGCCTGGAATCGAACGCAGGTCGCAAGAAGGGGAATCTAACATGATACCCCAACACCACTAGCACACACCAAGGGCAATTTTTATGCCTCCTAATAATGGGATGAGCCTGAAAACCAGACCACAATCTGTTGACAAAGGACTAGAGAGAATGACATAAAACATTCCCAGAAAGGAAATCCATAGCTAACAATTGGGGAAAATGCACAGAAGCAAAACGACTTGACCATTATGGAAATAAGCAACATGAAAAAGAACAGTCTATTTTCAAGTTGCAGATGGCACACTCAAGTAATCCAATGGCACAACCTGGATTATGTGCAGGCAAAACAGTTCATTGGAGATTGCGATAGAGCAGAGGAGTACAGAAAGGGCTTTGAAACGTTCCAAATGTCCGGATATTTCAACACAGCCAACATTAAGGTACGTCTGGCAAAGAGAAGAAGCGGCAGCAGCCCAAAAGGGAACCAGACCCTTGCGCCAGCCAGGAATCGAACGCGGGTCGCAAGAAGAGGAATCTAACATGATACCCCAACACCATTAGCACACACCAAGGGCAATTTTTATGCCTCCTAATAATGGGATGAGCCTGAAAACCAGACCACAATCTGTTGACAAAGGACTAGAGAGAATGACATAAAACATTCCCAGAAAGGGAATCCATAGCTAACAATTGGGGAGAATGCACAGAAATAAAACGACTTGACCATTAAGGAAAGAAGCAGCATAAAAAAGAACAGTCTATTTTCAAGTTGCAGATGGCACACTCAAGTAATCCAATGGCACAACCTGGATTATCTAGAGGCAATCCAGTTCATTGGAGATTGCGATACAGCAGAGGAGTACAGAAAGGGCTTTGAAACGTTCCAAATGTCCGGATATTTCAACACAGCCAACATTAAGGTACGTCTGGCAAAGAGAAGAAGCGGCAGCAGCCCAAAAGGGAACAGGACCCTTGCGCCAGCCTGGAATCGAACGCAGGTCGCAAGAAGGGGAATCTAACATGATACCCCAACACCACTAGCACACACCAAGGGCAATTTTTATGCCTCCTAATAATGGGATGAGCCTGAAAACCAGACCACAATCTGTTGACAAAGGACTAGAGAGAATGACATAAAACATTCCCAGAAAGGAAATCCATAGCTAACAATTGGGGAAAATGCACAGAAGCAAAACGACTTGACCATTATGGAAATAAGCAACATGAAAAAGAACAGTCTATTTTCAAGTTGCAGATGGCACACTCAAGTAATCCAATGGCACAACCTGGATTATGTGCAGGCAAAACAGTTCATTGGAGATTGCGATAGAGCAGAGGAGTACAGAAAGGGCTTTGAAACGTTCCAAATGTCCGGATATTTCAACACAGCCAACATTAAGGTACGTCTGGCAAAGAGAAGAAGCGGCAGCAGCCCAAAAGGGAACCAGACCCTTGCGCCAGCCAGGAATCGAACGCGGGTCGCAAGAAGAGGAATCTAACATGATACCCCAACACCATTAGCACACACCAAGGGCAATTTTTATGCCTCCTAATAATGGGATGAGCCTGAAAACCAGACCACAATCTGTTGACAAAGGACTAGAGAGAATGACATAAAACATTCCCAGAAAGGGAATCCATAGCTAACAATTGGGGAGAATGCACAGAAATAAAACGACTTGACCATTAAGGAAAGAAGCAGCATAAAAAAGAACAGTCTATTTTCACATTTCAGATGGCACACTCAAGTACTCCAATGGCACAACCTGGATTATCTAGAGGCAATGCAGTTCATTGGAGATTGCGATACAGCAGAGGAGTACAGAAAGGGCTTTGAAACGTTCCAAATGTCCGGATATTTCAACACAGCCAACATTAAGGTACGTCTGGCAAAGAGAAGAAGCGGCAGCAGCCCAAAAGGGAACAGGACCCTTGCGCCAGCCTGGAATCGAACGCAGGTCGCAAGAAGGGGAATCTAACATGATACCCCAACACCACTAGCACACACCAAGGGCAATTTTTATGCCTCCTAATAATGGGATGAGCCTGAAAACCAGACCACAATCTGTTGACAAAGGACTAGAGAGAATGACATAAAACATTCCCAGAAAGGAAATCCATAGCTAACAATTGGGGAAAATGCACAGAAGCAAAACGACTTGACCATTATGGAAATAAGCAACATGAAAAAGAACAGTCTATTTTCAAGTTGCAGATGGCACACTCAAGTAATCCAATGGCACAACCTGGATTATGTGCAGGCAAAACAGTTCATTGGAGATTGCGATAGAGCAGAGGAGTACAGAAAGGGCTTTGAAACGTTCCAAATGTCCGGATATTTCAACACAGCCAACATTAAGGTACGTCTGGCAAAGAGAAGAAGCGGCAGCAGCCCAAAAGGGAACCAGACCCTTGCGCCAGCCAGGAATCGAACGCGGGTCGCAAGAAGAGGAATCTAACATGATACCCCAACACCATTAGCACACACCAAGGGCAATTTTTATGCCTCCTAATAATGGGATGAGCCTGAAAACCAGACCACAATCTGTTGACAAAGGACTAGAGAGAATGACATAAAACATTCCCAGAAAGGGAATCCATAGCTAACAATTGGGGAGAATGCACAGAAACAAAACGACTTGACCATTAAGGAAAGAAGCAGCATAAAAAAGAACAGTCTATTTTCACATTTCAGATGGCACACTCAAGTACTCCAATGGCACAACCTGGATTATCTAGAGGCAATGCAGTTCATTGGAGATTGCGATACAGCAGAGGAGTACAGAAAGGGCTTTGAAACGTTCCGAATGTCCGGATATTTCAACACAGCCAACATTAAGGTACGTCTGGCAAAGAGAAGAAGCGGCAGCAGCCCAAAAGGCAACAGGACCCTTGCGCCAGCCGGGAATCGAACCCGGGTCGCAAGAATGGGAATCTTGCATGATACCCCTACACCACTGGCACACAGAGTGGCCATGGTTTATGCCTCCTAATAAAGGGATGAGTCTGAAAACCAGACCACAATCTGTTTTCAAAGGACAAGAGAGAATGACATGAAACATTCCCAGAAACGGAATCCATAGCTAACAATTAGGGAGAATGCACAGAAACAAAACGACTTGACCATTAAGGAAAGAAGCAGCATAAAAAAGAACAGTCTATTTTCACATTTCAGATGGCACACTCAAGTAATCCAATGGCACAACCTGGATTATCTAGAGGCAATCCAGTTCATTGGAGATTGCGATACAGCAGAGGAGTACAGAAAGGGCTTTGAAACGTTCCAAATGTCCGGATATTTCAACACAGCCAACATTAAGGTACGTCTGGCAAAGAGAAGAAGCGGCAGCAGCCCAAAAGGGAACAGGACCCTTGCGCCAGCCTGGAATCGAACGCAGGTCGCAAGAAGGGGAATCTAACATGATACCCCAACACCACTAGCACACACCAAGGGCAATTTTTATGCCTCCTAATAATGGGATGAGCCTGAAAACCAGACCACAATCTGTTGACAAAGGACTAGAGAGAATGACATAAAACATTCCCAGAAAGGAAATCCATAGCTAACAATTGGGGAAAATGCACAGAAGCAAAACGACTTGACCATTATGGAAATAAGCAACATGAAAAAGAACAGTCTATTTTCAAGTTGCAGATGGCACACTCAAGTAATCCAATGGCACAACCTGGATTATGTGCAGGCAAAACAGTTCATTGGAGATTGCGATAGAGCAGAGGAGTACAGAAAGGGCTTTGAAACGTTCCAAATGTCCGGATATTTCAACACAGCCAACATTAAGGTACGTCTGGCAAAGAGAAGAAGCGGCAGCAGCCCAAAAGGGAACCAGACCCTTGCGCCAGCCAGGAATCGAACGCGGGTCGCAAGAAGAGGAATCTAACATGATACCCCAACACCATTAGCACACACCAAGGGCAATTTTTATGCCTCCTAATAATGGGATGAGCCTGAAAACCAGACCACAATCTGTTGACAAAGGACTAGAGAGAATGACATAAAACATTCCCAGAAAGGGAATCCATAGCTAACAATTGGGGAGAATGCACAGAAATAAAACGACTTGACCATTAAGGAAAGAAGCAGCATAAAAAAGAACAGTCTATTTTCACATTTCAGATGGCACACTCAAGTACTCCAATGGCACAACCTGGATTATCTAGAGGCAATGCAGTTCATTGGAGATTGCGATACAGCAGAGGAGTACAGAAAGGGCTTTGAAACGTTCCAAATGTCCGGATATTTCAACACAGCCAACATTAAGGTACGTCTGGCAAAGAGAAGAAGCGGCAGCAGCCCAAAAGGGAACAGGACCCTTGCGCCAGCCTGGAATCGAACGCAGGTCGCAAGAAGGGGAATCTAACATGATACCCCAACACCACTAGCACACACCAAGGGCAATTTTTATGCCTCCTAATAATGGGATGAGCCTGAAAACCAGACCACAATCTGTTGACAAAGGACTAGAGAGAATGACATAAAACATTCCCAGAAAGGAAATCCATAGCTAACAATTGGGGAAAATGCACAGAAGCAAAACGACTTGACCATTATGGAAATAAGCAACATGAAAAAGAACAGTCTATTTTCAAGTTGCAGATGGCACACTCAAGTAATCCAATGGCACAACCTGGATTATGTGCAGGCAAAACAGTTCATTGGAGATTGCGATAGAGCAGAGGAGTACAGAAAGGGCTTTGAAACGTTCCAAATGTCCGGATATTTCAACACAGCCAACATTAAGGTACGTCTGGCAAAGAGAAGAAGCGGCAGCAGCCCAAAAGGGAACAGGACCCTCGCGCCAGCCTGGAATCAAACGCAGGTCGCAAGAAGGGGAATCTAACATGATACCCCAACACCACTAGCACACACCAAGGGCAATTTTTATGCCTCCTAATAATGGGATGAGCCTGAAAACCAGACCACAATCTGTTGACAAAGGACTAGAGAGAATGACATAAAACATTCCCAGAAAGGGAATCCATAGCTAACAATTGGGGAAAATGCACAGAAGCAAAACGACTTGACCATTATGGAAATAAGCAGCATGAAAAAGAACAGTCTATTTTCAAGTTGCAGATGGCACACTCAAGTAGTCCAATGGCATAACCTGGATTATGTGCAGGCAAAGCAGTTCATTGGAGATTGCGATAGAGCAGAGGAGTACAGAAAGGGCTTTGAAACGTTCCAAATGTCCGGATATTTCAACACAGCCAACATTAAGGTACGTCTGGCAAAGAGAAGAAGCGGCAGCAGCCCAAAAGGGAACAGGACCCTTGCGCCAGCCTGGAATCGAACGCAGGTCGCAAGAAGGGGAATCTAACATGATACCCCAACACCACTAGCACACACCAAGGGCAATTTTTATGCCTCCTAATAATGGGATGAGCCTGAAAACCAGACCACAATCTGTTGACAAAGGACTAGAGAGAATGACATAAAACATTCCCAGAAAGGGAATCCATAGCTAACAATTGGGGAGAATGCACAGAAGCAAAACGACTTGACCATTATGGAAATAAGCAGCATGAAAAAGAACAGTCTATTTTCAAGTTGCAGATGGCACACTCAAGTAGTCCAATGGCATAACCTGGATTATGTGCAGGCAAAGCAGTTCATTGGAGATTGCGATAGAGCAGAGGAGTACAGAAAGGGCTTTGAAACGTTCCAAATGTCCGGATATTTCAACACAGCCAACATTAAGGTACGTCTGGCAAAGAGAAGAAGCGGCAGCAGCCCAAAAGGGAACCAGACCCTTGCGCCAGCCAGGAATCGAACGCGGGTCGCAAGAAGAGGAATCTAACATGATACCCCAACACCATTAGCACACACCAAGGGCAATTTTTATGCCTCCTAATAATGGGATGAGCCTGAAAACCAGACCACAATCTGTTGACAAAGGACTAGAGAGAATGACATAAAACATTCCCAGAAAGGGAATCCATGGCTAACAATTGGGGAGAATGCACAGAAGCAAAACGACTTGACCATTATGGAAATAAGCAACATAAAAAAGAACAGTCTATTTTCAAGTTGCAGATGGCACACTTAAGTAATCCAATGGCACAACCTGGATTATGTACAGGCAAAGCAGTTCATCGGAGATTGCGATAGAGCAGAGGAGTACAGAAAGGGCTTTGAAACGTTCCAAATGTCCGGATATTTCAACACAGCCAACATTAAGGTACGTCTGGCAAAGAGAAGAAGCGGCAGCAGCCCAAAAGGGAACAGGACCCTTGCGCCAGCCCGGAATCGAACGCAGGTCGCAAGAAGGGGAATCTAACATGATACCCCAACACCACTAGCACACACCAAGGGCAATTTTTATGCCTCCTAATAATGGGATGAGCCTGAAAACCAGACCACAATCTGTTGACAAAGGACTAGAGAGAATGACATAAAACATTCCCAGAAAGGGAATCCATAGCTAACAATTGGGGAGAATGCACAGAAGCAAAACGACTTGACCATTATGGAAATAAGCAACATAAAAAAGAACAGTCTATTTTCAAGTTGCAGATGGCACACTCAAGTAATCCAATGGCACAACCTGGATTATGTCCAGGCAAAGCAGTTGATTGGAGATTGCGATAGAGCAGAGGAGTACAGAAAGGGCTTTGAAACGTTCCAAATGTCCGGATATTTCAACACAGCCAACAGTAAGGTAAGTCTGGCAAAGAGAAGAAGCGGCAGCAGCCCCAAATGGAACAAGACCCTTGCGCCAGCTGGGAATCGAACCCAGGTCGCAAGAATGGGAATCTTGCATGATACACCTACACCACTGGCACACAGAGTGGCCATGGTTTATGCCTCCTAATAAAGGGATGAGTCTGAAAACCAGACCACAATCTGTTGACAAAGGACGAGAGAATGACATGAAACATTCCCAGAAAGGGAATCCATAGCTAACAATTGGGGAGAATGCACAAAACCAAACGACTTGACCATTAAGGAAAGAAGCAGCATAAAAAAGAACAGTCTATTTTCACATTTCAGATGGCACACTCAAGTACTCCAATGGCACAACCTGGATTATCTAGAGGCAATGCAGTTCATTGGAGATTGCGATACAGCAGAGGAGTACAGAAAGGGCTTTGAAAAGTTCCAAATGTCCGGATATTTCAAGACAGCCAACATTAAGGTACGTCTGGCAAAGAGAAGAAGCGGCAGCAGCCCAAAAGGCAACAGGACCCTTGCGCCAGCCGGGAATCGAACCCAGGTCGCAAGAATGGGAATCTTGCATGATACCCCTACACCACTGGCACACAGAGTGGCCATGGTTTATGCCTCCTAATAAAGGGATGAGTCTGAAAACCAGACCACAATCTGTTTTCAAAGGACAAGAGAGAATGACATGAAACATTCCCAGAAACGGAATCCATAGCTAACAATTAGGGAGAATGCACAGAAACAAAACGACTTGACCATTAAGGAAAGAAGCAGCATAAAAAAGAACAGTCTATTTTCACATTTCAGATGGCACACTCAAGTACTCCAATGGCACAACCTGGATTATCTAGAGGCAATGCAGTTCATTGGAGATTGCGATAGAGCAGAGGAGTACAGAAAGGGCTTTGAAACGTTCCAAATGTCCGGATATTTCAACACAGCCAACATTAAGGTACGTCTGGCAAAGAGAAGAAGCGGCAGCAGCCCAAAAGGGAACAGGACCCTTGCGCCAGCCTGGAATCGAACGCAGGTCGCAAGAAGGGGAATCTAACATGATACCCCAACACCACTAGCACACACCAAGGGCAATTTTTATGCCTCCTAATAATGGGATGAGCCTGAAAACCAGACCACAATCTGTTGACAAAGGACTAGAGAGAATGACATAAAACATTCCCAGAAAGGGAATCCATAGCTAACAATTGGGGAAAATGCATAGAAGCAAAACGACTTGACCATTATGGAAATAAGCAGCATGAAAAAGAACAGTCTATTTTCAAGTTGCAGATGGCACACTCAAGTAGTCCAATGGCATAACCTGGATTATGTTCAGGCAAAGCAGTTCATTGGAGATTGCGATAGAGCAGAGGAGTACAGAAAGGGCTTTGAAACGTTCCAAATGTCCGGATATTTCAACACAGCCAACAGTAAGGTACGTCTGGCAAAGAGAAGAAGCGGCAGCAGCCCCAAATGGAACAAGACCCTTGCGCCAGCTGGGAATCTTGCATGATACACCTACACCACTGGCACACAGAGTGGCCATGGTTTATGCCTCCTAATAAAGGGATGAGTCTGAAAACCAGACCACAATCTGTTGACAAAGGACGAGAGAATGACATGAAACATTCCCAGAAAGGGAATCCATAGCTAACAATTGGGGAGAATGCACAAAACCAAACGACTTGACCATTAAGGAAAGAAGCAGCATAAAAAAGAACAGTCTATTTTCACATTTCAGATGGCACACTCAAGTACTCCAATGGCACAACCTGGATTATCTAGAGGCAATGCAGTTCATTGGAGATTGCGATACAGCAGAGGAGTACAGAAAGGGCTTTGAAACGTTCCAAATGTCCGGATATTTCAACACAGCCAACATTAAGGTACGTCTGGCAAAGAGAAGAAGCGGCAGCAGCCCAAAAGGCAACAGGACCCTTGCGCCAGCCGGGAATCGAACCCAGGTCGCAAGAATGGGAATCTTGCATGATACCCCTACACCACTGGCACACAGAGTGGCCATGGTTTATGCCTCCTAATAAAGGGATGAGTCTGAAAACCAGACCACAATCTGTTTTCAAAGGACAAGAGAGAATGACATGAAACATTCCCAGAAACGGAATCCATAGCTAACAATTAGGGAGAATGCACAGAAACAAAACGACTTGACCATTAAGGAAAGAAGCAGCATAAAAAAGAACAGTCTATTTTCACATTTCAGATGGCACACTCAAGTACTCCAATGGCACAACCTGGATTATCTAGAGGCAATGCAGTTCATTGGAGATTGCGATAGAGCAGAGGAGTACAGAAAGGGCTTTGAAACGTTCCAAATGTCCGGATATTTCAACACAGCCAACATTAAGGTACGTCTGGCAAAGAGAAGAAGCGGCAGCAGCCCAAAAGGGAACAGGACCCTTGCGCCAGCCTGGAATCGAACGCAGGTCGCAAGAAGGGGAATCTAACATGATACCCCAACACCACTAGCACACACCAAGGGCAATTTTTATGCCTCCTAATAATGGGATGAGCCTGAAAACCAGACCACAATCTGTTGACAAAGGACTAGAGAGAATGACATAAAACATTCCCAGAAAGGGAATCCATAGCTAACAATTGGGGAAAATGCATAGAAGCAAAACGACTTGACCATTATGGAAATAAGCAGCATGAAAAAGAACAGTCTATTTTCAAGTTGCAGATGGCACACTCAAGTAGTCCAATGGCATAACCTGGATTATGTTCAGGCAAAGCAGTTCATTGGAGATTGCGATAGAGCAGAGGAGTACAGAAAGGGCTTTGAAACGTTCCAAATGTCCGGATATTTCAACACAGCCAACATTAAGGTACGTCTGGCAAAGAGAAGAAGCGGCAGCAGCCCAAAAGGGAACCAGACCCTTGCGCCAGCCAGGAATCGAACGCGGGTCGCAAGAAGAGGAATCTAACATGATACCCCAACACCATTAGCACACACCAAGGGCAATTTTTATGCCTCCTAATAATGGGATGAGCCTGAAAACCAGACCACAATCTGTTGACAAAGGACTAGAGAGAATGACATAAAACATTCCCAGAAAGGGAATCCATGGCTAACAATTGGGGAGAATGCACAGAAGCAAAACGACTTGACCATTATGGAAATAAGCAACATAAAAAAGAACAGTCTATTTTCAAGTTGCAGATGGCACACTTAAGTAATCCAATGGCACAACCTGGATTATGTACAGGCAAAGCAGTTCATCGGAGATTGCGATAGAGCAGAGGAGTACAGAAAGGGCTTTGAAACGTTCCAAATGTCCGGATATTTCAACACAGCCAACATTAAGGTACGTCTGGCAAAGAGAAGAAGCGGCAGCAGCCCAAAAGGGAACAGGACCCTTGCGCCAGCCCGGAATCGAACGCAGGTCGCAAGAAGGGGAATCTAACATGATACCCCAACACCACTAGCACACACCAAGGGCAATTTTTATGCCTCCTAATAATGGGATGAGCCTGAAAACCAGACCACAATCTGTTGACAAAGGACTAGAGAGAATGACATAAAACATTCCCAGAAAGGGAATCCATAGCTAACAATTGGGGAGAATGCACAGAAGCAAAACGACTTGACCATTATGGAAATAAGCAACATAAAAAAGAACAGTCTATTTTCAAGTTGCAGATGGCACACTCAAGTAATCCAATGGCACAACCTGGATTATGTCCAGGCAAAGCAGTTGATTGGAGATTGCGATAGAGCAGAGGAGTACAGAAAGGGCTTTGAAACGTTCCAAATGTCCGGATATTTCAACACAGCCAACAGTAAGGTAAGTCTGGCAAAGAGAAGAAGCGGCAGCAGCCCCAAATGGAACAAGACCCTTGCGCCAGCTGGGAATCGAACCCAGGTCGCAAGAATGGGAATCTTGCATGATACACCTACACCACTGGCACACAGAGTGGCCATGGTTTATGCCTCCTAATAAAGGGATGAGTCTGAAAACCAGACCACAATCTGTTGACAAAGGACGAGAGAATGACATGAAACATTCCCAGAAAGGGAATCCATAGCTAACAATTGGGGAGAATGCACAAAACCAAACGACTTGACCATTAAGGAAAGAAGCAGCATAAAAAAGAACAGTCTATTTTCACATTTCAGATGGCACACTCAAGTACTCCAATGGCACAACCTGGATTATCTAGAGGCAATGCAGTTCATTGGAGATTGCGATACAGCAGAGGAGTACAGAAAGGGCTTTGAAACGTTCCAAATGTCCGGATATTTCAACACAGCCAACATTAAGGTACGTCTGGCAAAGAGAAGAAGCGGCAGCAGCCCAAAAGGCAACAGGACCCTTGCGCCAGCCGGGAATCGAACCCAGGTCGCAAGAATGGGAATCTTGCATGATACCCCTACACCACTGGCACACAGAGTGGCCATGGTTTATGCCTCCTAATAAAGGGATGAGTCTGAAAACCAGACCACAATCTGTTTTCAAAGGACAAGAGAGAATGACATGAAACATTCCCAGAAACGGAATCCATAGCTAACAATTAGGGAGAATGCACAGAAACAAAACGACTTGACCATTAAGGAAAGAAGCAGCATAAAAAAGAACAGTCTATTTTCACATTTCAGATGGCACACTCAAGTACTCCAATGGCACAACCTGGATTATCTAGAGGCAATGCAGTTCATTGGAGATTGCGATAGAGCAGAGGAGTACAGAAAGGGCTTTGAAACGTTCCAAATGTCCGGATATTTCAACACAGCCAACATTAAGGTACGTCTGGCAAAGAGAAGAAGCGGCAGCAGCCCAAAAGGGAACAGGACCCTTGCGCCAGCCTGGAATCGAACGCAGGTCGCAAGAAGGGGAATCTAACATGATACCCCAACACCACTAGCACACACCAAGGGCAATTTTTATGCCTCCTAATAATGGGATGAGCCTGAAAACCAGACCACAATCTGTTGACAAAGGACTAGAGAGAATGACATAAAACATTCCCAGAAAGGGAATCCATAGCTAACAATTGGGGAAAATGCATAGAAGCAAAACGACTTGACCATTATGGAAATAAGCAGCATGAAAAAGAACAGTCTATTTTCAAGTTGCAGATGGCACACTCAAGTAGTCCAATGGCATAACCTGGATTATGTGCAGGCAAAGCAGTTCATTGGAGATTGCGATAGAGCAGAGGAGTACAGAAAGGGCTTTGAAACGTTCCAAATGTCCGGATATTTCAACACAGCCAACATTAAGGTACGTCTGGCAAAGAGAAGAAGCGGCAGCAGCCCAAAAGGCAACAGGACCCTTGCGCCAGCCCGGAATCGAACCCGGGTCGCAAGAATGGGAATCTTGCATGATACCCCTACACCACTGGCACACAGAGTGGCCATGGTTTATGCCTCCTAATAAAGGGATGAGTCTGAAAACCAGACCACAATCTGTTGACAAAGGACGAGAGAATGACATGAAACATTCCCAGAAAGGGAATCCATAGCTAACAATTGGGGAGAATGCACAAAAACAAAACGACTTGACCATTATGGAAATAAGCAGCATGAAAAAGAACAGTCTATTTTCAAGTTGCAGATGGCACACTCAAGTAGTCCAATGGCATAACCTGGATTATGTGCAGGCAAAGCAGTTCATTGGAGATTGCGATAGAGCAGAGGAGTACAGAAAGGGCTTTGAAACGTTCCAAATGTCCGGATATTTCAACACAGCCAACATTAAGGTACGTCTGGCAAAGAGAAGAAGCGGCAGCAGCCCAAAAGGGAACCAGACCCTTGCGCCAGCCAGGAATCGAACGCGGGTCGCAAGAAGAGGAATCTAACATGATACCCCAACACCATTAGCACACACCAAGGGCAATTTTTATGCCTCCTAATAATGGGATGAGCCTGAAAACCAGACCACAATCTGTTGACAAAGGACTAGAGAGAATGACATAAAACATTCCCAGAAAGGGAATCCATGGCTAACAATTTGGGAGAATGCACAGAAGCAAAACGACTTGACCATTATGGAAATAAGCAACATAAAAAAGAACAGTCTATTTTCAAGTTGCAGATGGCACACTTAAGTAATCCAATGGCACAACCTGGATTATGTACAGGCAAAGCAGTTCATTGGAGATTGCGATAGAGCAGAGGAGTACAGAAAGGGCTTTGAAACGTTCCAAATGTCCGGATATTTCAACACAGCCAACAGTAAGGTAAGTCTGGCAAAGAGAAGAAGCGGCAGCAGCCCCAAATGGAACAAGACCCTTGCGCCAGCTGGGAATCGAACCCAGGTCGCAAGAATGGGAATCTTGCATGATACCCCTACACCACTGGCACACAGAGTGGCCATGGTTTATGCCTCCTAATAAAGGGATGAGTCTGAAAACCAGACCACAATCTGTTTTCAAAGGACAAGAGAGAATGACATGAAACATTCCCAGAAACGGAATCCATAGCTAACAATTAGGGAGAATGCACAGAAACAAAACGACTTGACCATTAAGGAAAGAAGCAGCATAAAAAAGAACAGTCTATTTTCACATTTCAGATGGCACACTCAAGTAATCCAATGGCACAACCTGGATTATCTAGAGGCAATCCAGTTCATTGGAGATTGCGATACAGCAGAGGAGTACAGAAAGGGCTTTGAAACGTTCCAAATGTCCGGATATTTCAACACAGCCAACATTAAGGTACGTCTGGCAAAGAGAAGAAGCGGCAGCAGCCCAAAAGGGAACAGGACCCTTGCGCCAGCCTGGAATCGAACGCAGGTCGCAAGAAGGGGAATCTAACATGATACCCCAACACCACTAGCACACACCAAGGGCAATTTTTATGCCTCCTAATAATGGGATGAGCCTGAAAACCAGACCACAATCTGTTGACAAAGGACTAGAGAGAATGACATAAAACATTCCCAGAAAGGAAATCCATAGCTAACAATTGGGGAAAATGCACAGAAGCAAAACGACTTGACCATTATGGAAATAAGCAACATGAAAAAGAACAGTCTATTTTCAAGTTGCAGATGGCACACTCAAGTAATCCAATGGCACAACCTGGATTATGTGCAGGCAAAACAGTTCATTGGAGATTGCGATAGAGCAGAGGAGTACAGAAAGGGCTTTGAAACGTTCCAAATGTCCGGATATTTCAACACAGCCAACATTAAGGTACGTCTGGCAAAGAGAAGAAGCGGCAGCAGCCCAAAAGGGAACCAGACCCTTGCGCCAGCCAGGAATCGAACGCGGGTCGCAAGAAGAGGAATCTAACATGATACCCCAACACCATTAGCACACACCAAGGGCAATTTTTATGCCTCCTAATAAAGGGATGAGCCTGAAAACCAGACCACAATCTGTTGACAAAGGACTAGAGAGAATGACATAAAACATTCCCAGAAAGGGAATCCATGGCTAACAATTGGGGAGAATGCACAGAAGCAAAACGACTTGACCATTATGGAAATAAGCAACATAAAAAAGAACAGTCTATTTTCAAGTTGCAGATGGCACACTTAAGTAATCCAATGGTACAACCTGGATTATGTACAGGCAAAGCAGTTCATTGGAGATTGCGATAGAGCAGAGGAGTACAGAAAGGGCTTTGAAACGTTCCAAATGTCCGGATATTTCAACACAGCCAACATTAAGGTACGTCTGGCAAAGAGAAGAAGCGGCAGCAGCCCAAAAGGGAACAGGACCCTTGCGCCAGCCTGGAATCGAACGCAGGTCGCAAGAAGGGGAATCTAACATGATACCCCAACACCACTAGCACACACCAAGGGCAATTTTTATGCCTCCTAATAATGGGATGAGTCTGAAAACCAGACCACAATCTGTTGACAAAGGACGAGAGAATGACATGAAACATTCCCAGAAAGGGAATCCATAGCTAACAATTGGGGAGAATGCACAAAACCAAACGACTTGACCATTAAGGAAAGAAGCAGCATAAAAAAGAACAGTCTATTTTCACATTTCAGATGGCACACTCAAGTACTCCAATGGCACAACCTGGATTATCTAGAGGCAATGCAGTTCATTGGAGATTGCGATAGAGCAGAGGAGTACAGAAAGGGCTTTGAAACGTTCCAAATGTCCGGATATTTCAACACAGCCAACATTAAGGTACGTCTGGCAAAGAGAAGAAGCGGCAGCAGCCCAAAAGGCAACAGGACCCTTGCGCCAGGCGGGAATCGAACCCGGGTCGCAAGAATGGGAATCTTGCATGATACCCCTACACCACTGGCACACAGAGTGGCCTTGGTTTATGCCTCCTAATAAAGGGATGAGTCTGAAAACCAGACCACAATCTGTTTTCAAAGGACAAGAGAGAATGACATGAAACATTCCCAGAAACGGAATCCATAGCTAACAATTAGGGAGAATGCACAGAAACAAAACGACTTGACCATTAAGGAAAGAAGCAGCATAAAAAAGAACAGTCTATTTTCACATTTCAGATGGCACACTCAAGTAATCCAATGGCACAACCTGGATTATCTAGAGGCAATCCAGTTCATTGGAGATTGCGATACAGCAGAGGAGTACAGAAAGGGCTTTGAAACGTTCCAAATGTCCGGATATTTCAACACAGCCAACATTAAGGTACGTCTGGCAAAGAGAAGAAGCGGCAGCAGCCCAAAAGGGAACAGGACCCTTGCGCCAGCCTGGAATCGAACGCAGGTCGCAAGAAGGGGAATCTAACATGATACCCCAACACCACTAAAACACACCAAGGGCAATTTTTATGCCTCCTAATAATGGGATGAGCCTGAAAACCAGACCACAATCTGTTGACAAAGGACTAGAGAGAATGACATAAAACATTCCCAGAAAGGAAATCCATAGCTAACAATTGGGGAAAATGCACAGAAGCAAAACGACTTGACCATTATGGAAATAAGCAACATGAAAAAGAACAGTCTATTTTCAAGTTGCAGATGGCACACTCAAGTAATCCAATGGCACAACCTGGATTATGTGCAGGCAAAACAGTTCATTGGAGATTGCGATAGAGCAGAGGAGTACAGAAAGGGCTTTGAAACGTTCCAAATGTCCGGATATTTCAACACAGCCAACATTAAGGTACGTCTGGCAAAGAGAAGAAGCGGCAGCAGCCCAAAAGGGAACCAGACCCTTGCGCCAGCCAGGAATCGAACGCGGGTCGCAAGAAGAGGAATCTAACATGATACCCCAACACCATTAGCACACACCAAGGGCAATTTTTATGCCTCCTAATAAAGGGATGAGCCTGAAAACCAGACCACAATCTGTTGACAAAGGACTAGAGAGAATGACATAAAACATTCCCAGAAAGGGAATCCATGGCTAACAATTGGGGAGAATGCACAGAAGCAAAACGACTTGACCATTATGGAAATAAGCAACATAAAAAAGAACAGTCTATTTTCAAGTTGCAGATGGCACACTTAAGTAATCCAATGGTACAACCTGGATTATGTACAGGCAAAGCAGTTCATTGGAGATTGCGATAGAGCAGAGGAGTACAGAAAGGGCTTTGAAACGTTCCAAATGTCCGGATATTTCAACACAGCCAACATTAAGGTACGTCTGGCAAAGAGAAGAAGCGGCAGCAGCCCAAAAGGGAACAGGACCCTTGCGCCAGCCTGGAATCGAACGCAGGTCGCAAGAAGGGGAATCTAACATGATACCCCAACACCACTAGCACACACCAAGGGCAATTTTTATGCCTCCTAATAATGGGATGAGTCTGAAAACCAGACCACAATCTGTTGACAAAGGACGAGAGAATGACATGAAACATTCCCAGAAAGGGAATCCATAGCTAACAATTGGGGAGAATGCACAAAACCAAACGACTTGACCATTAAGGAAAGAAGCAGCATAAAAAAGAACAGTCTATTTTCACATTTCAGATGGCACACTCAAGTACTCCAATGGCACAACCTGGATTATCTAGAGGCAATGCAGTTCATTGGAGATTGCGATAGAGCAGAGGAGTACAGAAAGGGCTTTGAAACGTTCCAAATGTCCGGATATTTCAACACAGCCAACATTAAGGTACGTCTGGCAAAGAGAAGAAGCGGCAGCAGCCCAAAAGGCAACAGGACCCTTGCGCCAGGCGGGAATCGAACCCGGGTCGCAAGAATGGGAATCTTGCATGATACCCCTACACCACTGGCACACAGAGTGGCCTTGGTTTATGCCTCCTAATAAAGGGATGAGTCTGAAAACCAGACCACAATCTGTTTTCAAAGGACAAGAGAGAATGACATGAAACATTCCCAGAAACGGAATCCATAGCTAACAATTAGGGAGAATGCACAGAAACAAAACGACTTGACCATTAAGGAAAGAAGCAGCATAAAAAAGAACAGTCTATTTTCACATTTCAGATGGCACACTCAAGTAATCCAATGGCACAACCTGGATTATCTAGAGGCAATCCAGTTCATTGGAGATTGCGATACAGCAGAGGAGTACAGAAAGGGCTTTGAAACGTTCCAAATGTCCGGATATTTCAACACAGCCAACATTAAGGTACGTCTGGCAAAGAGAAGAAGCGGCAGCAGCCCAAAAGGGAACAGGACCCTCGCGCCAGCCTGGAATCGAACGCAGGTCGCAAGAAGGGGAATCTAACATGATACCCCAACACCACTAGCACACACCAAGGGCAATTTTAATGCCTCCTAATAATGGGATGAGCCTGAAAACCAGACCACAATCTGTTGACAAAGGACTAGAGAGAATGACATAAAACATTCCCAGAAAGGGAATCCATAGCTAACAATTGGGGAAAATGCATAGAAGCAAAACGACTTGACCATTATGGAAATAAGCAGCATGAAAAAGAACAGTCTATTTTCAAGTTGCAGATGGCACACTCAAGTAGTCCAATGGCATAACCTGGATTATGTGCAGGCAAAGCAGTTCATTGGAGATTGCGATAGAGCAGAGGAGTACAGAAAGGGCTTTGAAACGTTCCAAATGTCCGGATATTTCAACACAGCCAACATTAAGGTACGTCTGGCAAAGAGAAGAAGCGGCAGCAGCCCAAAAGGGAACCAGACCCTTGCGCCAGCCAGGAATCGAACGCGGGTCGCAAGAAGAGGAATCTAACATGATACCCCAACACCATTAGCACACACCAAGGGCAATTTTTATGCCTCCTAATAATGGGATGAGCCTGAAAACCAGACCACAATCTGTTGACAAAGGACTAGAGAGAATGACATAAAACATTCCCAGAAAGGGAATCCATGGCTAACAATTGGGGAGAATGCACAGAAGCAAAACGACTTGACCATTATGGAAATAAGCAACATAAAAAAGAACAGTCTATTTTCAAGTTGCAGATGGCACACTCAAGTAATCCAATGGCACAACCTGGATTATGTCCAGGCAAAGCAGTTGATTGGAGATTGCGATAGAGCAGAGGAGTACAGAAAGGGCTTTGAAACGTTCCAAATGTCCGGATATTTCAACACAGCCAACAGTAAGGTAAGTCTGGCAAAGAGAAGAAGCGGCAGCAGCCCCAAATGGAACAAGACCCTTGCGCCAGCTGGGAATCGAACCCAGGTCGCAAGAATGGGAATCTTGCATGATACCCCTACACCACTGGCACACAGAGTGGCCATGGTTTATGCCTCCTAATAAAGGGATGAGTCTGAAAACCAGACCACAATCTGTTGACAAAGGACGAGAGAATGACATGAAACATTCCCAGAAAGGGAATCCATAGCTAACAATTGGGGAGAATGCACAAAAACAAAACGACTTGACCATTAAGGAAAGAAGCAGCATAAAAAAGAACAGTCTATTTTCACATTTCAGATGGCACACTCAAGTACTCCAATGGCACAACCTGGATTATCTAGAGGCAATGCAGTTCATTGGAGATTGCGATACAGCAGAGGAGTACAGAAAGGGCTTTGAAACGTTCCAAATGTCCGGATATTTCAACACAGCCAACATTAAGGTACGTCTGGCAAAGAGAAGAAGCGGCAGCAGCCCAAAAGGCAACAGGACCCTTGCGCCAGCCCGGAATCGAACCCGGGTCGCAAGAATGGGAATCTTGCATGATACCCCTACACCACTGGCACACAGAGTGGCCATGGTTTATGCCTCCTAATAAAGGGATGAGTCTGAAAACCAGACCACAATCTGTTTTCAAAGGACAAGAGAGAATGACATGAAACATTCCCAGAAACGGAATCCATAGCTAACAATTAGGGAGAATGCACAGAAACAAAACGACTTGACCATTAAGGAAAGAAGCAGCATAAAAAAGAACAGTCTATTTTCACATTTCAGATGGCACACTCAAGTACTCCAATGGCACAACCTGGATTATCTAGAGGCAATGCAGTTCATTGGAGATTGCGATAGAGCAGAGGAGTACAGAAAGGGCTTTGAAACGTTCCAAATGTCCGGATATTTCAACACAGCCAACATTAAGGTACGTCTGGCAAAGAGAAGAAGCGGCAGCAGCCCAAAAGGGAACCAGACCCTTGCGCCAGCCAGGAATCGAACGCGGGTCGCAAGAAGAGGAATCTAACATGATACCCCAACACCATTAGCACACACCAAGGGCAATTTTTATGCCTCCTAATAATGGGATGAGCCTGAAAACCAGACCACAATCTGTTGACAAAGGACTAGAGAGAATGACATAAAACATTCCCAGAAAGGGAATCCATGGCTAACAATTGGGGAGAATGCACAGAAGCAAAACGACTTGACCATTATGGAAATATACAACATAAAAAAGAACAGTCTATTTTCAAGTTGCAGATGGCACACTTAAGTAATCCAATGGCACAACCTGGATTATGTACAGGCAAAGCAGTTCATTGGAGATTGCGATAGAGCAGAGGAGTACAGAAAGGGCTTTGAAACGTTCCAAATGTCCGGATATTTCAACACAGCCAACATTAAGGTACGTCTGGCAAAGAGAAGAAGCGGCAGCAGCCCAAAAGGGAACAGGACCCTTGCGCCAGCCCGGAATCGAACGCAGGTCGCAAGAAGGGGAATCTAACATGATACCCCAACACCACTAGCACACACCAAGGGCAATTTTTATGCCTCCTAATAATGGGATGAGCCTGAAAACCAGACCACAATCTGTTGACAAAGGACTAGAGAGAATGACATAAAACATTCCCAGAAAGGGAATCCATAGCTAACAATTGGGGAGAATGCACAGAAGCAAAACGACTTGACCATTATGGAAATAAGCAACATAAAAAAGAACAGTCTATTTTCAAGTTGCAGATGGCACACTCAAGTAATCCAATGGCACAACCTGGATTATGTCCAGGCAAAGCAGTTGATTGGAGATTGCGATAGAGCAGAGGAGTACAGAAAGGGCTTTGAAACGTTCCAAATGTCCGGATATTTCAACACAGCCAACAGTAAGGTAAGTCTGGCAAAGAGAAGAAGCGGCAGCAGCCCCAAATGGAACAAGACCCTTGCGCCAGCTGGGAATCGAACCCAGGTCGCAAGAATGGGAATCTTGCATGATACCCCTACACCACTGGCACACAGAGTGGCCATGGTTTATGCCTCCTAATAAAGGGATGAGTCTGAAAACCAGACCACAATCTGTTGACAAAGGACGAGAGAATGACATGAAACATTCCCAGAAAGGGAATCCATAGCTAACAATTGGGGAGAATGCACAAAAACAAAACGACTTGACCATTAAGGAAAGAAGCAGCATAAAAAAGAACAGTCTATTTTCACATTTCAGATGGCACACTCAAGTACTCCAATGGCACAACCTGGATTATCTAGAGGCAATGCAGTTCATTGGAGATTGCGATACAGCAGAGGAGTACAGAAAGGGCTTTGAAACGTTCCAAATGTCCGGATATTTCAACACAGCCAACATTAAGGTACGTCTGGCAAAGAGAAGAAGCGGCAGCAGCCCAAGAGGCAACAGGACCCTTGCGCCAGCCCGGAATCGAACCCGGGTCGCAAGAATGGGAATCTTGCATGATACACCTACACCACTGGCACACAGAGTGGCCATGGTTTATGCCTCCTAATAAAGGGATGAGTCTGAAAACCAGACCACAATCTGTTGACAAAGGACGAGAGAATGACATGAAACATTCCCAGAAACGGAATCCATAGCTAACAATTAGGGAGAATGCACAGAAACAAAACGACTTGACCATTAAGGAAAGAAGCAGCATAAAAAAGAACAGTCTATTTTCACATTTCAGATGGCACACTCAAGTACTCCAATGGCACAACCTGGATTATCTAGAGGCAATGCAGTTCATTGGAGATTGCGATACAGCAGAGGAGTACAGAAAGGGCTTTGAAACGTTCCAAATGTCCGGATATTTCAACACAGCCAACATTAAGGTACGTCTGGCAAAGAGAAGAAGCGGCAGCAGCCCAAAAGGCAACAGGACCCTTGCGCCAGCCCGGAATCGAACCCGGGTCGCAAGAATGGGAATCTTGCATGATACCCCTACACCACAGGCACACAGAGTGGCCATGGTTTATGCCTCCTAATAAAGGGATGAGTCTGAAAACCAGACCACAATCTGTTTTCAAAGGACAAGAGAGAATGACATGAAACATTCCCAGAAACGGAATCCATAGCTAACAATTAGGGAGAATGCACAGAAACAAAACGACTTGACCATTAAGGAAAGAAGCAGCATAAAAAAGAACAGTCTATTTTCACATTTCAGATGGCACACTCAAGTACTCCAATGGCACAACCTGGATTATCTAGAGGCAATGCAGTTCATTGGAGATTGCGATAGAGCAGAGGAGTACAGAAAGGGCTTTGAAACGTTCCAAATGTCCGGATATTTCAACACAGCCAACATTAAGGTACGTCTGGCAAAGAGAAGAAGCGGCAGCAGCCCAAAAGGGAACCAGACCCTTGCGCCAGCCAGGAATTGAACGCGGGTCGCAAGAAGAGGAATCTAACATGATACCCCAACACCATTAGCACACACCAAGGGCAATTTTTATGCCTCCTAATAATGGGATGAGCCTGAAAACCAGACCACAATCTGTTGACAAAGGACTAGAGAGAATGACATAAAACATTCCCAGAAAGGGAATCCATGGCTAACAATTGGGGAGAATGCACAGAAGCAAAACGACTTGACCATTATGGAAATAAGCAACATAAAAAAGAACAGTCTATTTTCAAGTTGCAGATGGCACACTTAAGTAATCCAATGGCACAACCTGGATTATGTACAGGCAAAGCAGTTCATTGGAGATTGCGAAAGAGCAGAGGAGTACAGAAAGGGCTTTGAAACGTTCCAAATGTCTGGATATTTCAACACAGCCAACATTAAGGTACGTCTGGCAAAGAGAAGAAGCGGCAGCAGCCCAAAAGGGAACAGGACCCTTGCGCCAGCCCGGAATCGAACGCAGGTCGCAAGAAGGGGAATCTAACATGATACCCCAACACCACTAGCACACACCAAGGGCAATTTTTATGCCTCCTAATAATGGGATGAGCCTGAAAACCAGACCACAATCTGTTGACAAAGGACTAGAGAGAATGACATAAAACATTCCCAGAAAGGGAATCCATAGCTAACAATTGGGGAGAATGCACAGAAGCAAAACGACTTGACCATTATGGAAATAAGCAACATAAAAAAGAACAGTCTATTTTCAAGTTGCAGATGGCACACTCAAGTAATCCAATGGCACAACCTGGATTATGTCCAGGCAAAGCAGTTGATTGGAGATTGCGATAGAGCAGAGGAGTACAGAAAGGGCTTTGAAACGTTCCAAATGTCCGGATATTTCAACACAGCCAACAGTAAGGTAAGTCTGGCAAAGAGAAGAAGCGGCAGCAGCCCCAAATGGAACAAGACCCTTGCGCCAGCTGGGAATCGAACCCAGGTCGCAAGAATGGGAATCTTGCATGATACCCCTACACCACTGGCACACAGAGTGGCCATGGTTTATGCCTCCTAATAAAGGGATGAGTCTGAAAACCAGACCACAATCTGTTGACAAAGGACGAGAGAATGACATGAAACATTCCCAGAAAGGGAATCCATAGCTAACAATTGGGGAGAATGCACAAAAACAAAACGACTTGACCATTAAGGAAAGAAGCAGCATAAAAAAGAACAGTCTATTTTCACATTTCAGATGGCACACTCAAGTACTCCAATGGCACAACCTGGATTATCTAGAGGCAATGCAGTTCATTGGAGATTGCGATACAGCAGAGGAGTACAGAAAGGGCTTTGAAACGTTCCAAATGTCCGGATATTTCAACACAGCCAACATTAAGGTACGTCTGGCAAAGAGAAGAAGCGGCAGCAGCCCAAAAGGCAACAGGACCCTTGCGCCAGCACGGAATCGAACCCGGGTCGCAAGAATGGGAATCTTGCATGATACCCCTACACCACTGGCACACAGAGTGGCCATGGTTTATGCCTCCTAATAAAGGGATGAGTCTGAAAACCAGACCACAATCTGTTTTCAAAGGACAAGAGAGAATGACATGAAACATTCCCAGAAACGGAATCCATAGCTAACAATTAGGGAGAATGCACAGAAACAAAACGACTTGACCATTAAGGAAAGAAGCAGCATAAAAAAGAACAGTCTATTTTCACATTTCAGATGGCACACTCAAGTACTCCAATGGCACAACCTGGATTATCTAGAGGCAATGCAGTTCATTGGAGATTGCGATAGAGCAGAGGAGTACAGAAAGGGCTTTGAAACGTTCCAAATGTCCGGATATTTCAACACAGCCAACATTAAGGTACGTCTGGCAAAGAGAAGAAGCGGCAGCAGCCCAAAAGGGAACCAGACCCGTGCGCCAGCCAGGAATCGAACGCGGGTCGCAAGAAGAGGAATCTAACATGATACCCCAACACCATTAGCACACACCAAGGGCAATTTTTATGCCTCCTAATAATGGGATGAGCCTGAAAACCAGACCACAATCTGTTGACAAAGGACTAGAGAGAATGACATAAAACATTCCCAGAAAGGGAATCCATGGCTAACAATTGGGGAGAATGCACAGAAGCAAAACGACTTGACCATTATGGAAATATACAACATAAAAAAGAACAGTCTATTTTCAAGTTGCAGATGGCACACTTAAGTAATCCAATGGCACAACCTGGATTATGTACAGGCAAAGCAGTTCATTGGAGATTGCGATAGAGCAGAGGAGTACAGAAAGGGCTTTGAAACGTTCCAAATGTCCGGATATTTCAACACAGCCAACATTAAGGTACGTCTGGCAAAGAGAAGAAGCGGCAGCAGCCCAAAAGGGAACAGGACCCTTGCGCCAGCCCGGAATCGAACGCAGGTCGCAAGAAGGGGAATCTAACATGATACCCCAACACCACTAGCACACACCAAGGGCAATTTTTATGCCTCCTAATAATGGGATGAGCCTGAAAACCAGACCACAATCTGTTGACAAAGGACTAGAGAGAATGACATAAAACATTCCCAGAAAGGGAATCCATAGCTAACAATTGGGGAGAATGCACAGAAGCAAAACGACTTGACCATTATGGAAATAAGCAACATAAAAAAGAACAGTCTATTTTCAAGTTGCAGATGGCACACTCAAGTAATCCAATGGCACAACCTGGATTATGTCCAGGCAAAGCAGTTGATTGGAGATTGCGATAGAGCAGAGGAGTACAGAAAGGGCTTTGAAACGTTCCAAATGTCCGGATATTTCAACACAGCCAACAGTAAGGTAAGTCTGGCAAAGAGAAGAAGCGGCAGCAGCCCCAAATGGAACAAGACCCTTGCGCCAGCTGGGAATCGAACCCAGGTCGCAAGAATGGGAATCTTGCATGATACCCCTACACCACTGGCACACAGAGTGGCCATGGTTTATGCCTCCTAATAAAGGGATGAGTCTGAAAACCAGACCACAATCTGTTGACAAAGGACGAGAGAATGACATGAAACATTCCCAGAAAGGGAATCCATAGCTAACAATTGGGGAGAATGCACAAAAACAAAACGACTTGACCATTAAGGAAAGAAGCAGCATAAAAAAGAACAGTCTATTTTCACATTTCAGATGGCACACTCAAGTACTCCAATGGCACAACCTGGATTATCTAGAGGCAATGCAGTTCATTGGAGATTGCGATACAGCAGAGGAGTACAGAAAGGGCTTTGAAACGTTCCAAATGTCCGGATATTTCAACACAGCCAACATTAAGGTACGTCTGGCAAAGAGAAGAAGCGGCAGCAGCCCAAGAGGCAACACAGGACCCTTGCGCCAGCCCGGAATCGAACCCGGGTCACAAGAATGGGAATCTTGCATGATACCCCTACACCACAGGCACACAGAGTGGCCATGGTTTATGCCTCCTAATAAAGGGATGAGTCTGAAAACCAGACCACAATCTGTTTTCAAAGGACAAGAGAGAATGACATGAAACATTCCCAGAAACGGAATCCATAGCTAACAATTAGGGAGAATGCACAGAAACAAAACGACTTGACCATTAAGGAAAGAAGCAGCATAAAAAAGAACAGTCTATTTTCACATTTCAGATGGCACACTCAAGTACTCCAATGGCACAACCTGGATTATCTAGAGGCAATGCAGTTCATTGGAGATTGCGATAGAGCAGAGGAGTACAGAAAGGGCTTTGAAACGTTCCAAATGTCCGGATATTTCAACACAGCCAACATTAAGGTACGTCTGGCAAAGAGAAGAAGCGGCAGCAGCCCAAAAGGGAACCAGACCCTTGCGCCAGCCAGGAATTGAACGCGGGTCGCAAGAAGAGGAATCTAACATGATACCCCAACACCATTAGCACACACCAAGGGCAATTTTTATGCCTCCTAATAATGGGATGAGCCTGAAAACCAGACCACAATCTGTTGACAAAGGACTAGAGAGAATGACATAAAACATTCCCAGAAAGGGAATCCATGGCTAACAATTGGGGAGAATGCACAGAAGCAAAACGACTTGACCATTATGGAAATAAGCAACATAAAAAAGAACAGTCTATTTTCAAGTTGCAGATGGCACACTTAAGTAATCCAATGGCACAACCTGGATTATGTACAGGCAAAGCAGTTCATTGGAGATTGCGAAAGAGCAGAGGAGTACAGAAAGGGCTTTGAAACGTTCCAAATGTCTGGATATTTCAACACAGCCAACATTAAGGTACGTCTGGCAAAGAGAAGAAGCGGCAGCAGCCCAAAAGGGAACAGGACCCTTGCGCCAGCCCGGAATCGAACGCAGGTCGCAAGAAGGGGAATCTAACATGATACCCCAACACCACTAGCACACACCAAGGGCAATTTTTATGCCTCCTAATAATGGGATGAGCCTGAAAACCAGACCACAATCTGTTGACAAAGGACTAGAGAGAATGACATAAAACATTCCCAGAAAGGGAATCCATAGCTAACAATTGGGGAGAATGCACAGAAGCAAAACGACTTGACCATTATGGAAATAAGCAACATAAAAAAGAACAGTCTATTTTCAAGTTGCAGATGGCACACTCAAGTAATCCAATGGCACAACCTGGATTATGTCCAGGCAAAGCAGTTGATTGGAGATTGCGATAGAGCAGAGGAGTACAGAAAGGGCTTTGAAACGTTCCAAATGTCCGGATATTTCAACACAGCCAACAGTAAGGTACGTCTGGCAAAGAGAAGAAGCGGCAGCAGCCCCAAATGGAACAAGACCCTTGCGCCAGCTGGGAATCGAACCCAGGTCGCAAGAATGGGAATCTTGCATGATACCCCTACACCACTGGCACACAGAGTGGCCATGGTTTATGCCTCCTAATAAAGGGATGAGTCTGAAAACCAGACCACAATCTGTTGACAAAGGACGAGAGAATGACATGAAACATTCCCAGAAAGGGAATCCATAGCTAACAATTGGGGAGAATGCACAAAAACAAAACGACTTGACCATTAAGGAAAGAAGCAGCATAAAAAAGAACAGTCTATTTTCACATTTCAGATGGCACACTCAAGTACTCCAATGGCACAACCTGGATTATCTAGAGGCAATGCAGTTCATTGGAGATTGCGATACAGCAGAGGAGTACAGAAAGGGCTTTGAAACGTTCCAAATGTCCGGATATTTCAACACAGCCAACATTAAGGTACGTCTGGCAAAGAGAAGAAGCGGCAGCAGCCCAAAAGGCAACAGGACCCTTGCGCCAGCACGGAATCGAACCCGGGTCGCAAGAATGGGAATCTTGCATGATACCCCTACACCACTGGCACACAGAGTGGCCATGGTTTATGCCTCCTAATAAAGGGATGAGTCTGAAAACCAGACCACAATCTGTTTTCAAAGGACAAGAGAGAATGACATGAAACATTCCCAGAAACGGAATCCATAGCTAACAATTAGGGAGAATGCACAGAAACAAAACGACTTGACCATTAAGGAAAGAAGCAGCATAAAAAAGAACAGTCTATTTTCACATTTCAGATGGCACACTCAAGTACTCCAATGGCACAACCTGGATTATCTAGAGGCAATGCAGTTCATTGGAGATTGCGATAGAGCAGAGGAGTACAGAAAGGGCTTTGAAACGTTCCAAATGTCCGGATATTTCAACACAGCCAACATTAAGGTACGTCTGGCAAAGAGAAGAAGCGGCAGCAGCCCAAAAGGGAACCAGACCCGTGCGCCAGCCAGGAATCGAACGCGGGTCGCAAGAAGAGGAATCTAACATGATACCCCAACACCATTAGCACACACCAAGGGCAATTTTTATGCCTCCTAATAATGGGATGAGCCTGAAAACCAGACCACAATCTGTTGACAAAGGACTAGAGAGAATGACATAAAACATTCCCAGAAAGGGAATCCATGGCTAACAATTGGGGAGAATGCACAGAAGCAAAACGACTTGACCATTATGGAAATATACAACATAAAAAAGAACAGTCTATTTTCAAGTTGCAGATGGCACACTTAAGTAATCCAATGGCACAACCTGGATTATGTACAGGCAAAGCAGTTCATTGGAGATTGCGATAGAGCAGAGGAGTACAGAAAGGGCTTTGAAACGTTCCAAATGTCCGGATATTTCAACACAGCCAACATTAAGGTACGTCTGGCAAAGAGAAGAAGCGGCAGCAGCCCAAAAGGGAACAGGACCCTTGCGCCAGCCCGGAATCGAACGCAGGTCGCAAGAAGGGGAATCTAACATGATACCCCAACACCACTAGCACACACCAAGGGCAATTTTTATGCCTCCTAATAATGGGATGAGCCTGAAAACCAGACCACAATCTGTTGACAAAGGACTAGAGAGAATGACATAAAACATTCCCAGAAAGGGAATCCATAGCTAACAATTGGGGAGAATGCACAGAAGCAAAACGACTTGACCATTATGGAAATAAGCAACATAAAAAAGAACAGTCTATTTTCAAGTTGCAGATGGCACACTCAAGTAATCCAATGGCACAACCTGGATTATGTCCAGGCAAAGCAGTTGATTGGAGATTGCGATAGAGCAGAGGAGTACAGAAAGGGCTTTGAAACGTTCCAAATGTCCGGATATTTCAACACAGCCAACAGTAAGGTAAGTCTGGCAAAGAGAAGAAGCGGCAGCAGCCCCAAATGGAACAAGACCCTTGCGCCAGCTGGGAATCGAACCCAGGTCGCAAGAATGGGAATCTTGCATGATACCCCTACACCACTGGCACACAGAGTGGCCATGGTTTATGCCTCCTAATAAAGGGATGAGTCTGAAAACCAGACCACAATCTGTTGACAAAGGACGAGAGAATGACATGAAACATTCCCAGAAAGGGAATCCATAGCTAACAATTGGGGAGAATGCACAAAAACAAAACGACTTGACCATTAAGGAAAGAAGCAGCATAAAAAAGAACAGTCTATTTTCACATTTCAGATGGCACACTCAAGTACTCCAATGGCACAACCTGGATTATCTAGAGGCAATGCAGTTCATTGGAGATTGCGATACAGCAGAGGAGTACAGAAAGGGCTTTGAAACGTTCCAAATGTCCGGATATTTCAACACAGCCAACATTAAGGTACGTCTGGCAAAGAGAAGAAGCGGCAGCAGCCCAAGAGGCAACAGGACCCTTGCGCCAGCCCGGAATCGAACCCGGGTCGCAAGAATGGGAATCTTGCATGATACCCCTACACCACTGGCACACAGAGTGGCCATGGTTTATGCCTCCTAATAAAGGGATGAGTCTGAAAACCAGACCACAATCTGTTGACAAAGGACGAGAGAATGACATGAAACATTCCCAGAAACGGAATCCATAGCTAACAATTAGGGAGAATGCACAGAAACAAAACGACTTGACCATTAAGGAAAGAAGCAGCATAAAAAAGAACAGTCTATTTTCACATTTCAGATGGCACACTCAAGTACTCCAATGGCACAACCTGGATTATCTAGAGGCAATGCAGTTCATTGGAGATTGCGATACAGCAGAGGAGTACAGAAAGGGCTTTGAAACGTTCCAAATGTCCGGATATTTCAACACAGCCAACATTAAGGTACGTCTGGCAAAGAGAAGAAGCGGCAGCAGCCCAAAAGGCAACAGGACCCTTGCGCCAGCCCGGAATCGAACCCGGGTCGCAAGAATGGGAATCTTGCATGATACCCCTACACCACAGGCACACAGAGTGGCCATGGTTTATGCCTCCTAATAAAGGGATGAGTCTGAAAACCAGACCACAATCTGTTTTCAAAGGACAAGAGAGAATGACATGAAACATTCCCAGAAACGGAATCCATAGCTAACAATTAGGGAGAATGCACAGAAACAAAACGACTTGACCATTAAGGAAAGAAGCAGCATAAAAAAGAACAGTCTATTTTCACATTTCAGATGGCACACTCAAGTACTCCAATGGCACAACCTGGATTATCTAGAGGCAATGCAGTTCATTGGAGATTGCGATAGAGCAGAGGAGTACAGAAAGGGCTTTGAAACGTTCCAAATGTCCGGATATTTCAACACAGCCAACATTAAGGTACGTCTGGCAAAGAGAAGAAGCGGCAGCAGCCCAAAAGGGAACCAGACCCTTGCGCCAGCCAGGAATTGAACGCGGGTCGCAAGAAGAGGAATCTAACATGATACCCCAACACCATTAGCACACACCAAGGGCAATTTTTATGCCTCCTAATAATGGGATGAGCCTGAAAACCAGACCACAATCTGTTGACAAAGGACTAGAGAGAATGACATAAAACATTCCCAGAAAGGGAATCCATGGCTAACAATTGGGGAGAATGCACAGAAGCAAAACGACTTGACCATTATGGAAATAAGCAACATAAAAAAGAACAGTCTATTTTCAAGTTGCAGATGGCACACTTAAGTAATCCAATGGCACAACCTGGATTATGTACAGGCAAAGCAGTTCATTGGAGATTGCGAAAGAGCAGAGGAGTACAGAAAGGGCTTTGAAACGTTCCAAATGTCTGGATATTTCAACACAGCCAACATTAAGGTACGTCTGGCAAAGAGAAGAAGCGGCAGCAGCCCAAAAGGGAACAGGACCCTTGCGCCAGCCCGGAATCGAACGCAGGTCGCAAGAAGGGGAATCTAACATGATACCCCAACACCACTAGCACACACCAAGGGCAATTTTTATGCCTCCTAATAATGGGATGAGCCTGAAAACCAGACCACAATCTGTTGACAAAGGACTAGAGAGAATGACATAAAACATTCCCAGAAAGGGAATCCATAGCTAACAATTGGGGAGAATGCACAGAAGCAAAACGACTTGACCATTATGGAAATAAGCAACATAAAAAAGAACAGTCTATTTTCAAGTTGCAGATGGCACACTCAAGTAATCCAATGGCACAACCTGGATTATGTCCAGGCAAAGCAGTTGATTGGAGATTGCGATAGAGCAGAGGAGTACAGAAAGGGCTTTGAAACGTTCCAAATGTCCGGATATTTCAACACAGCCAACAGTAAGGTAAGTCTGGCAAAGAGAAGAAGCGGCAGCAGCCCCAAATGGAACAAGACCCTTGCGCCAGCTGGGAATCGAACCCAGGTCGCAAGAATGGGAATCTTGCATGATACCCCTACACCACTGGCACACAGAGTGGCCATGGTTTATGCCTCCTAATAAAGGGATGAGTCTGAAAACCAGACCACAATCTGTTGACAAAGGACGAGAGAATGACATGAAACATTCCCAGAAAGGGAATCCATAGCTAACAATTGGGGAGAATGCACAAAAACAAAACGACTTGACCATTAAGGAAAGAAGCAGCATAAAAAAGAACAGTCTATTTTCACATTTCAGATGGCACACTCAAGTACTCCAATGGCACAACCTGGATTATCTAGAGGCAATGCAGTTCATTGGAGATTGCGATACAGCAGAGGAGTACAGAAAGGGCTTTGAAACGTTCCAAATGTCCGGATATTTCAACACAGCCAACATTAAGGTACGTCTGGCAAAGAGAAGAAGCGGCAGCAGCCCAAAAGGCAACAGGACCCTTGCGCCAGCACGGAATCGAACCCGGGTCGCAAGAATGGGAATCTTGCATGATACCCCTACACCACTGGCACACAGAGTGGCCATGGTTTATGCCTCCTAATAAAGGGATGAGTCTGAAAACCAGACCACAATCTGTTTTCAAAGGACAAGAGAGAATGACATGAAACATTCCCAGAAACGGAATCCATAGCTAACAATTAGGGAGAATGCACAGAAACAAAACGACTTGACCATTAAGGAAAGAAGCAGCATAAAAAAGAACAGTCTACTTTCACATTTCAGATGGCACACTCAAGTACTCCAATGGCACAACCTGGATTATCTAGAGGCAATGCAGTTCATTGGAGATTGCGATAGAGCAGAGGAGTACAGAAAGGGCTTTGAAACGTTCCAAATGTCCGGATATTTCAACACAGCCAACATTAAGGTACGTCTGGCAAAGAGAAGAAGCGGCAGCAGCCCAAAAGGGAACCAGACCCGTGCGCCAGCCAGGAATCGAACGCGGGTCGCAAGAAGAGGAATCTAACATGATACCCCAACACCATTAGCACACACCAAGGGCAATTTTTATGCCTCCTAATAATGGGATGAGCCTGAAAACCAGACCACAATCTGTTGACAAAGGACTAGAGAGAATGACATAAAACATTCCCAGAAAGGGAATCCATGGCTAACAATTGGGGAGAATGCACAGAAGCAAAACGACTTGACCATTATGGAAATATACAACATAAAAAAGAACAGTCTATTTTCAAGTTGCAGATGGCACACTTAAGTAATCCAATGGCACAACCTGGATTATGTACAGGCAAAGCAGTTCATTGGAGATTGCGATAGAGCAGAGGAGTACAGAAAGGGCTTTGAAACGTTCCAAATGTCCGGATATTTCAACACAGCCAACATTAAGGTACGTCTGGCAAAGAGAAGAAGCGGCAGCAGCCCAAAAGGGAACAGGACCCTTGCGCCAGCCCGGAATCGAACGCAGGTCGCAAGAAGGGGAATCTAACATGATACCCCAACACCACTAGCACACACCAAGGGCAATTTTTATGCCTCCTAATAATGGGATGAGCCTGAAAACCAGACCACAATCTGTTGACAAAGGACTAGAGAGAATGACATAAAACATTCCCAGAAAGGGAATCCATAGCTAACAATTGGGGAGAATGCACAGAAGCAAAACGACTTGACCATTATGGAAATAAGCAACATAAAAAAGAACAGTCTATTTTCAAGTTGCAGATGGCACACTCAAGTAATCCAATGGCACAACCTGGATTATGTCCAGGCAAAGCAGTTGATTGGAGATTGCGATAGAGCAGAGGAGTACAGAAAGGGCTTTGAAACGTTCCAAATGTCCGGATATTTCAACACAGCCAACAGTAAGGTAAGTCTGGCAAAGATAAGAAGCGGCAGCAGCCCCAAATGGAACAAGACCCTTGCGCCAGCTGGGAATCGAACCCAGGTCGCAAGAATGGGAATCTTGCATGATACCCCTACACCACTGGCACACAGAGTGGCCATGGTTTATGCCTCCTAATAAAGGGATGAGTCTGAAAACCAGACCACAATCTGTTGACAAAGGACGAGAGAATGACATGAAACATTCCCAGAAAGGGAATCCATAGCTAACAATTGGGGAGAATGCACAAAAACAAAACGACTTGACCATTAAGGAAAGAAGCAGCATAAAAAAGAACAGTCTATTTTCACATTTCAGATGGCACACTCAAGTACTCCAATGGCACAACCTGGATTATCTAGAGGCAATGCAGTTCATTGGAGATTGCGATACAGCAGAGGAGTACAGAAAGGGCTTTGAAACGTTCCAAATGTCCGGATATTTCAACACAGCCAACATTAAGGTACGTCTGGCAAAGAGAAGAAGCGGCAGCAGCCCAAAAGGCAACAGGACCCTTGCGCCAGCCCGGAATCGAACCCGGGTCGCAAGAATGGGAATCTTGCATGATACCCCTACACCACTGGCACACAGAGTAGCCATGGTTTATGCCTCCTAATAAAGGGATGAGTCTGAAAACCAGACCACAATCTGTTGACAAAGGACGAGAGAGAATGACATAAAACATTCCCAGAAAGGGAATCCATAGCTAACAATTGGGGAGAATGCACAGAAGCAAAACGACTTGACCATTATGGAAATAAGCAACATAAAAAAGAACAGTCTATTTTCAAGTTGCAGATGGCACACTCAAGTAATCCAATGGCACAACCTGGATTATGTCCAGGCAAAGCAGTTGATTGGAGATTGCGATAGAGCAGAGGAGTACAGAAAGGGCTTTGAAACGTTCCAAATGTCCGGATATTTCAACACAGCCAACAGTAAGGTAAGTCTGGCAAAGAGAAGAAGCGGCAGCAGCCCCAAATGGAACAAGACCCTTGCGCCAGCTGGGAATCGAACCCAGGTCGCAAGAATGGGAATCTTGCATGATACCCCTACACCACTGGCACACAGAGTGGCCATGGTTTATGCCTCCTAATAAAGGGATGAGTCTGAAAACCAGACCACAATCTGTTGACAAAGGACGAGAGAATGACATGAAACATTCCCAGAAAGGGAATCCATAGCTAACAATTGGGGAGAATGCACAAAAACAAAACGACTTGACCATTAAGGAAAGAAGCAGCATAAAAAAGAACAGTCTATTTTCACATTTCAGATGGCACACTCAAGTACTCCAATGGCACAACCTGGATTATCTAGAGGCAATGCAGTTCATTGGAGATTGCGATACAGCAGAGGAGTACAGAAAGGGCTTTGAAACGTTCCAAATGTCCGGATATTTCAACACAGCCAACATTAAGGTACGTCTGGCAAAGAGAAGAAGCGGCAGCAGCCCAAAAGGCAACAGGACCCTTGCGCCAGCCCGGAATCGAACCCGGGTCGCAAGAATGGGAATCTTGCATGATACCCCTACACCACTGGCACACAGAGTGGCCATGGTTTATGCCTCCTAATAAAGGGATGAGTCTGAAAACCAGACCACAATCTGTTGACAAAGGACGAGAGAATGACATGAAACATTCCCAGAAACGGAATCCATAGCTAACAATTAGGGAGAATGCACAGAAACAAAACGACTTGACCATTAAGGAAAGAAGCAGCATAAAAAAGAACAGTCTATTTTCACATTTCAGATGGCACACTCAAGTACTCCAATGGCACAACCTGGATTATCTAGAGGCAATGCAGTTCATTGGAGATTGCGATACAGCAGAGGAGTACAGAAAGGGCTTTGAAACGTTCCAAATGTCCGGATATTTCAACACAGCCAACATTAAGGTACGTCTGGCAAAGAGAAGAAGCGGCAGCAGCCCAAAAGGCAACAGGACCCTTGCGCCAGCCCGGAATCGAACCCGGGTCGCAAGAATGGGAATCTTGCATGATACCCCTACACCACAGGCACACAGAGTGGCCATGGTTTATGCCTCCTAATAAAGGGATGAGTCTGAAAACCAGACCACAATCTGTTTTCAAAGGACAAGAGAGAATGACATGAAACATTCCCAGAAACGGAATCCATAGCTAACAATTAGGGAGAATGCACAGAAACAAAACGACTTGACCATTAAGGAAAGAAGCAGCATAAAAAAGAACAGTCTATTTTCACATTTCAGATGGCACACTCAAGTACTCCAATGGCACAACCTGGATTATCTAGAGGCAATGCAGTTCATTGGAGATTGCGATAGAGCAGAGGAGTACAGAAAGGGCTTTGAAACGTTCCAAATGTCCGGATATTTCAACACAGCCAACATTAAGGTACGTCTGGCAAAGAGAAGAAGCGGCAGCAGCCCAAAAGGGAACCAGACCCTTGCGCCAGCCAGGAATCGAACGCGGGTCGCAAGAAGAGGAATCTAACATGATACCCCAACACCATTAGCACACACCAAGGGCAATTTTTATGCCTCCTAATAATGGGATGAGCCTGAAAACCAGACCACAATCTGTTGACAAAGGACTAGAGAGAATGACATAAAACATTCCCAGAAAGGGAATCCATGGCTAACAATTGGGGAGAATGCACAGAAGCAAAACGACTTGACCATTATGGAAATAAGCAACATAAAAAAGAACAGTCTATTTTCAAGTTGCAGATGGCACACTTAAGTAATCCAATGGCACAACCTGGATTATGTACAGGCAAAGCAGTTCATTGGAGATTGCGATAGAGCAGAGGAGTACAGAAAGGGCTTTGAAACGTTCCAAATGTCCGGATATTTCAACACAGCCAACATTAAGGTACGTCTGGCAAAGAGAAGAAGCGGCAGCAGCCCAAAAGGGAACAGGACCCTTGCGCCAGCCCGGAATCGAACGCAGGTCGCAAGAAGGGGAATCTAACATGATACCCCAACACCACTAGCACACACCAAGGGCAATTTTTATGCCTCCTAATAATGGGATGAGCCTGAAAACCAGACCACAATCTGTTGACAAAGGACTAGAGAGAATGACATAAAACATTCCCAGAAAGGGAATCCATAGCTAACAATTGGGGAGAATGCACAGAAGCAAAACGACTTGACCATTATGGAAATAAGCAACATAAAAAAGAACAGTCTATTTTCAAGTTGCAGATGGCACACTCAAGTAATCCAATGGCACAACCTGGATTATGTCCAGGCAAAGCAGTTGATTGGAGATTGCGATAGAGCAGAGGAGTACAGAAAGGGCTTTGAAACGTTCCAAATGTCCGGATATTTCAACACAGCCAACAGTAAGGTAAGTCTGGCAAAGAGAAGAAGCGGCAGCAGCCCCAAATGGAACAAGACCCTTGCGCCAGCTGGGAATCGAACCCAGGTCGCAAGAATGGGAATCTTGCATGATACCCCTACACCACTGGCACACAGAGTGGCCATGGTTTATGCCTCCTAATAAAGGGATGAGTCTGAAAACCAGACCACAATCTGTTGACAAAGGACGAGAGAATGACATGAAACATTCCCAGAAAGGGAATCCATAGCTAACAATTGGGGAGAATGCACAAAAACAAAACGACTTGACCATTAAGGAAAGAAGCAGCATAAAAAAGAACAGTCTATTTTCACATTTCAGATGGCACACTCAAGTACTCCAATGGCACAACCTGGATTATCTAGAGGCAATGCAGTTCATTGGAGATTGCGATACAGCAGAGGAGTACAGAAAGGGCTTTGAAACGTTCCAAATGTCCGGATATTTCAACACAGCCAACATTAAGGTACGTCTGGCAAAGAGAAGAAGCGGCAGCAGCCCAAAAGGCAACAGGACCCTTGCGCCAGCCCGGAATCGAACCCGGGTCGCAAGAATGGGAATCTTGCATGATACCCCTACACCACTGGCACACAGAGTGGCCATGGTTTATGCCTCCTAATAAAGGGATGAGTCTGAAAACCAGACCACAATCTGTTTTCAAAGGACAAGAGAGAATGACATGAAACATTCCCAGAAACGGAATCCATAGCTAACAATTAGGGAGAATGCACAGAAACAAAACGACTTGACCATTAAGGAAAGAAGCAGCATAAAAAAGAACAGTCTATTTTCACATTTCAGATGGCACACTCAAGTACTCCAATGGCACAACCTGGATTATCTAGAGGCAATGCAGTTCATTGGAGATTGCGATAGAGCAGAGGAGTACAGAAAGGGCTTTGAAACGTTCCAAATGTCCGGATATTTCAACACAGCCAACATTAAGGTACGTCTGGCAAAGAGAAGAAGCGGCAGCAGCCCAAAAGGGAACCAGACCCTTGCGCCAGCCAGGAATCGAACGCGGGTCGCAAGAAGAGGAATCTAACATGATACCCCAACACCATTAGCACACACCAAGGGCAATTTTTATGCCTCCTAATAATGGGATGAGCCTGAAAACCAGACCACAATCTGTTGACAAAGGACTAGAGAGAATGACATAAAACATTCCCAGAAAGGGAATCCATGGCTAACAATTGGGGAGAATGCACAGAAGCAAAACGACTTGACCATTATGGAAATAAGCAACATAAAAAAGAACAGTCTATTTTCAAGTTGCAGATGGCACACTTAAGTAATCCAATGGCACAACCTGGATTATGTACAGGCAAAGCAGTTCATTGGAGATTGCGATAGAGCAGAGGAGTACAGAAAGGGCTTTGAAACGTTCCAAATGTCCGGATATTTCAACACAGCCAACATTAAGGTACGTCTGGCAAAGAGAAGAAGCGGCAGCAGCCCAAAAGGGAACAGGACCCTTGCGCCAGCCCGGAATCGAACGCAGGTCGCAAGAAGGGGAATCTAACATGATACCCCAACACCACTAGCACACACCAAGGGCAATTTTTATGCCTCCTAATAATGGGATGAGCCTGAAAACCAGACCACAATCTGTTGACAAAGGACTAGAGAGAATGACATAAAACATTCCCAGAAAGGGAATCCATAGCTAACAATTGGGGAGAATGCACAGAAGCAAAACGACTTGACCATTATGGAAATAAGCAACATAAAAAAGAACAGTCTATTTTCAAGTTGCAGATGGCACACTCAAGTAATCCAATGGCACAACCTGGATTATGTCCAGGCAAAGCAGTTGATTGGAGATTGCGATAGAGCAGAGGAGTACAGAAAGGGCTTTGAAACGTTCCAAATGTCCGGATATTTCAACACAGCCAACAGTAAGGTAAGTCTGGCAAAGAGAAGAAGCGGCAGCAGCCCCAAATGGAACAAGACCCTTGCGCCAGCTGGGAATCGAACCCAGGTCGCAAGAATGGGAATCTTGCATGATACCCCTACACCACTTGCACACAGAGTGGCCATGGTTTATGCCTCCTAATAAAGGGATGAGTCTGAAAACCAGACCACAATCTGTTGACAAAGGACGAGAGAATGACATGAAACATTCCCAGAAAGGGAATCCATAGCTAACAATTGGGGAGAATGCACAAAAACAAAACGACTTGACCATTAAGGAAAGAAGCAGCATAAAAAAGAACAGTCTATTTTCACATTTCAGATGGCACACTCAAGTACTCCAATGGCACAACCTGGATTATCTAGAGGCAATGCAGTTCATTGGAGATTGCGATACAGCAGAGGAGTACAGAAAGGGCTTTGAAACGTTCCAAATGTCCGGATATTTCAACACAGCCAACATTAAGGTACGTCTGGCAAAGAGAAGAAGCGGCAGCAGCCCAAAAGGCAACAGGACCCGTGCGCCAGCCCGGAATCGAACCCGGGTCGCAAGAATGGGAATCTTGCATGATACCCCTACACCACTGGCACACAGAGTGGCCATGGTTTATGCCTCCTAATAAAGGGATGAGTCTGAAAACCAGACCACAATCTGTTTTCAAAGGACAAGAGAGAATGACATGAAACATTCCCAGAAACGGAATCCATAGCTAACAATTAGGGAGAATGCACAGAAACAAAACGACTTGACCATTAAGGAAAGAAGCAGCATAAAAAAGAACAGTCTATTTTCACATTTCAGATGGCACACTCAAGTACTCCAATGGCACAACCTGGATTATCTAGAGGCAATGCAGTTCATTGGAGATTGCGATAGAGCAGAGGAGTACAGAAAGGGCTTTGAAACGTTCCAAATGTCCGGATATTTCAACACAGCCAACATTAAGGTACGTCTGGCAAAGAGAAGAAGCGGCAGCAGCCCAAAAGGGAACCAGACCCTTGCGCCAGCCAGGAATCGAACGCGGGTCGCAAGAAGAGGAATCTAACATGATACCCCAACACCATTAGCACACACCAAGGGCAATTTTTATGCCTCCTAATAATGGGATGAGCCTGAAAACCAGACCACAATCTGTTGACAAAGGACTAGAGAGAATGACATAAAACATTCCCAGAAAGGGAATCCATGGCTAACAATTGGGGAGAATGCACAGAAGCAAAACGACTTGACCATTATGGAAATAAGCAACATAAAAAAGAACAGTCTATTTTCAAGTTGCAGATGGCACACTTAAGTAATCCAATGGCACAACCTGGATTATGTACAGGCAAAGCAGTTCATTGGAGATTGCGATAGAGCAGAGGAGTACAGAAAGGGCTTTGAAACGTTCCAAATGTCCGGATATTTCAACACAGCCAACATTAAGGTACGTCTGGCAAAGAGAAGAAGCGGCAGCAGCCCAAAAGGGAACAGGACCCTTGCGCCAGCCCGGAATCGAACGCAGGTCGCAAGAAGGGGAATCTAACATGATACCCCAACACCACTAGCACACACCAAGGGCAATTTTTATGCCTCCTAATAATGGGATGAGCCTGAAAACCAGACCACAATCTGTTGACAAAGGACTAGAGAGAATGACATAAAACATTCCCAGAAAGGGAATCCATAGCTAACAATTGGGGAGAATGCACAGAAGCAAAACGACTTGACCATTATGGAAATAAGCAACATAAAAAAGAACAGTCTATTTTCAAGTTGCAGATGGCACACTCAAGTAATCCAATGGCACAACCTGGATTATGTCCAGGCAAAGCAGTTGATTGGAGATTGCGATAGAGCAGAGGAGTACAGAAAGGGCTTTGAAACGTTCCAAATGTCCGGATATTTCAACACAGCCAACAGTAAGGTAAGTCTGGCAAAGAGAAGAAGCGGCAGCAGCCCCAAATGGAACAAGACCCTTGCGCCAGCTGGGAATCGAACCCAGGTCGCAAGAATGGGAATCTTGCATGATACCCCTACACCACTGGCACACAGAGTGGCCATGGTTTATGCCTCCTAATAAAGGGATGAGTCTGAAAACCAGACCACAATCTGTTGACAAAGGACGAGAGAATGACATGAAACATTCCCAGAAAGGGAATCCATAGCTAACAATTGGGGAGAATGCACAAAAACAAAACGACTTGACCATTAAGGAAAGAAGCAGCATAAAAAAGAACAGTCTATTTTCACATTTCAGATGGCACACTCAAGTACTCCAATGGCACAACCTGGATTATCTAGAGGCAATGCAGTTCATTGGAGATTGCGATACAGCAGAGGAGTACAGAAAGGGCTTTGAAACGTTCCAAATGTCCGGATATTTCAACACAGCCAACATTAAGGTACGTCTGGCAAAGAGAAGAAGCGGCAGCAGCCCAAAAGGCAACAGGACCCTTGCGCCAGCCCGGAATCGAATCCGGGTCGCAAGAATGGGAATCTTGCATGATACCCCTACACCACTGGCACACAGAGTGGCCATGGTTTATGCCTCCTAATAAAGGGATGAGTCTGAAAACCAGACCACAATCTGTTTTCAAAGGACAAGAGAGAATGACATGAAACATTCCCAGAAACGGAATCCATAGCTAACAATTAGGGAGAATGCACAGAAACAAAACGACTTGACCATTAAGGAAAGAAGCAGCATAAAAAAGAACAGTCTATTTTCACATTTCAGATGGCACACTCAAGTACTCCAATGGCACAACCTGGATTATCTAGAGGCAATGCAGTTCATTGGAGATTGCGATAGAGCAGAGGAGTACAGAAAGGGCTTTGAAACGTTCCAAATGTCCGGATATTTCAACACAGCCAACATTAAGGTACGTCTGGCAAAGAGAAGAAGCGGCAGCAGCCCAAAAGGGAACCAGACCCTTGCGCCAGCCAGGAATCGAACGCGGGTCGCAAGAAGAGGAATCTAACATGATACCCCAACACCATTAGCACACACCAAGGGCAATTTTTATGCCTCCTAATAATGGGATGAGCCTGAAAACCAGACCACAATCTGTTGACAAAGGACTAGAGAGAATGACATAAAACATTCCCAGAAAGGGAATCCATGGCTAACAATTGGGGAGAATGCACAGAAGCAAAACGACTTGACCATTATGGAAATAAGCAACATAAAAAAGAACAGTCTATTTTCAAGTTGCAGATGGCACACTTAAGTAATCCAATGGCACAACCTGGATTATGTACAGGCAAAGCAGTTCATTGGAGATTGCGATAGAGCAGAGGAGTACAGAAAGGGCTTTGAAACGTTCCAAATGTCCGGATATTTCAACACAGCCAACATTAAGGTACGTCTGGCAAAGAGAAGAAGCGGCAGCAGCCCAAAAGGGAACAGGACCCTTGCGCCAGCCCGGAATCGAACGCAGGTCGCAAGAAGGGGAATCTAACATGATACCCCAACACCACTAGCACACACCAAGGGCAATTTTTATGCCTCCTAATAATGGGATGAGCCTGAAAACCAGACCACAATCTGTTGACAAAGGACTAGAGAGAATGACATAAAACATTCCCAGAAAGGGAATCCATAGCTAACAATTGGGGAGAATGCACAGAAGCAAAACGACTTGACCATTATGGAAATAAGCAACATAAAAAAGAACAGTCTATTTTCAAGTTGCAGATGGCACACTCAAGTAATCCAATGGCACAACCTGGATTATGTCCAGGCAAAGCAGTTGATTGGAGATTGCGATAGAGCAGAGGAGTACAGAAAGGGCTTTGAAACGTTCCAAATGTCCGGATATTTCAACACAGCCAACAGTAAGGTAAGTCTGGCAAAGAGAAGAAGCGGCAGCAGCCCCAAATGGAACAAGACCCTTGCGCCAGCTGGGAATCGAACCCAGGTCGCAAGAATGGGAATCTTGCATGATACCCCTACACCACTGGCACACAGAGTGGCCATGGTTTATGCCTCCTAATAAAGGGATGAGTCTGAAAACCAGACCACAATCTGTTTTCAAAGGACAAGAGAGAATGACATGAAACATTCCCAGAAACGGAATCCATAGCTAACAATTAGGGAGAATGCACAGAAACAAAACGACTTGACCATTAAGGAAAGAAGCAGCATAAAAAAGAACAGTCTATTTTCACATTTCAGATGGCACACTCAAGTAATCCAATGGCACAACCTGGATTATCTAGAGGCAATCCAGTTCATTGGAGATTGCGATACAGCAGAGGAGTACAGAAAGGGCTTTGAAACGTTCCAAATGTCCGGATATTTCAACACAGCCAACATTAAGGTACGTCTGGCAAAGAGAAGAAGCGGCAGCAGCCCAAAAGGGAACAGGACCCTTGCGCCAGCCTGGAATCGAACGCAGGTCGCAAGAAGGGGAATCTAACATGATACCCCAACACCACTAGCACACACCAAGGGCAATTTTTATGCCTCCTAATAATGGGATGAGCCTGAAAACCAGACCACAATCTGTTGACAAAGGACTAGAGAGAATGACATAAAACATTCCCAGAAAGGGAATCCATGGCTAACAATTGGGGAGAATGCACAGAAGCAAAACGACTTGACCATTATGGAAATAAGCAACATAAAAAAGAACAGTCTATTTTCAAGTTGCAGATGGCACACTTAAGTAATCCAATGGCACAACCTGGATTATGTACAGGCAAAGCAGTTCATTGGAGATTGCGATAGAGCAGAGGAGTACAGAAAGGGCTTTGAAACGTTCCAAATGTCCGGATATTTCAACACAGCCAACATTAAGGTACGTCTGGCAAAGAGAAGAAGCGGCAGCAGCCCAAAAGGCAACAGGACCCTTGCGCCAGCCGGGAATCGAACCCGGGTCGCAAGAATGGGAATCTTGCATGATACCCCTACACCACTGGCACACAGAGTGGCCATGGTTTATGCCTCCTAATAAAGGGATGAGTCTGAAAACCAGACCACAATCTGTTGACAAAGGACGAGAGAATGACATGAAACATTCCCAGAAAGGGAATCCATAGCTAACAATTGGGGAGAATGCACAAAAACAAAACGACTTGACCATTAAGGAAAGAAGCAGCATAAAAAAGAACAGTCTATTTTCACATTTCAGATGGCACACTCAAGTAGTCCAATGGCATAACCTGGATTATGTGCAGGCAAAGCAGTTCATTGGAGATTGCGATAGAGCAGAGGAGTACAGAAAGGGCTTTGAAACGTTCCAAATGTCCGGATATTTCAACACAGCCAACATTAAGGTACGTCTGGCAAAGAGAAGAAGCGGCAGCAGCCCAAAAGGGAACAGGACCCTTGCGCCAGCCTGGAATCGAACGCAGGTCGCAAGAAGGGGAATCTAACATGATACCCCAACACCACTAGCACACACCAAGGGCAATTTTTATGCCTCCTAATAATGGGATGAGCCTGAAAACCAGACCACAATCTGTTGACAAAGGACTAGAGAGAATGACATAAAACATTCCCAGAAAGGGAATCCATAGCTAACAATTGGGGAGAATGCACAGAAGCAAAACGACTTGACCATTATGGAAATAAGCAACATAAAAAAGAACAGTCTATTTTCAAGTTGCAGATGGCACACTCAAGTAATCCAATGGCACAACCTGGATTATGTCCAGGCAAAGCAGTTGATTGGAGATTGCGATAGAGCAGAGGAGTACAGAAAGGGCTTTGAAACGTTCCAAATGTCCGGATATTTCAACACAGCCAACATTAAGGTACGTCTGGCAAAGAGAAGAAGCGGCAGCAGCCCAAAAGGGAACAGGACCCTTGCGCCAGCCCGGAATCGAACGCAGGTCGCAAGAAGGGGAATCTAACATGATACCCCAACACCACTAGCACACACCAAGGGCAATTTTTATGCCTCCTAATAATGGGATGAGCCTGAAAACCAGACCACAATCTGTTGACAAAGGACTAGAGAGAATGACATAAAACATTCCCAGAAAGGGAATCCATAGCTAACAATTGGGGAGAATGCACAGAAGCAAAACGACTTGACCATTATGGAAATAAGCAACATAAAAAAGAACAGTCTATTTTCAAGTTGCAGATGGCACACTCAAGTAATCCAATGGCACAACCTGGATTATGTCCAGGCAAAGCAGTTGATTGGAGATTGCGATAGAGCAGAGGAGTACAGAAAGGGCTTTGAAACGTTCCAAATGTCCGGATATTTCAACACAGCCAACAGTAAGGTAAGTCTGGCAAAGAGAAGAAGCGGCAGCAGCCCCAAATGGAACAAGACCCTTGCGCCAGCTGGGAATCGAACCCAGGTCGCAAGAATGGGAATCTTGCATGATACCCCTACACCACTGGCACACAGAGTGGCCATGGTTTATGCCTCCTAATAAAGGGATGAGTCTGAAAACCAGACCACAATCTGTTGACAAAGGACGAGAGAATGACATGAAACATTCCCAGAAAGGGAATCCATAGCTAACAATTGGGGAGAATGCACAAAAACAAAACGACTTGACCATTAAGGAAAGAAGCAGCATAAAAAAGAACAGTCTATTTTCACATTTCAGATGGCACACTCAAGTACTCCAATGGCACAACCTGGATTATCTAGAGGCAATGCAGTTCATTGGAGATTGCGATACAGCAGAGGAGTACAGAAAGGGCTTTGAAACGTTCCAAATGTCCGGATATTTCAACACAGCCAACATTAAGGTACGTCTGGCAAAGAGAAGAAGCGGCAGCAGCCCAAAAGGCAACAGGACCCTTGCGCCAGCCCGGAATCGAACCCGGGTCGCAAGAATGGGAATCTTGCATGATACCCCTACACCACTGGCACACAGAGTGGCCATGGTTTATGCCTCCTAATAAAGGGATGAGTCTGAAAACCAGACCACAATCTGTTTTCAAAGGACAAGAGAGAATGACATGAAACATTCCCAGAAACGGAATCCATAGCTAACAATTAGGGAGAATGCACAGAAACAAAACGACTTGACCATTAAGGAAAGAAGCAGCATAAAAAAGAACAGTCTATTTTCACATTTCAGATGGCACACTCAAGTACTCCAATGGCACAACCTGGATTATCTAGAGGCAATGCAGTTCATTGGAGATTGCGATAGAGCAGAGGAGTACAGAAAGGGCTTTGAAACGTTCCAAATGTCCGGATATTTCAACACAGCCAACATTAAGGTACGTCTGGCAAAGAGAAGAAGCGGCAGCAGCCCAAAAGGGAACCAGACCCTTGCGCCAGCCAGGAATCGAACGCGGGTCGCAAGAAGAGGAATCTAACATGATACCCCAACACCATTAGCACACACCAAGGGCAATTTTTATGCCTCCTAATAATGGGATGAGCCTGAAAACCAGACCACAATCTGTTGACAAAGGACTAGAGAGAATGACATAAAACATTCCCAGAAAGGGAATCCATGGCTAACAATTGGGGAGAATGCACAGAAGCAAAACGACTTGACCATTATGGAAATAAGCAACATAAAAAAGAACAGTCTATTTTCAAGTTGCAGATGGCACACTTAAGTAATCCAATGGCACAACCTGGATTATGTACAGGCAAAGCAGTTCATTGGAGATTGCGATAGAGCAGAGGAGTACAGAAAGGGCTTTGAAACGTTCCAAATGTCCGGATATTTCAACACAGCCAACATTAAGGTACGTCTGGCAAAGAGAAGAAGCGGCAGCAGCCCAAAAGGGAACAGGACCCTTGCGCCAGCCCGGAATCGAACGCAGGTCGCAAGAAGGGGAATCTAACATGATACCCCAACACCACTAGCACACACCAAGGGCAATTTTTATGCCTCCTAATAATGGGATGAGCCTGAAAACCAGACCACAATCTGTTGACAAAGGACTAGAGAGAATGACATAAAACATTCCCAGAAAGGGAATCCATAGCTAACAATTGGGGAGAATGCACAGAAGCAAAACGACTTGACCATTATGGAAATAAGCAACATAAAAAAGAACAGTCTATTTTCAAGTTGCAGATGGCACACTCAAGTAATCCAATGGCACAACCTGGATTATGTCCAGGCAAAGCAGTTGATTGGAGATTGCGATAGAGCAGAGGAGTACAGAAAGGGCTTTGAAACGTTCCAAATGTCCGGATATTTCAACACAGCCAACAGTAAGGTAAGTCTGGCAAAGAGAAGAAGCGGCAGCAGCCCCAAATGGAACAAGACCCTTGCGCCAGCTGGGAATCGAACCCAGGTCGCAAGAATGGGAATCTTGCATGATACCCCTACACCACTTGCACACAGAGTGGCCATGGTTTATGCCTCCTAATAAAGGGATGAGTCTGAAAACCAGACCACAATCTGTTGACAAAGGACGAGAGAATGACATGAAACATTCCCAGAAAGGGAATCCATAGCTAACAATTGGGGAGAATGCACAAAAACAAAACGACTTGACCATTAAGGAAAGAAGCAGCATAAAAAAGAACAGTCTATTTTCACATTTCAGATGGCACACTCAAGTACTCCAATGGCACAACCTGGATTATCTAGAGGCAATGCAGTTCATTGGAGATTGCGATACAGCAGAGGAGTACAGAAAGGGCTTTGAAACGTTCCAAATGTCCGGATATTTCAACACAGCCAACATTAAGGTACGTCTGGCAAAGAGAAGAAGCGGCAGCAGCCCAAAAGGCAACAGGACCCGTGCGCCAGCCCGGAATCGAACCCGGGTCGCAAGAATGGGAATCTTGCATGATACCCCTACACCACTGGCACACAGAGTGGCCATGGTTTATGCCTCCTAATAAAGGGATGAGTCTGAAAACCAGACCACAATCTGTTTTCAAAGGACAAGAGAGAATGACATGAAACATTCCCAGAAACGGAATCCATAGCTAACAATTAGGGAGAATGCACAGAAACAAAACGACTTGACCATTAAGGAAAGAAGCAGCATAAAAAAGAACAGTCTATTTTCACATTTCAGATGGCACACTCAAGTACTCCAATGGCACAACCTGGATTATCTAGAGGCAATGCAGTTCATTGGAGATTGCGATAGAGCAGAGGAGTACAGAAAGGGCTTTGAAACGTTCCAAATGTCCGGATATTTCAACACAGCCAACATTAAGGTACGTCTGGCAAAGAGAAGAAGCGGCAGCAGCCCAAAAGGGAACCAGACCCTTGCGCCAGCCAGGAATCGAACGCGGGTCGCAAGAAGAGGAATCTAACATGATACCCCAACACCATTAGCACACACCAAGGGCAATTTTTATGCCTCCTAATAATGGGATGAGCCTGAAAACCAGACCACAATCTGTTGACAAAGGACTAGAGAGAATGACATAAAACATTCCCAGAAAGGGAATCCATGGCTAACAATTGGGGAGAATGCACAGAAGCAAAACGACTTGACCATTATGGAAATAAGCAACATAAAAAAGAACAGTCTATTTTCAAGTTGCAGATGGCACACTTAAGTAATCCAATGGCACAACCTGGATTATGTACAGGCAAAGCAGTTCATTGGAGATTGCGATAGAGCAGAGGAGTACAGAAAGGGCTTTGAAACGTTCCAAATGTCCGGATATTTCAACACAGCCAACATTAAGGTACGTCTGGCAAAGAGAAGAAGCGGCAGCAGCCCAAAAGGGAACAGGACCCTTGCGCCAGCCCGGAATCGAACGCAGGTCGCAAGAAGGGGAATCTAACATGATACCCCAACACCACTAGCACACACCAAGGGCAATTTTTATGCCTCCTAATAATGGGATGAGCCTGAAAACCAGACCACAATCTGTTGACAAAGGACTAGAGAGAATGACATAAAACATTCCCAGAAAGGGAATCCATAGCTAACAATTGGGGAGAATGCACAGAAGCAAAACGACTTGACCATTATGGAAATAAGCAACATAAAAAAGAACAGTCTATTTTCAAGTTGCAGATGGCACACTCAAGTAATCCAATGGCACAACCTGGATTATGTCCAGGCAAAGCAGTTGATTGGAGATTGCGATAGAGCAGAGGAGTACAGAAAGGGCTTTGAAACGTTCCAAATGTCCGGATATTTCAACACAGCCAACAGTAAGGTAAGTCTGGCAAAGAGAAGAAGCGGCAGCAGCCCCAAATGGAACAAGACCCTTGCGCCAGCTGGGAATCGAACCCAGGTCGCAAGAATGGGAATCTTGCATGATACCCCTACACCACTGGCACACAGAGTGGCCATGGTTTATGCCTCCTAATAAAGGGATGAGTCTGAAAACCAGACCACAATCTGTTGACAAAGGACGAGAGAATGACATGAAACATTCCCAGAAAGGGAATCCATAGCTAACAATTGGGGAGAATGCACAAAAACAAAACGACTTGACCATTAAGGAAAGAAGCAGCATAAAAAAGAACAGTCTATTTTCACATTTCAGATGGCACACTCAAGTACTCCAATGGCACAACCTGGATTATCTAGAGGCAATGCAGTTCATTGGAGATTGCGATACAGCAGAGGAGTACAGAAAGGGCTTTGAAACGTTCCAAATGTCCGGATATTTCAACACAGCCAACATTAAGGTACGTCTGGCAAAGAGAAGAAGCGGCAGCAGCCCAAAAGGCAACAGGACCCTTGCGCCAGCCCGGAATCGAATCCGGGTCGCAAGAATGGGAATCTTGCATGATACCCCTACACCACTGGCACACAGAGTGGCCATGGTTTATGCCTCCTAATAAAGGGATGAGTCTGAAAACCAGACCACAATCTGTTTTCAAAGGACAAGAGAGAATGACATGAAACATTCCCAGAAACGGAATCCATAGCTAACAATTAGGGAGAATGCACAGAAACAAAACGACTTGACCATTAAGGAAAGAAGCAGCATAAAAAAGAACAGTCTATTTTCACATTTCAGATGGCACACTCAAGTACTCCAATGGCACAACCTGGATTATCTAGAGGCAATGCAGTTCATTGGAGATTGCGATAGAGCAGAGGAGTACAGAAAGGGCTTTGAAACGTTCCAAATGTCCGGATATTTCAACACAGCCAACATTAAGGTACGTCTGGCAAAGAGAAGAAGCGGCAGCAGCCCAAAAGGGAACCAGACCCTTGCGCCAGCCAGGAATCGAACGCGGGTCGCAAGAAGAGGAATCTAACATGATACCCCAACACCATTAGCACACACCAAGGGCAATTTTTATGCCTCCTAATAATGGGATGAGCCTGAAAACCAGACCACAATCTGTTGACAAAGGACTAGAGAGAATGACATAAAACATTCCCAGAAAGGGAATCCATGGCTAACAATTGGGGAGAATGCACAGAAGCAAAACGACTTGACCATTATGGAAATAAGCAACATAAAAAAGAACAGTCTATTTTCAAGTTGCAGATGGCACACTTAAGTAATCCAATGGCACAACCTGGATTATGTACAGGCAAAGCAGTTCATTGGAGATTGCGATAGAGCAGAGGAGTACAGAAAGGGCTTTGAAACGTTCCAAATGTCCGGATATTTCAACACAGCCAACATTAAGGTACGTCTGGCAAAGAGAAGAAGCGGCAGCAGCCCAAAAGGGAACAGGACCCTTGCGCCAGCCCGGAATCGAACGCAGGTCGCAAGAAGGGGAATCTAACATGATACCCCAACACCACTAGCACACACCAAGGGCAATTTTTATGCCTCCTAATAATGGGATGAGCCTGAAAACCAGACCACAATCTGTTGACAAAGGACTAGAGAGAATGACATAAAACATTCCCAGAAAGGGAATCCATAGCTAACAATTGGGGAGAATGCACAGAAGCAAAACGACTTGACCATTATGGAAATAAGCAACATAAAAAAGAACAGTCTATTTTCAAGTTGCAGATGGCACACTCAAGTAATCCAATGGCACAACCTGGATTATGTCCAGGCAAAGCAGTTGATTGGAGATTGCGATAGAGCAGAGGAGTACAGAAAGGGCTTTGAAACGTTCCAAATGTCCGGATATTTCAACACAGCCAACAGTAAGGTAAGTCTGGCAAAGAGAAGAAGCGGCAGCAGCCCCAAATGGAACAAGACCCTTGCGCCAGCTGGGAATCGAACCCAGGTCGCAAGAATGGGAATCTTGCATGATACCCCTACACCACTGGCACACAGAGTGGCCATGGTTTATGCCTCCTAATAAAGGGATGAGTCTGAAAACCAGACCACAATCTGTTTTCAAAGGACAAGAGAGAATGACATGAAACATTCCCAGAAACGGAATCCATAGCTAACAATTAGGGAGAATGCACAGAAACAAAACGACTTGACCATTAAGGAAAGAAGCAGCATAAAAAAGAACAGTCTATTTTCACATTTCAGATGGCACACTCAAGTAATCCAATGGCACAACCTGGATTATCTAGAGGCAATCCAGTTCATTGGAGATTGCGATACAGCAGAGGAGTACAGAAAGGGCTTTGAAACGTTCCAAATGTCCGGATATTTCAACACAGCCAACATTAAGGTACGTCTGGCAAAGAGAAGAAGCGGCAGCAGCCCAAAAGGGAACAGGACCCTTGCGCCAGCCTGGAATCGAACGCAGGTCGCAAGAAGGGGAATCTAACATGATACCCCAACACCACTAGCACACACCAAGGGCAATTTTTATGCCTCCTAATAATGGGATGAGCCTGAAAACCAGACCACAATCTGTTGACAAAGGACTAGAGAGAATGACATAAAACATTCCCAGAAAGGGAATCCATGGCTAACAATTGGGGAGAATGCACAGAAGCAAAACGACTTGACCATTATGGAAATAAGCAACATAAAAAAGAACAGTCTATTTTCAAGTTGCAGATGGCACACTTAAGTAATCCAATGGCACAACCTGGATTATGTACAGGCAAAGCAGTTCATTGGAGATTGCGATAGAGCAGAGGAGTACAGAAAGGGCTTTGAAACGTTCCAAATGTCCGGATATTTCAACACAGCCAACATTAAGGTACGTCTGGCAAAGAGAAGAAGCGGCAGCAGCCCAAAAGGCAACAGGACCCTTGCGCCAGCCGGGAATCGAACCCGGGTCGCAAGAATGGGAATCTTGCATGATACCCCTACACCACTGGCACACAGAGTGGCCATGGTTTATGCCTCCTAATAAAGGGATGAGTCTGAAAACCAGACCACAATCTGTTGACAAAGGACGAGAGAATGACATGAAACATTCCCAGAAAGGGAATCCATAGCTAACAATTGGGGAGAATGCACAAAAACAAAACGACTTGACCATTAAGGAAAGAAGCAGCATAAAAAAGAACAGTCTATTTTCACATTTCAGATGGCACACTCAAGTAGTCCAATGGCATAACCTGGATTATGTGCAGGCAAAGCAGTTCATTGGAGATTGCGATAGAGCAGAGGAGTACAGAAAGGGCTTTGAAACGTTCCAAATGTCCGGATATTTCAACACAGCCAACATTAAGGTACGTCTGGCAAAGAGAAGAAGCGGCAGCAGCCCAAAAGGGAACAGGACCCTTGCGCCAGCCTGGAATCGAACGCAGGTCGCAAGAAGGGGAATCTAACATGATACCCCAACACCACTAGCACACACCAAGGGCAATTTTTATGCCTCCTAATAATGGGATGAGCCTGAAAACCAGACCACAATCTGTTGACAAAGGACTAGAGAGAATGACATAAAACATTCCCAGAAAGGGAATCCATAGCTAACAATTGGGGAGAATGCACAGAAGCAAAACGACTTGACCATTATGGAAATAAGCAACATAAAAAAGAACAGTCTATTTTCAAGTTGCAGATGGCACACTCAAGTAATCCAATGGCACAACCTGGATTATGTCCAGGCAAAGCAGTTGATTGGAGATTGCGATAGAGCAGAGGAGTACAGAAAGGGCTTTGAAACGTTCCAAATGTCCGGATATTTCAACACAGCCAACATTAAGGTACGTCTGGCAAAGAGAAGAAGCGGCAGCAGCCCAAAAGGGAACAGGACCCTTGCGCCAGCCTGGAATCGAACGCAGGTCGCAAGAAGGGGAATCTAACATGATACCCCAAAACCACTAGCACACACCAAGGGCAATTTTTATGCCTCCTAATAATGGGATGAGTCTGAAAACCAGACCACAATCTGTTGACAAAGGACTCGAGAGAATGACATAAAACATTCCCAGAAAGGGAATCCATAGCTAACAATTGGGGAAAATGCACAGAAGCAAAACGACTTGACCATTATGGAAATAAGCAGCATGAAAAAGAACAGTCTATTTTCAAGTTGCAGATGGCACACTCAAGTAGTCCAATGGCATAACCTGGATTATGTGCAGGCAAAGCAGTTCAATGGAGATTGCGATAGAGCAGAGGAGTACAGAAAGGGCTTTGAAACGTTCCAAATGTCCGGATATTTCAACACAGCCAACATTAAGGTACGTCTGGCAAAGAGAAGAAGCGGCAGCAGCCCAAAAGGGAACCAGACCCTTGCGCCAGCCAGGAATCGAACGCGGGTCGCAAGAAGAGGAATCTAACATGATACCCCAACACCATTAGCACACACCAAGGGCAATTTTTATGTCTCCTAATAAAGGGATGAGCCTGAAAACCAGACCACAATCTGTTGACAAAGGACTAGAGAGAATGACATAAAACATTCCCAGAAAGGGAATCCATGGCTAACAATTGGGGAGAATGCACAGAAGCAAAACGACTTGACCATTATGGAAATAAGCAACATAAAAAAGAACAGTCTATTTTCAAGTTGCAGATGGCACACTTAAGTAATCCAATGGCACAACCTGGATTATGTACAGGCAAAGCAGTTCATTGGAGATTGCGATAGAGCAGAGGAGTACAGAAAGGGCTTTGAAACGTTCCAAATGTCCGGATATTTCAACACAGCCAACATTAAGGTACGTCTGGCAAAGAGAAGAAGCGGCAGCAGCCCAAAAGGGAACAGGACCCTTGCGCCAGCCCGGAATCGAACGCAGGTCGCAAGAAGGGGAATCTAACATGATACCCCAACACCACTAGCACACACCAAGGGCAATTTTTATGCCTCCTAATAATGGGATGAGTCTGAAAACCAGACCACAATCTGTTGACAAAGGACGAGAGAATGACATGAAACATTCCCAGAAAGGGAATCCATAGCTAACAATTGGGGAGAATGCACAAAACCAAACGACTTGACCATTAAGGAAAGAAGCAGCATAAAAAAGAACAGTCTATTTTCACATTTCAGATGGCACACTCAAGTACTCCAATGGCACAACCTGGATTATCTAGAGGCAATGCAGTTCATTGGAGATTGCGATACAGCAGAGGAGTACAGAAAGGGCTTTGAAACGTTCCAAATGTCCGGATATTTCAACACAGCCAACATTAAGGTACGTCTGGCAAAGAGGAGAAGCGGCAGCAGCCCAAAAGGCAACAGGACCCTTGCGCCAGCCGGGAATCGAACCCGGGTCGCAAGAATGGGAATCTTGCATGATACCCCTACACCACTGGCACACAGAGTGGCCATGGTTTATGCCTCCTAATAAAGGGATGAGTCTGAAAACCAGACCACAATCTGTTTTCAAAGGACAAGAGAGAATGACATGAAACATTCCCAGAAACGGAATCCATAGCTAACAATTAGGGAGAATGCACAGAAACAAAACGACTTGACCATTAAGGAAAGAAGCAGCATAAAAAAGAACAGTCTATTTTCACATTTCAGATGGCACACTCAAGTAATCCAATGGCACAACCTGGATTATCTAGAGGCAATCCAGTTCATTGGAGATTGCGATACAGCAGAAGAGTACAGAAAGGGCTTTGAAACGTTCCAAATGTCCGGATATTTCAACACAGCCAACATTAAGGTACGTCTGGCAAAGAGAAGAAGCGGCAGCAGCCCAAAAGGGAACAGGACCCTTGCGCCAGCCTGGAATCGAACGCAGGTCGCAAGAAGGGGAATCTAACATGATACCCCAACACCACTAGCACACACCAAGGGCAATTTTTATGCCTCCTAATAATGGGATGAGCCTGAAAACCAGACCACAATCTGTTGACAAAGGACTAGAGAGAATGACATAAAACATTCCCAGAAAGGGAATCCATAGCTAACAATTGGGGAGAATGCACAGAAGCAAAACGACTTGACCATTATGGAAATAAGCAACATAAAAAAGAACAGTCTATTTTCAAGTTGCAGATGGCACACTCAAGTAATCCAATGGCACAACCTGGATTATGTCCAGGCAAAGCAGTTGATTGGAGATTGCGATAGAGCAGAGGAGTACAGAAAGGGCTTTGAAACGTTCCAAATGTCCGGATATTTCAACACAGCCAACATTAAGGTACGTCTGGCAAAGAGAAGAAGCGGCAGCAGCCCAAAAGGGAACAGGACCCTTGCGCCAGCCTGGAATCGAACGCAGGTCGCAAGAAGGGGAATCTAACATGATACCCCAACACCACTAGCACACACCAAGGGCAATTTTTATGCCTCCTAATAATGGGATGAGTCTGAAAACCAGACCACAATCTGTTGACAAAGGACGAGAGAATGACATGAAACATTCCCAGAAAGGGAATCCATAGCTAACAATTGGGGAGAATGCACAAAACCAAACGACTTGACCATTAAGGAAAGAAGCAGCATAAAAAAGAACAGTCTATTTTCACATTTCAGATGGCACACTCAAGTACTCCAATGGCACAACCTGGATTATCTAGAGGCAATGCAGTTCATTGGAGATTGCGATACAGCAGAGGAGTACAGAAAGGGCTTTGAAACGTTCCAAATGTCCGGATATTTCAACACAGCCAACATTAAGGTACGTCTGGCAAAGAGAAGAAGCGGCAGCAGCCCAAAAGGGAACCAGACCCTTGCGCCAGCCAGGAATCGAACGCGGGTCGCAAGAAGAGGAATCTAACATGATACCCCAACACCATTAGCACACACCAAGGGCAATTTTTATGCCTCCTAATAAAGGGATGAGCCTGAAAACCAGACCACAATCTGTTGACAAAGGACTAGAGAGAATGACATAAAACATTCCCAGAAAGGGAATCCATGGCTAACAATTGGGGAGAATGCACAGAAGCAAAACGACTTGACCATTATGGAAATAAGCAACATAAAAAAGAACAGTCTATTTTCAAGTTGCAGATGGCACACTTAAGTAATCCAATGGCACAACCTGGATTATGTACAGGCAAAGCAGTTCATTGGAGATTGCGATAGAGCAGAGGAGTACAGAAAGGGCTTTGAAACGTTCCAAATGTCCGGATATTTCAACACAGCCAACATTAAGGTACGTCTGGCAAAGAGAAGAAGCGGCAGCAGCCCAAAAGGGAACAGGACCCTTGCGCCAGCCCGGAATCGAACGCAGGTCGCAAGAAGGGGAATCTAACATGATACCCCAACACCACTAGCACACACCAAGGGCAATTTTTATGCCTCCTAATAATGGGATGAGCCTGAAAACCAGACCACAATCTGTTGACAAAGGACTAGAGAGAATGACATAAAACATTCCCAGAAAGGGAATCCATAGCTAACAATTGGGGAGAATGCACAGAAGCAAAACGACTTGACCATTATGGAAATAAGCAACATAAAAAAGAACAGTCTATTTTCAAGTTGCAGATGGCACACTCAAGTAATCCAATGGCACAACCTGGATTATGTCCAGGCAAAGCAGTTGATTGGAGATTGCGATAGAGCAGAGGAGTACAGAAAGGGCTTTGAAACGTTCCAAATGTCCGGATATTTCAACACAGCCAACATTAAGGTACGTCTGGCAAAGAGAAGAAGCGGCAGCAGCCCAAAAGGGAACAGGACCCTTGCGCCAGCCTGGAATCGAACGCAGGTCGCAAGAAGGGGAATCTAACATGATACCCCAACACCACTAGCACACACCAAGGGCAATTTTTATGCCTCCTAATAATGGGATGAGTCTGAAAACCAGACCACAATCTGTTGACAAAGGACGAGAGAATGACATGAAACATTCCCAGAAAGGGAATCCATAGCTAACAATTGGGGAGAATGCACAAAACCAAACGACTTGACCATTAAGGAAAGAAGCAGCATAAAAAAGAACAGTCTATTTTCACATTTCAGATGGCACACTCAAGTACTCCAATGGCACAACCTGGATTATCTAGAGGCAATGCAGTTCATTGGAGATTGCGATACAGCAGAGGAGTACAGAAAGGGCTTTGAAACGTTCCAAATGTCCGGATATTTCAACACAGCCAACATTAAGGTACGTCTGGCAAAGAGGAGAAGCGGCAGCAGCCCAAAAGGGAACAGGACCCTTGCGCCAGCCGGGAATCGAACCCGGGTCGCAAGAATGGGAATCTTGCATGATACCCCTACACCACTGGCACACAGAGTGGCCATGGTTTATGCCTCCTAATAAAGGGATGAGTCTGAAAACCAGACCACAATCTGTTTTCAAAGGACAAGAGAGAATGACATGAAACATTCCCAGAAAGGGAATCCATAGCTAACAATTGGGGAGAATGCACAAAAACAAAACGACTTGACCATTAAGGAAAGAAGCAGCATAAAAAAGAACAGTCTATTTTCACATTTCAGATGGCACACTCAAGTACTCCAATGGCACAACCTGGATTATCTAGAGGCAATGCAGTTCATTGGAGATTGCGATACAGCAGAGGAGTACAGAAAGGGCTTTGAAACGTTCCAAATGTCCGGATATTTCAACACAGCCAACATTAAGGTACGTCTGGCAAAGAGAAGAAGCGGCAGCAGCCCAAAAGGCAACAGGACCCTTGCGCCAGCCGGGAATCGAACCCGGGTCGCAAGAATGGGAATCTTGCATGATACCCCTACACCATTAGCACACACCAAGGGCAATTTTTATGCCTCCTAATAATGGGATGAGCCTGAAAACCAGACCACAATCTGTTGACAAAGGACTAGAGAGAATGACATAAAACATTCCCAGAAAGGGAATCCATGGCTAACAATTGGGGAGAATGCACAGAAGCAAAACGACTTGACCATTATGGAAATAAGCAACATAAAAAAGAACAGTCTATTTTCAAGTTGCAGATGGCACACTTAAGTAATCCAATGGCACAACCTGGATTATGTACAGGCAATCCAGTTCATTGGAGATTGCGATACAGCAGAGGAGTACAGAAAGGGCTTTGAAACGTTCCAAATGTCCGGATATTTCAACACAGCCAACATTAAGGTACGTCTGGCAAAGAGAAGAAGCGGCAGCAGCCCAAAAGGGAACAGGACCCTTGCGCCAGCCCGGAATCGAACGCAGGTCGCAAGAAGGGGAATCTAACATGATACCCCAACACCACTAGCACACACCAAGGGCAATTTTTATGCCTCCTAATAATGGGATGAGTCTGAAAACCAGACCACAATCTGTTGACAAAGGACTCGAGAGAATGACATAAAACATTCCCAAAAAGGGAATCCATAGCTAACAATTGGGGAAAATGCACAGAAGCAAAACGACTTGACCATTATGGAAATAAGCAGCATGAAAAAGAACAGTCTATTTTCAAGTTGCAGATGGCACACTCAAGTAGTCCAATGGCATAACCTGGATTATGTGCAGGCAAAGCAGTTCATTGGAGATTGCGATAGAGCAGAGGAGTACAGAAAGGGCTTTGAAACGTTCCAAATGTCCGGATATTTCAACACAGCCAACATTAAGGTACGTCTGGCAAAGAGAAGAAGCGGCAGCAGCCCAAAAGGGAACAGGACCCTTGCGCCAGCCCGGAATCGAACGCAGGTCGCAAGAAGGGGAATCTAACATGATACCCCAACACCACTAGCACACACCAAGGGCAATTTTTATGCCTCCTAATAATGGGATGAGTCTGAAAACCAGACCACAATCTGTTGACAAAGGACTCGAGAGAATGACATAAAACATTCCCAGAAAGGGAATCCATAGCTAACAATTGGGGAAAATGCACAGAAGCAAAACGACTTGACCATTATGGAAATAAGCAGCATGAAAAAGAACAGTCTATTTTCAAGTTGCAGATGGCACACTCAAGTAGTCCAATGGCATAACCTGGATTATGTGCAGGCAAAGCAGTTCATTGGAGATTGCGATAGAGCAGAGGAGTACAGAAAGGGCTTTGAAACGTTCCAAATGTCCGGATATTTCAACACAGCCAACATTAAGGTACGTCTGGCAAAGAGAAGAAGCGGCAGCAGCCCAAAAGGGAACCAGACCCTTGCGCCAGCCAGGAATCGAACGCGGGTCGCAAGAAGAGGAATCTAACATGATACCCCAACACCATTAGCACACACCAAGGGCAATTTTTATGCCTCCTAATAAAGGGATGAGCCTGAAAACCAGACCACAATCTGTTGACAAAGGACTAGAGAGAATGACATAAAACATTCCCAGAAAGGGAATCCATGGCTAACAATTGGGGAGAATGCACAGAAGCAAAACGACTTGACCATTATGGAAATAAGCAACATAAAAAAGAACAGTCTATTTTCAAGTTGCAGATGGCACACTTAAGTAATCCAATGGCACAACCTGGATTATGTACAGGCAAAGCAGTTCATTGGAGATTGCGATAGAGCAGAGGAGTACAGAAAGGGCTTTGAAACGTTCCAAATGTCCGGATATTTCAACACAGCCAACATTAAGGTACGTCTGGCAAAGAGAAGAAGCGGCAGCAGCCCAAAAGGGAACAGGACCCTTGCGCCAGCCCGGAATCGAACGCAGGTCGCAAGAAGGGGAATCTAACATGATACCCCAACACCACTAGCACACACCAAGGGCAATTTTTATGCCTCCTAATAATGGGATGAGCCTGAAAACCAGACCACAATCTGTTGACAAAGGACTAGAGAGAATGACATAAAACATTCCCAGAAAGGGAATCCATAGCTAACAATTGGGGAGAATGCACAGAAGCAAAACGACTTGACCATTATGGAAATAAGCAACATAAAAAAGAACAGTCTATTTTCAAGTTGCAGATGGCACACTCAAGTAATCCAATGGCACAACCTGGATTATGTCCAGGCAAAGCAGTTGATTGGAGATTGCGATAGAGCAGAGGAGTACAGAAAGGGCTTTGAAACGTTCCAAATGTCCGGATATTTCAACACAGCCAACATTAAGGTACGTCTGGCAAAGAGAAGAAGCGGCAGCAGCCCAAAAGGGAACAGGACCCTTGCGCCAGCCCGGAATCGAACGCAGGTCGCAAGAAGGGGAATCTAACATGATACCCCAACACCACTAGCACACACCAAGGGCAATTTTTATGCCTCCTAATAATGGGATGAGTCTGAAAACCAGACCACAATCTGTTGACAAAGGACTCGAGAGAATGACATAAAACATTCCCAAAAAGGGAATCCATAGCTAACAATTGGGGAGAATGCACAGAAGCAAAACGACTTGACCATTATGGAAATAAGCAGCATGAAAAAGAACAGTCTATTTTCAAGTTGCAGATGGCACACTCAAGTAGTCCAATGGCATAACCTGGATTATGTGCAGGCAAAGCAGTTCATTGGAGATTGCGATAGAGCAGAGGAGTACAGAAAGGGCTTTGAAACGTTCCAAATGTCCGGATATTTCAACACAGCCAACATTAAGGTACGTCTGGCAAAGAGAAGAAGCGGCAGCAGCCCAAAAGGGAACAGGACCCTTGCGCCAGCCCGGAATCGAACGCAGGTCGCAAGAAGGGGAATCTAACATGATACCCCAACACCACTAGCACACACCAAGGGCAATTTTTATGCCTCCTAATAATGGGATGAGTCTGAAAACCAGACCACAATCTGTTGACAAAGGACTCGAGAGAATGACATAAAACATTCCCAGAAAGGGAATCCATAGCTAACAATTGGGGAAAATGCACAGAAGCAAAACGACTTGACCATTATGGAAATAAGCAGCATGAAAAAGAACAGTCTATTTTCAAGTTGCAGATGGCACACTCAAGTAGTCCAATGGCATAACCTGGATTATGTGCAGGCAAAGCAGTTCATTGGAGATTGCGATAGAGCAGAGGAGTACAGAAAGGGCTTTGAAACGTTCCAAATGTCCGGATATTTCAACACAGCCAACATTAAGGTACGTCTGGCAAAGAGAAGAAGCGGCAGCAGCCCAAAAGGGAACCAGACCCTTGCGCCAGCCAGGAATCGAACGCGGGTCGCAAGAAGAGGAATCTAACATGATACCCCAACACCATTAGCACACACCAAGGGCAATTTTTATGCCTCCTAATAAAGGGATGAGCCTGAAAACCAGACCACAATCTGTTGACAAAGGACTAGAGAGAATGACATAAAACATTCCCAGAAAGGGAATCCATGGCTAACAATTGGGGAGAATGCACAGAAGCAAAACGACTTGACCATTATGGAAATAAGCAACATAAAAAAGAACAGTCTATTTTCAAGTTGCAGATGGCACACTTAAGTAATCCAATGGCACAACCTGGATTATGTACAGGCAAAGCAGTTCATTGGAGATTGCGATAGAGCAGAGGAGTACAGAAAGGGCTTTGAAACGTTCCAAATGTCCGGATATTTCAACACAGCCAACATTAAGGTACGTCTGGCAAAGAGAAGAAGCGGCAGCAGCCCAAAAGGGAACAGGACCCTTGCGCCAGCCCGGAATCGAACGCAGGTCGCAAGAAGGGGAATCTAACATGATACCCCAACACCACTAGCACACACCAAGGGCAATTTTTATGCCTCCTAATAATGGGATGAGCCTGAAAACCAGACCACAATCTGTTGACAAAGGACTAGAGAGAATGACATAAAACATTCCCAGAAAGGGAATCCATAGCTAACAATTGGGGAGAATGCACAGAAGCAAAACGACTTGACCATTATGGAAATAAGCAACATAAAAAAGAACAGTCTATTTTCAAGTTGCAGATGGCACACTCAAGTAATCCAATGGCACAACCTGGATTATGTCCAGGCAAAGCAGTTGATTGGAGATTGCGATAGAGCAGAGGAGTACAGAAAGGGCTTTGAAACGTTCCAAATGTCCGGATATTTCAACACAGCCAACATTAAGGTACGTCTGGCAAAGAGAAGAAGCGGCAGCAGCCCAAAAGGGAACAGGACCCTTGCGCCAGCCCGGAATCGAACGCAGGTCGCAAGAAGGGGAATCTAACATGATACCCCAACACCACTAGCACACACCAAGGGCAATTTTTATGCCTCCTAATAATGGGATGAGCCTGAAAACCAGACCACAATCTGTTGACAAAGGACTAGAGAGAATGACATAAAACATTCCCAGAAAGGGAATCCAGAGCTAACAATTGGGGAAAATGCACAGAAGCAAAACGACTTGACCATTATGGAAATAAGCAGCATGAAAAAGAACAGTCTATTTTCAAGTTGCAGATGGCACACTCAAGTAGTCCAATGGCATAACCTGGATTATGTGCAGGCAAAGCAGTTCAATGGAGATTGCGATAGAGCAGAGGAGTACAGAAAGGGCTTTGAAACGTTCCAAATGTCCGGATATTTCAACACAGCCAACATTAAGGTACGTCTGGCAAAGAGAAGAAGCGGCAGCAGCCCAAAAGGGAACCAGACCCTTGCGCCAGCCAGGAATCGAACGCGGGTCGCAAGAAGAGGAATCTAACATGATACCCCAACACCATTAGCACACACCAAGGGCAATTTTTATGTCTCCTAATAAAGGGATGAGCCTGAAAACCAGACCACAATCTGTTGACAAAGGACTAGAGAGAATGACATAAAACATTCCCAGAAAGGGAATCCATGGCTAACAATTGGGGAGAATGCACAGAAGCAAAACGACTTGACCATTATGGAAATAAGCAACATAAAAAAGAACAGTCTATTTTCAAGTTGCAGATGGCACACTTAAGTAATCCAATGGCACAACCTGGATTATGTACAGGCAAAGCAGTTCATTGGAGATTGCGATAGAGCAGAGGAGTACAGAAAGGGCTTTGAAACGTTCCAAATGTCCGGATATTTCAACACAGCCAACATTAAGGTACGTCTGGCAAAGAGAAGAAGCGGCAGCAGCCCAAAAGGGAACAGGACCCTTGCGCCAGCCCGGAATCGAACGCAGGTCGCAAGAAGGGGAATCTAACATGATACCCCAACACCACTAGCACACACCAAGGGCAATTTTTATGCCTCCTAATAATGGGATGAGCCTGAAAACCAGACCACAATCTGTTGACAAAGGACTAGAGAGAATGACATAAAACATTCCCAGAAAGGGAATCCATAGCTAACAATTGGGGAGAATGCACAGAAGCAAAACGACTTGACCATTATGGAAATAAGCAACATAAAAAAGAACAGTCTATTTTCAAGTTGCAGATGGCACACTCAAGTAATCCAATGGCACAACCTGGATTATGTCCAGGCAAAGCAGTTGATTGGAGATTGCGATAGAGCAGAGGAGTACAGAAAGGGCTTTGAAACGTTCCAAATGTCCGGATATTTCAACACAGCCAACATTAAGGTACGTCTGGCAAAGAGAAGAAGCGGCAGCAGCCCAAAAGGGAACAGGACCCTTGCGCCAGCCTGGAATCGAACGCAGGTCGCAAGAAGGGGAATCTAACATGATACCCCAACACCACTAGCACACACCAAGGGCAATTTTTATGCCTCCTAATAATGGGATGAGTCTGAAAACCAGACCACAATCTGTTGACAAAGGACGAGAGAATGACATGAAACATTCCCAGAAAGGGAATCCATAGCTAACAATTGGGGAGAATGCACAAAACCAAACGACTTGACCATTAAGGAAAGAAGCAGCATAAAAAAGAACAGTCTATTTTCACATTTCAGATGGCACACTCAAGTACTCCAATGGCACAACCTGGATTATCTAGAGGCAATGCAGTTCATTGGAGATTGCGATACAGCAGAGGAGTACAGAAAGGGCTTTGAAACGTTCCAAATGTCCGGATATTTCAACACAGCCAACATTAAGGTACGTCTGGCAAAGAGGAGAAGCGGCAGCAGCCCAAAAGGCAACAGGACCCTTGCGCCAGCCGGGAATCGAACCCGGGTCGCAAGAATGGGAATCTTGCATGATACCCCTACACCACTGGCACACAGAGTGGCCATGGTTTATGCCTCCTAATAAAGGGATGAGTCTGAAAACCAGACCACAATCTGTTTTCAAAGGACAAGAGAGAATGACATGAAACATTCCCAGAAACGGAATCCATAGCTAACAATTAGGGAGAATGCACAGAAACAAAACGACTTGACCATTAAGGAAAGAAGCAGCATAAAAAAGAACAGTCTATTTTCACATTTCAGATGGCACACTCAAGTAATCCAATGGCACAACCTGGATTATCTAGAGGCAATCCAGTTCATTGGAGATTGCGATACAGCAGAGGAGTACAGAAAGGGCTTTGAAACGTTCCAAATGTCCGGATATTTCAACACAGCCAACATTAAGGTACGTCTGGCAAAGAGAAGAAGCGGCAGCAGCCCAAAAGGGAACCAGACCCTTGCGCCAGCCAGGAATCGAACGCGGTTCGCAAGAAGAGGAATCTAACATGATACCCCAACACCATTAGCACACACCAAGGGCAATTTTTATGTCTCCTAATAAAGGGATGAGCCTGAAAACCAGACCACAATCTGTTGACAAAGGACTAGAGAGAATGACATAAAACATTCCCAGAAAGGGAATCCATGGCTAACAATTGGGGAGAATGCACAGAAGCAAAACGACTTGACCATTATGGAAATAAGCAACATAAAAAAGAACAGTCTATTTTCAAGTTGCAGATGGCACACTTAAGTAATCCAATGGCACAACCTGGATTATGTACAGGCAAAGCAGTTCATTGGAGATTGCGATAGAGCAGAGGAGTACAGAAAGGGCTTTGAAACGTTCCAAATGTCCGGATATTTCAACACAGCCAACATTAAGGTACGTCTGGCAAAGAGAAGAAGCGGAAGAAGCCCAAAAGGGAACAGGACCCTTGCGCCAGCCCGGAATCGAACGCAGGTCGCAAGAAGGGGAATCTAACATGATACCCCAACACCACTAGCACACACCAAGGGCAATTTTTATGCCTCCTAATAATGGGATGAGCCTGAAAACCAGACCACAATCTGTTGACAAAGGACTAGAGAGAATGACATAAAACATTCCCAGAAAGGGAATCCATAGCTAACAATTGGGGAGAATGCACAGAAGCAAAACGACTTGACCATTATGGAAATAAGCAACATAAAAAAGAACAGTCTATTTTCAAGTTGCAGATGGCACACTCAAGTAGTCCAATGGCATAACCTGGATTATGTGCAGGCAAAGCAGTTCATTGGAGATTGCGATAGAGCAGAGGAGTACAGAAAGGGCTTTGAAACGTTCCAAATGTCCGGATATTTCAACACAGCCAACATTAAGGTACGTCTGGCAAAGAGAAGAAGCGGCAGCAGCCCAAAAGGGAACAGGACCCTTGCGCCAGCCCGGAATCGAACGCAGGTCGCAAGAAGGGGAATCTAACATGATACCCCAACACCACTAGCACACACCAAGGGCAATTTTTATGTCTCCTAATAAAGGGATGAGCCTGAAAACCAGACCACAATCTGTTGACAAAGGACTAGAGAGAATGACATAAAACATTCCCAGAAAGGGAATCCATGGCTAACAATTGGGGAGAATGCACAGAAGCAAAACGACTTGACCATTATGGAAATAAGCAACATAAAAAAGAACAGTCTATTTTCAAGTTGCAGATGGCACACTCAAGTAGTCCAATGGCATAACCTGGATTATGTGCAGGCAAAGCAGTTCATTGGAGATTGCGATAGAGCAGAGGAGTACAGAAAGGGCTTTGAAACGTTCCAAATGTCCGGATATTTCAACACAGCCAACATTAAGGTACGTCTGGCAAAGAGAAGAAGCGGCAGCAGCCCAAAAGGGAACAGGACCCTTGCGCCAGCCCGGAATCGAACGCAGGTCGCAAGAAGGGGAATCTAACATGATACCCCAACACCACTAGCACACACCAAGGGCAATTTTTATGTCTCCTAATAAAGGGATGAGCCTGAAAACCAGACCACAATCTGTTGACAAAGGACTAGAGAGAATGACATAAAACATTCCCAGAAAGGGAATCCATGGCTAACAATTGGGGAGAATGCACAGAAGCAAAACGACTTGACCATTATGGAAATAAGCAACATAAAAAAGAACAGTCTATTTTCAAGTTGCAGATGGCACACTCAAGTAATCCAATGGCACAACCTGGATTATGTCCAGGCAAAGCAGTTGATTGGAGATTGCGATAGAGCAGAGGAGTACAGAAAGGGCTTTGAAACGTTCCAAATGTCCGGATATTTCAACACAGCCAACATTAAGGTACGTCTGGCAAAGAGAAGAAGCGGCAGCAGCCCAAAAGGGAACAGGACCCTTGCGCCAGCCTGGAATCGAACGCAGGTCGCAAGAAGGGGAATCTAACATGATACCCCAACACCACTAGCACACACCAAGGGCAATTTTTATGCCTCCTAATAATGGGATGAGTCTGAAAACCAGACCACAATCTGTTGACAAAGGACGAGAGAATGACATGAAACATTCCCAGAAAGGGAATCCATAGCTAACAATTGGGGAGAATGCACAAAACCAAACGACTTGACCATTAAGGAAAGAAGCAGCATAAAAAAGAACAGTCTATTTTCACATTTCAGATGGCACACTCAAGTACTCCAATGGCACAACCTGGATTATCTAGAGGCAATGCAGTTCATTGGAGATTGCGATACAGCAGAGGAGTACAGAAAGGGCTTTGAAACGTTCCAAATGTCCGGATATTTCAACACAGCCAACATTAAGGTACGTCTGGCAAAGAGGAGAAGCGGCAGCAGCCCAAAAGGCAACAGGACCCTTGCGCCAGCCGGGAATCGAACCCGGGTCGCAAGAATGGGAATCTTGCATGATACCCCTACACCACTGGCACACAGAGTGGCCATGGTTTATGCCTCCTAATAAAGGGATGAGTCTGAAAACCAGACCACAATCTGTTTTCAAAGGACAAGAGAGAATGACATGAAACATTCCCAGAAACGGAATCCATAGCTAACAATTAGGGAGAATGCACAGAAACAAAACGACTTGACCATTAAGGAAAGAAGCAGCATAAAAAAGAACAGTCTATTTTCACATTTCAGATGGCACACTCAAGTAATCCAATGGCACAACCTGGATTATCTAGAGGCAATCCAGTTCATTGGAGATTGCGATACAGCAGAGGAGTACAGAAAGGGCTTTGAAACGTTCCAAATGTCCGGATATTTCAACACAGCCAACATTAAGGTACGTCTGGCAAAGAGAAGAAGCGGCAGCAGCCCAAAAGGGAACCAGACCCTTGCGCCAGCCAGGAATCGAACGCGGTTCGCAAGAAGAGGAATCTAACATGATACCCCAACACCATTAGCACACACCAAGGGCAATTTTTATGTCTCCTAATAAAGGGATGAGCCTGAAAACCAGACCACAATCTGTTGACAAAGGACTAGAGAGAATGACATAAAACATTCCCAGAAAGGGAATCCATGGCTAACAATTGGGGAGAATGCACAGAAGCAAAACGACTTGACCATTATGGAAATAAGCAACATAAAAAAGAACAGTCTATTTTCAAGTTGCAGATGGCACACTTAAGTAATCCAATGGCACAACCTGGATTATGTACAGGCAAAGCAGTTCATTGGAGATTGCGATAGAGCAGAGGAGTACAGAAAGGGCTTTGAAACGTTCCAAATGTCCGGATATTTCAACACAGCCAACATTAAGGTACGTCTGGCAAAGAGAAGAAGCGGAAGAAGCCCAAAAGGGAACAGGACCCTTGCGCCAGCCCGGAATCGAACGCAGGTCGCAAGAAGGGGAATCTAACATGATACCCCAACACCACTAGCACACACCAAGGGCAATTTTTATGCCTCCTAATAATGGGATGAGCCTGAAAACCAGACCACAATCTGTTGACAAAGGACTAGAGAGAATGACATAAAACATTCCCAGAAAGGGAATCCATAGCTAACAATTGGGGAGAATGCACAGAAGCAAAACGACTTGACCATTATGGAAATAAGCAACATAAAAAAGAACAGTCTATTTTCAAGTTGCAGATGGCACACTCAAGTAGTCCAATGGCATAACCTGGATTATGTGCAGGCAAAGCAGTTCATTGGAGATTGCGATAGAGCAGAGGAGTACAGAAAGGGCTTTGAAACGTTCCAAATGTCCGGATATTTCAACACAGCCAACATTAAGGTACGTCTGGCAAAGAGAAGAAGCGGCAGCAGCCCAAAAGGGAACAGGACCCTTGCGCCAGCCCGGAATCGAACGCAGGTCGCAAGAAGGGGAATCTAACATGATACCCCAACACCACTAGCACACACCAAGGGCAATTTTTATGTCTCCTAATAAAGGGATGAGCCTGAAAACCAGACCACAATCTGTTGACAAAGGACTAGAGAGAATGACATAAAACATTCCCAGAAAGGGAATCCATGGCTAACAATTGGGGAGAATGCACAGAAGCAAAACGACTTGACCATTATGGAAATAAGCAACATAAAAAAGAACAGTCTATTTTCAAGTTGCAGATGGCACACTCAAGTAGTCCAATGGCATAACCTGGATTATGTGCAGGCAAAGCAGTTCATTGGAGATTGCGATAGAGCAGAGGAGTACAGAAAGGGCTTTGAAACGTTCCAAATGTCCGGATATTTCAACACAGCCAACATTAAGGTACGTCTGGCAAAGAGAAGAAGCGGCAGCAGCCCAAAAGGGAACAGGACCCTTGCGCCAGCCCGGAATCGAACGCAGGTCGCAAGAAGGGGAATCTAACATGATACCCCAACACCACTAGCACACACCAAGGGCAATTTTTATGTCTCCTAATAAAGGGATGAGCCTGAAAACCAGACCACAATCTGTTGACAAAGGACTAGAGAGAATGACATAAAACATTCCCAGAAAGGGAATCCATGGCTAACAATTGGGGAGAATGCACAGAAGCAAAACGACTTGACCATTATGGAAATAAGCAACATAAAAAAGAACAGTCTATTTTCAAGTTGCAGATGGCACACTCAAGTAATCCAATGGCACAACCTGGATTATGTCCAGGCAAAGCAGTTGATTGGAGATTGCGATAGAGCAGAGGAGTACAGAAAGGGCTTTGAAACGTTCCAAATGTCCGGATATTTCAACACAGCCAACATTAAGGTACGTCTGGCAAAGAGAAGAAGCGGCAGCAGCCCAAAAGGGAACAGGACCCTTGCGCCAGCCTGGAATCGAACGCAGGTCGCAAGAAGGGGAATCTAACATGATACCCCAACACCACTAGCACACACCAAGGGCAATTTTTATGCCTCCTAATAATGGGATGAGTCTGAAAACCAGACCACAATCTGTTGACAAAGGACGAGAGAATGACATGAAACATTCCCAGAAAGGGAATCCATAGCTAACAATTGGGGAGAATGCACAAAACCAAACGACTTGACCATTAAGGAAAGAAGCAGCATAAAAAAGAACAGTCTATTTTCACATTTCAGATGGCACACTCAAGTACTCCAATGGCACAACCTGGATTATCTAGAGGCAATGCAGTTCATTGGAGATTGCGATACAGCAGAGGAGTACAGAAAGGGCTTTGAAACGTTCCAAATGTCCGGATATTTCAACACAGCCAACATTAAGGTACGTCTGGCAAAGAGGAGAAGCGGCAGCAGCCCAAAAGGCAACAGGACCCTTGCGCCAGCCGGGAATCGAACCCGGGTCGCAAGAATGGGAATCTTGCATGATACCCCTACACCACTGGCACACAGAGTGGCCATGGTTTATGCCTCCTAATAAAGGGATGAGTCTGAAAACCAGACCACAATCTGTTTTCAAAGGACAAGAGAGAATGACATGAAACATTCCCAGAAAGGGAATCCAGAGCTAACAATTGGGGAGAATGCACAGAAGCAAAACGACTTGACCATTATGGAAATAAGCAGCATGAAAAAGAACAGTCTATTTTCAAGTTGCAGATGGCACACTCAAGTAGTCCAATGGCATAACCTGGATTATGTGCAGGCAAAGCAGTTCAATGGAGATTGCGATAGAGCAGAGGAGTACAGAAAGGGCTTTGAAACGTTCCAAATGTCCGGATATTTCAACACAGCCAACATTAAGGTACGTCTGGCAAAGAGAAGAAGCGGCAGCAGCCCAAAAGGGAACCAGACCCTTGCGCCAGCCAGGAATCGAACGCGGGTCGCAAGAAGAGGAATCTAACATGATACCCCAACACCATTAGCACACACCAAGGGCAATTTTTATGTCTCCTAATAAAGGGATGAGCCTGAAAACCAGACCACAATCTGTTGACAAAGGACTAGAGAGAATGACATAAAACATTCCCAGAAAGGGAATCCATGGCTAACAATTGGGGAGAATGCACAGAAGCAAAACGACTTGACCATTATGGAAATAAGCAACATAAAAAAGAACAGTCTATTTTCAAGTTGCAGATGGCACACTTAAGTAATCCAATGGCACAACCTGGATTATGTACAGGCAAAGCAGTTCATTGGAGATTGCGATAGAGCAGAGGAGTACAGAAAGGGCTTTGAAACGTTCCAAATGTCCGGATATTTCAACACAGCCAACATTAAGGTACGTCTGGCAAAGAGAAGAAGCGGCAGCAGCCCAAAAGGGAACAGGACCCTTGCGCCAGCCCGGAATCGAACGCAGGTCGCAAGAAGGGGAATCTAACATGATACCCCAACACCACTAGCACACACCAGGGGCAATTTTTATGCCTCCTAATAATGGGATGAGCCTGAAAACCAGACCACAATCTGTTGACAAAGGACTAGAGAGAATGACATAAAACATTCCCAGAAAGGGAATCCATAGCTAACAATTGGGGAGAATGCACAGAAGCAAAACGACTTGACCATTATGGAAATAAGCAACATAAAAAAGAACAGTCTATTTTCAAGTTGCAGATGGCACACTCAAGTAATCCAATGGCACAACCTGGATTATGTCCAGGCAAAGCAGTTGATTGGAGATTGCGATAGAGCAGAGGAGTACAGAAAGGGCTTTGAAACGTTCCAAATGTCCGGATATTTCAACACAGCCAACATTAAGGTACGTCTGGCAAAGAGAAGAAGCGGCAGCAGCCCAAAAGGGAACAGGACCCTTGCGCCAGCCTGGAATCGAACGCAGGTCGCAAGAAGGGGAATCTAACATGATACCCCAACACCACTAGCACACACCAAGGGCAATTTTTATGCCTCCTAATAATGGGATGAGTCTGAAAACCAGACCACAATCTGTTGACAAAGGACTCGAGAGAATGACATAAAACATTCCCAGAAAGGGAATCCATAGCTAACAATTGGGGAAAATGCACAGAAGCAAAACGACTTGACCATTATGGAAATAAGCAGCATGAAAAAGAACAGTCTATTTTCAAGTTGCAGATGGCACACTCAAGTAGTCCAATGGCATAACCTGGATTATGTGCAGGCAAAGCAGTTCATTGGAGATTGCGATAGAGCAGAGAAGTACAGAAAGGGCTTTGAAACGTTCCAAATGTCCGGATATTTCAACACAGCCAACATTAAGGTACGTCTGGCAAAGAGAAGAAGCGGCAGCAGCCCAAAAGGGAACCAGACCCTTGCGCCAGCCAGGAATCGAACGCGGGTCGCAAGAAGAGGAATCTAACATGATACCCCAACACCATTAGCACACACCAAGGGCAATTTTTATGCCTCCTAATAAAGGGATGAGCCTGAAAACCAGACCACAATCTGTTGACAAAGGACTAGAGAGAATGACATAAAACATTCCCAGAAAGGGAATCCATGGCTAACAATTGGGGAGAATGCACAGAAGCAAAACGACTTGACCATTATGGAAATAAGCAACATAAAAAAGAACAGTCTATTTTCAAGTTGCAGATGGCACACTTAAGTAATCCAATGGCACAACCTGGATTATGTACAGGCAAAGCAGTTCATTGGAGATTGCGATAGAGCAGAGGAGTACAGAAAGGGCTTTGAAACGTTCCAAATGTCCGGATATTTCAACACAGCCAACATTAAGGTACGTCTGGCAAAGAGAAGAAGCGGCAGCAGCCCAAAAGGGAACAGGACCCTTGCGCCAGCCCGGAATCGAACGCAGGTCGCAAGAAGGGGAATCTAACATGATACCCCAACACCACTAGCACACACCAAGGGCAATTTTTATGCCTCCTAATAATGGGATGAGCCTGAAAACCAGACCACAATCTGTTGACAAAGGACTAGAGAGAATGACATAAAACATTCCCAGAAAGGGAATCCATAGCTAACAATTGGGGAGAATGCACAGAAGCAAAACGACTTGACCATTATGGAAATAAGCAACATAAAAAAGAACAGTCTATTTTCAAGTTGCAGATGGCACACTCAAGTAATCCAATGGCACAACCTGGATTATGTCCAGGCAAAGCAGTTGATTGGAGATTGCGATAGAGCAGAGGAGTACAGAAAGGGCTTTGAAACGTTCCAAATGTCCGGATATTTCAACACAGCCAACATTAAGGTACGTCTGGCAAAGAGAAGAAGCGGCAGCAGCCCAAAAGGGAACAGGACCCTTGCGCCAGCCCGGAATCGAACGCAGGTCGCAAGAAGGGGAATCTAACATGATACCCCAACACCACTAGCACACACCAAGGGCAATTTTTATGCCTCCTAATAATGGGATGAGCCTGAAAACCAGACCACAATCTGTTGACAAAGGACTAGAGAGAATGACATAAAACATTCCCAGAAAGGGAATCCAGAGCTAACAATTGGGGAAAATGCACAGAAGCAAAACGACTTGACCATTATGGAAATAAGCAGCATGAAAAAGAACAGTCTATTTTCAAGTTGCAGATGGCACACTCAAGTAGTCCAATGGCATAACCTGGATTATGTGCAGGCAAAGCAGTTCAATGGAGATTGCGATAGAGCAGAGGAGTACAGAAAGGGCTTTGAAACGTTCCAAATGTCCGGATATTTCAACACAGCCAACATTAAGGTACGTCTGGCAAAGAGAAGAAGCGGCAGCAGCCCAAAAGGGAACCAGACCCTTGCGCCAGCCAGGAATCGAACGCGGGTCGCAAGAAGAGGAATCTAACATGATACCCCAACACCATTAGCACACACCAAGGGCAATTTTTATGTCTCCTAATAAAGGGATGAGCCTGAAAACCAGACCACAATCTGTTGACAAAGGACTAGAGAGAATGACATAAAACATTCCCAGAAAGGGAATCCATGGCTAACAATTGGGGAGAATGCACAGAAGCAAAACGACTTGACCATTATGGAAATAAGCAACATAAAAAAGAACAGTCTATTTTCAAGTTGCAGATGGCACACTTAAGTAATCCAATGGCACAACCTGGATTATGTACAGGCAAAGCAGTTCATTGGAGATTGCGATAGAGCAGAGGAGTACAGAAAGGGCTTTGAAACGTTCCAAATGTCCGGATATTTCAACACAGCCAACATTAAGGTACGTCTGGCAAAGAGAAGAAGCGGCAGCAGCCCAAAAGGGAACAGGACCCTTGCGCCAGCCCGGAATCGAACGCAGGTCGCAAGAAGGGGAATCTAACATGATACCCCAACACCACTAGCACACACCAAGGGCAATTTTTATGCCTCCTAATAATGGGATGAGCCTGAAAACCAGACCACAATCTGTTGACAAAGGACTAGAGAGAATGACATAAAACATTCCCAGAAAGGGAATCCATAGCTAACAATTGGGGAGAATGCACAGAAGCAAAACGACTTGACCATTATGGAAATAAGCAACATAAAAAAGAACAGTCTATTTTCAAGTTGCAGATGGCACACTCAAGTAATCCAATGGCACAACCTGGATTATGTCCAGGCAAAGCAGTTGATTGGAGATTGCGATAGAGCAGAGGAGTACAGAAAGGGCTTTGAAACGTTCCAAATGTCCGGATATTTCAACACAGCCAACATTAAGGTACGTCTGGCAAAGAGAAGAAGCGGCAGCAGCCCAAAAGGGAACAGGACCCTTGCGCCAGCCTGGAATCGAACGCAGGTCGCAAGAAGGGGAATCTAACATGATACCCCAACACCACTAGCACACACCAAGGGCAATTTTTATGCCTCCTAATAATGGGATGAGTCTGAAAACCAGACCACAATCTGTTGACAAAGGACGAGAGAATGACATGAAACATTCCCAGAAAGGGAATCCATAGCTAACAATTGGGGAGAATGCACAAAACCAAACGACTTGACCATTAAGGAAAGAAGCAGCATAAAAAAGAACAGTCTATTTTCACATTTCAGATGGCACACTCAAGTACTCCAATGGCACAACCTGGATTATCTAGAGGCAATGCAGTTCATTGGAGATTGCGATACAGCAGAGGAGTACAGAAAGGGCTTTGAAACGTTCCAAATGTCCGGATATTTCAACACAGCCAACATTAAGGTACGTCTGGCAAAGAGGAGAAGCGGCAGCAGCCCAAAAGGCAACAGGACCCTTGCGCCAGCCGGGAATCGAACCCGGGTCGCAAGAATGGGAATCTTGCATGATACCCCTACACCACTGGCACACAGAGTGGCCATGGTTTATGCCTCCTAATAAAGGGATGAGTCTGAAAACCAGACCACAATCTGTTTTCAAAGGACAAGAGAGAATGACATGAAACATTCCCAGAAACGGAATCCATAGCTAACAATTAGGGAGAATGCACAGAAACAAAACGACTTGACCATTAAGGAAAGAAGCAGCATAAAAAAGAACAGTCTATTTTCACATTTCAGATGGCACACTCAAGTAATCCAATGGCACAACCTGGATTATCTAGAGGCAATCCAGTTCATTGGAGATTGCGATACAGCAGAGGAGTACAGAAAGGGCTTTGAAACGTTCCAAATGTCCGGATATTTCAACACAGCCAACATTAAGGTACGTCTGGCAAAGAGAAGAAGCGGCAGCAGCCCAAAAGGGAACCAGACCCTTGCGCCAGCCAGGAATCGAACGCGGTTCGCAAGAAGAGGAATCTAACATGATACCCCAACACCATTAGCACACACCAAGGGCAATTTTTATGTCTCCTAATAAAGGGATGAGCCTGAAAACCAGACCACAATCTGTTGACAAAGGACTAGAGAGAATGACATAAAACATTCCCAGAAAGGGAATCCATGGCTAACAATTGGGGAGAATGCACAGAAGCAAAACGACTTGACCATTATGGAAATAAGCAACATAAAAAAGAACAGTCTATTTTCAAGTTGCAGATGGCACACTTAAGTAATCCAATGGCACAACCTGGATTATGTACAGGCAAAGCAGTTCATTGGAGATTGCGATAGAGCAGAGGAGTACAGAAAGGGCTTTGAAACGTTCCAAATGTCCGGATATTTCAACACAGCCAACATTAAGGTACGTCTGGCAAAGAGAAGAAGCGGAAGAAGCCCAAAAGGGAACAGGACCCTTGCGCCAGCCCGGAATCGAACGCAGGTCGCAAGAAGGGGAATCTAACATGATACCCCAACACCACTAGCACACACCAAGGGCAATTTTTATGCCTCCTAATAATGGGATGAGCCTGAAAACCAGACCACAATCTGTTGACAAAGGACTAGAGAGAATGACATAAAACATTCCCAGAAAGGGAATCCATAGCTAACAATTGGGGAGAATGCACAGAAGCAAAACGACTTGACCATTATGGAAATAAGCAACATAAAAAAGAACAGTCTATTTTCAAGTTGCAGATGGCACACTCAAGTAGTCCAATGGCATAACCTGGATTATGTGCAGGCAAAGCAGTTCATTGGAGATTGCGATAGAGCAGAGGAGTACAGAAAGGGCTTTGAAACGTTCCAAATGTCCGGATATTTCAACACAGCCAACATTAAGGTACGTCTGGCAAAGAGAAGAAGCGGCAGCAGCCCAAAAGGGAACAGGACCCTTGCGCCAGCCCGGAATCGAACGCAGGTCGCAAGAAGGGGAATCTAACATGATACCCCAACACCACTAGCACACACCAAGGGCAATTTTTATGTCTCCTAATAAAGGGATGAGCCTGAAAACCAGACCACAATCTGTTGACAAAGGACTAGAGAGAATGACATAAAACATTCCCAGAAAGGGAATCCATGGCTAACAATTGGGGAGAATGCACAGAAGCAAAACGACTTGACCATTATGGAAATAAGCAACATAAAAAAGAACAGTCTATTTTCAAGTTGCAGATGGCACACTCAAGTAGTCCAATGGCATAACCTGGATTATGTGCAGGCAAAGCAGTTCATTGGAGATTGCGATAGAGCAGAGGAGTACAGAAAGGGCTTTGAAACGTTCCAAATGTCCGGATATTTCAACACAGCCAACATTAAGGTACGTCTGGCAAAGAGAAGAAGCGGCAGCAGCCCAAAAGGGAACAGGACCCTTGCGCCAGCCCGGAATCGAACGCAGGTCGCAAGAAGGGGAATCTAACATGATACCCCAACACCACTAGCACACACCAAGGGCAATTTTTATGTCTCCTAATAAAGGGATGAGCCTGAAAACCAGACCACAATCTGTTGACAAAGGACTAGAGAGAATGACATAAAACATTCCCTGAAAGGGAATCCATGGCTAACAATTGGGGAGAATGCACAGAAGCAAAACGACTTGACCATTATGGAAATAAGCAACATAAAAAAGAACAGTCTATTTTCAAGTTGCAGATGGCACACTCAAGTAATCCAATGGCACAACCTGGATTATGTCCAGGCAAAGCAGTTGATTGGAGATTGCGATAGAGCAGAGGAGTACAGAAAGGGCTTTGAAACGTTCCAAATGTCCGGATATTTCAACACAGCCAACATTAAGGTACGTCTGGCAAAGAGAAGAAGCGGCAGCAGCCCAAAAGGGAACAGGACCCTTGCGCCAGCCTGGAATCGAACGCAGGTCGCAAGAAGGGGAATCTAACATGATACCCCAACACCACTAGCACACACCAAGGGCAATTTTTATGCCTCCTAATAATGGGATGAGTCTGAAAACCAGACCACAATCTGTTGACAAAGGACGAGAGAATGACATGAAACATTCCCAGAAAGGGAATCCATAGCTAACAATTGGGGAGAATGCACAAAACCAAACGACTTGACCATTAAGGAAAGAAGCAGCATAAAAAAGAACAGTCTATTTTCACATTTCAGATGGCACACTCAAGTACTCCAATGGCACAACCTGGATTATCTAGAGGCAATGCAGTTCATTGGAGATTGCGATACAGCAGAGGAGTACAGAAAGGGCTTTGAAACGTTCCAAATGTCCGGATATTTCAACACAGCCAACATTAAGGTACGTCTGGCAAAGAGGAGAAGCGGCAGCAGCCCAAAAGGCAACAGGACCCTTGCGCCAGCCGGGAATCGAACCCGGGTCGCAAGAATGGGAATCTTGCATGATACCCCTACACCACTGGCACACAGAGTGGCCATGGTTTATGCCTCCTAATAAAGGGATGAGTCTGAAAACCAGACCACAATCTGTTTTCAAAGGACAAGAGAGAATGACATGAAACATTCCCAGAAAGGGAATCCAGAGCTAACAATTGGGGAAAATGCACAGAAGCAAAACGACTTGACCATTATGGAAATAAGCAGCATGAAAAAGAACAGTCTATTTTCAAGTTGCAGATGGCACACTCAAGTAGTCCAATGGCATAACCTGGATTATGTGCAGGCAAAGCAGTTCAATGGAGATTGCGATAGAGCAGAGGAGTACAGAAAGGGCTTTGAAACGTTCCAAATGTCCGGATATTTCAACACAGCCAACATTAAGGTACGTCTGGCAAAGAGAAGAAGCGGCAGCAGCCCAAAAGGGAACCAGACCCTTGCGCCAGCCAGGAATCGAACGCGGGTCGCAAGAAGAGGAATCTAACATGATACCCCAACACCATTAGCACACACCAAGGGCAATTTTTATGTCTCCTAATAAAGGGATGAGCCTGAAAACCAGACCACAATCTGTTGACAAAGGACTAGAGAGAATGACATAAAACATTCCCAGAAAGGGAATCCATGGCTAACAATTGGGGAGAATGCACAGAAGCAAAACGACTTGACCATTATGGAAATAAGCAACATAAAAAAGAACAGTCTATTTTCAAGTTGCAGATGGCACACTTAAGTAATCCAATGGCACAACCTGGATTATGTACAGGCAAAGCAGTTCATTGGAGATTGCGATAGAGCAGAGGAGTACAGAAAGGGCTTTGAAACGTTCCAAATGTCCGGATATTTCAACACAGCCAACATTAAGGTACGTCTGGCAAAGAGAAGAAGCGGCAGCAGCCCAAAAGGGAACAGGACCCTTGCGCCAGCCCGGAATCGAACGCAGGTCGCAAGAAGGGGAATCTAACATGATACCCCAACACCACTAGCACACACCAGGGGCAATTTTTATGCCTCCTAATAATGGGATGAGCCTGAAAACCAGACCACAATCTGTTGACAAAGGACTAGAGAGAATGACATAAAACATTCCCAGAAAGGGAATCCATAGCTAACAATTGGGGAGAATGCACAGAAGCAAAACGACTTGACCATTATGGAAATAAGCAACATAAAAAAGAACAGTCTATTTTCAAGTTGCAGATGGCACACTCAAGTAATCCAATGGCACAACCTGGATTATGTCCAGGCAAAGCAGTTGATTGGAGATTGCGATAGAGCAGAGGAGTACAGAAAGGGCTTTGAAACATTCCAAATGTCCGGATATTTCAACACAGCCAACATTAAGGTACGTCTGGCAAAGAGAAGAAGCGGCAGCAGCCCAAAAGGGAACAGGACCCTTGCGCCAGCCTGGAATCGAACGCAGGTCGCAAGAAGGGGAATCTAACATGATACCCCAACACCACTAGCACACACCAAGGGCAATTTTTATGCCTCCTAATAATGGGATGAGTCTGAAAACCAGACCACAATCTGTTGACAAAGGACGAGAGAATGACATGAAACATTCCCAGAAAGGGAATCCATAGCTAACAATTGGGGAGAATGCACAAAACCAAACGACTTGACCATTAAGGAAAGAAGCAGCATAAAAAAGAACAGTCTATTTTCACATTTCAGATGGCACACTCAAGTACTCCAATGGCACAACCTGGATTATCTAGAGGCAATGCAGTTCATTGGAGATTGCGATACAGCAGAGGAGTACAGAAAGGGCTTTGAAACGTTCCAAATGTCCGGATATTTCAACACAGCCAACATTAAGGTACGTCTGGCAAAGAGGAGAAGCGGCAGCAGCCCAAAAGGCAACAGGACCCTTGCGCCAGCCGGGAATCGAACCCGGGTCGCAAGAATGGGAATCTTGCATGATACCCCTACACCACTGGCACACAGAGTGGCCATGGTTTATGCCTCCTAATAAAGGGATGAGTCTGAAAACCAGACCACAATCTGTTTTCAAAGGACAAGAGAGAATGACATGAAACATTCCCAGAAACGGAATCCATAGCTAACAATTAGGGAGAATGCACAGAAACAAAACGACTTGACCATTAAGGAAAGAAGCAGCATAAAAAAGAACAGTCTATTTTCACATTTCAGATGGCACACTCAAGTAATCCAATGGCACAACCTGGATTATCTAGAGGCAATCCAGTTCATTGGAGATTGCGATACAGCAGAAGAGTACAGAAAGGGCTTTGAAACGTTCCAAATGTCCGGATATTTCAACACAGCCAACATAAAGGTACGTCTGGCAAAGAGAAGAAGCGGCAGCAGCCCAAAAGGGAACAGGACCCTTGCGCCAGCCTGGAATCGAACGCAGGTCGCAAGAAGGGGAATCTAACATGATACCCCAACACCACTAGCACACACCAAGGGCAATTTTTATGCCTCCTAATAATGGGATGAGTCTGAAAACCAGACCACAATCTGTTGACAAAGGACTCGAGAGAATGACATAAAACATTCCCAGAAAGGGAATCCATAGCTAACAATTGGGGAAAATGCACAGAAGCAAAACGACTTGACCATTATGGAAATAAGCAGCATGAAAAAGAACAGTCTATTTTCAAGTTGCAGATGGCACACTCAAGTAGTCCAATGGCATAACCTGGATTAGGTGCAGGCAAAGCAGTTCAATGGAGATTGCGATAGAGCAGAGGAGTACAGAAAGGGCTTTGAAACGTTCCAAATGTCCGGATATTTCAACACAGCCAACATTAAGGTACGTCTGGCAAAGAGAAGAAGCGGCAGCAGCCCAAAAGGGAACCAGACCCTTGCGCCAGCCAGGAATCGAACGCGGGTCGCAAGAAGAGGAATCTAACATGATACCCCAACACCATTAGCACACACCAAGGGCAATTTTTATGTCTCCTAATAAAGGGATGAGCCTGAAAACCAGACCACAATCTGTTGACAAAGGACTAGAGAGAATGACATAAAACATTCCCAGAAAGGGAATCCATGGCTAACAATTGGGGAGAATGCACAGAAGCAAAACGACTTGACCATTATGGAAATAAGCAACATAAAAAAGAACAGTCTATTTTCAAGTTGCAGATGGCACACTCAAGTAATCCAATGGCACAACCTGGATTATGTCCAGGCAAAGCAGTTGATTGGAGATTGCGATAGAGCAGAGGAGTACAGAAAGGGCTTTGAAACGTTCCAAATGTCCGGATATTTCAACACAGCCAACATTAAGGTACGTCTGGCAAAGAGAAGAAGCGGCAGCAGCCCAAAAGGGAACAGGACCCTTGCGCCAGCCTGGAATCGAACGCAGGTCGCAAGAAGGGGAATCTAACATGATACCCCAACACCACTAGCACACACCAAGGGCAATTTTTATGCCTCCTAATAATGGGATGAGTCTGAAAACCAGACCACAATCTGTTGACAAAGGACGAGAGAATGACATGAAACATTCCCAGAAAGGGAATCCATAGCTAACAATTGGGGAGAATGCACAAAACCAAACGACTTGACCATTAAGGAAAGAAGCAGCATAAAAAAGAACAGTCTATTTTCACATTTCAGATGGCACACTCAAGTACTCCAATGGCACAACCTGGATTATCTAGAGGCAATGCAGTTCATTGGAGATTGCGATACAGCAGAGGAGTACAGAAAGGGCTTTGAAACGTTCCAAATGTCCGGATATTTCAACACAGCCAACATTAAGGTACGTCTGGCAAAGAGGAGAAGCGGCAGCAGCCCAAAAGGCAACAGGACCCTTGCGCCAGCCGGGAATCGAACCCGGGTCGCAAGAATGGGAATCTTGCATGATACCCCTACACCACTGGCACACAGAGTGGCCATGGTTTATGCCTCCTAATAAAGGGATGAGTCTGAAAACCAGACCACAATCTGTTTTCAAAGGACAAGAGAGAATGACATGAAACATTCCCAGAAACGGAATCCATAGCTAACAATTAGGGAGAATGCACAGAAACAAAACGACTTGACCATTAAGGAAAGAAGCAGCATAAAAAAGAACAGTCTATTTTCACATTTCAGATGGCACACTCAAGTAATCCAATGGCACAACCTGGATTATCTAGAGGCAATCCAGTTTATTGGAGATTGCGATACAGCAGAAGAGTACAGAAAGGGCTTTGAAACGTTCCAAATGTCCGGATATTTCAACACAGCCAACATAAAGGTACGTCTGGCAAAGAGAAGAAGCGGCAGCAGCCCAAAAGGGAACAGGACCCTTGCGCCAGCCTGGAATCGAACGCAGGTCGCAAGAAGGGGAATCTAACATGATACCCCAACACCACTAGCACACACCAAGGGCAATTTTTATGCCTCCTAATAATGGGATGAGTCTGAAAACCAGACCACAATCTGTTGACAAAGGACTCGAGAGAATGACATAAAACATTCCCAGAAAGGGAATCCATAGCTAACAATTGGGGAAAATGCACAGAAGCAAAACGACTTGACCATTATGGAAATAAGCAGCATGAAAAAGAACAGTCTATTTTCAAGTTGCAGATGGCACACTCAAGTAGTCCAATGGCATAACCTGGATTAGGTGCAGGCAAAGCAGTTCAATGGAGATTGCGATAGAGCAGAGGAGTACAGAAAGGGCTTTGAAACGTTCCAAATGTCCGGATATTTCAACACAGCCAACATTAAGGTACGTCTGGCAAAGAGAAGAAGCGGCAGCAGCCCAAAAGGGAACCAGACCCTTGCGCCAGCCAGGAATCGAACGCGGGTCGCAAGAAGAGGAATCTAACATGATACCCCAACACCATTAGCACACACCAAGGGCAATTTTTATGTCTCCTAATAAAGGGATGAGCCTGAAAACCAGACCACAATCTGTTGACAAAGGACTAGAGAGAATGACATAAAACATTCCCAGAAAGGGAATCCATGGCTAACAATTGGGGAGAATGCACAGAAGCAAAACGACTTGACCATTATGGAAATAAGCAACATAAAAAAGAACAGTCTATTTTCAAGTTGCAGATGGCACACTTAAGTAATCCAATGGCACAACCTGGATTATGTACAGGCAAAGCAGTTCATTGGAGATTGCGATAGAGCAGAGGAGTACAGAAAGGGCTTTGAAACGTTCCAAATGTCCGGATATTTCAACACAGCCAACATTAAGGTACGTCTGGCAAAGAGGAGAAGCGGCAGCAGCCCAAAAGGCAACAGGACCCTTGCGCCAGCCGGGAATCTAACCCGGGTCGCAAGAATGGGAATCTTGCATGATACCCCTACACCACTGGCACACAGAGTGGCCATGGTTTATGCCTCCTAATAAAGGGATGAGTCTGAAAACCAGACCACAATCTGTTTTCAAAGGACAAGAGAGAATGACATGAAACATTCCCAGAAACGGAATCCATAGCTAACAATTAGGGAGAATGCACAGAAACAAAACGACTTGACCATTAAGGAAAGAAGCAGCATAAAAAAGAACAGTCTATTTTCACATTTCAGATGGCACACTCAAGTAATCCAATGGCACAACCTGGATTATCTAGAGGCAATCCAGTTCATTGGAGATTGCGATACAGCAGAAGAGTACAGAAAGGGCTTTGAAACGTTCCAAATGTCCGGATATTTCAACACAGCCAACATAAAGGTACGTCTGGCAAAGAGAAGAAGCGGCAGCAGCCCAAAAGGGAACAGGACCCTTGCGCCAGCCTGGAATCGAACGCAGGTCGCAAGAAGGGGAATCTAACATGATACCCCAACACCACTAGCACACACCAAGGGCAATTTTTATGCCTCCTAATAATGGGATGAGTCTGAAAACCAGACCACAATCTGTTGACAAAGGACTCGAGAGAATGACATAAAACATTCCCAGAAAGGGAATCCATAGCTAACAATTGGGGAAAATGCACAGAAGCAAAACGACTTGACCATTATGGAAATAAGCAGCATGAAAAAGAACAGTCTATTTTCAAGTTGCAGATGGCACACTCAAGTAGTCCAATGGCATAACCTGGATTAGGTGCAGGCAAAGCAGTTCAATGGAGATTGCGATAGAGCAGAGGAGTACAGAAAGGGCTTTGAAACGTTCCAAATGTCCGGATATTTCAACACAGCCAACATTAAGGTACGTCTGGCAAAGAGAAGAAGCGGCAGCAGCCCAAAAGGGAACCAGACCCTTGCGCCAGCCAGGAATCGAACGCGGGTCGCAAGAAGAGGAATCTAACATGATACCCCAACACCATTAGCACACACCAAGGGCAATTTTTATGTCTCCTAATAAAGGGATGAGCCTGAAAACCAGACCACAATCTGTTGACAAAGGACTAGAGAGAATGACATAAAACATTCCCAGAAAGGGAATCCATGGCTAACAATTGGGGAGAATGCACAGAAGCAAAACGACTTGACCATTATGGAAATAAGCAACATAAAAAAGAACAGTCTATTTTCAAGTTGCAGATGGCACACTTAAGTAATCCAATGGCACAACCTGGATTATGTACAGGCAAAGCAGTTCATTGGAGATTGCGATAGAGCAGAGGAGTACAGAAAGGGCTTTGAAACGTTCCAAATGTCCGGATATTTCAACACAGCCAACATTAAGGTACGTCTGGCAAAGAGAAGAAGCGGCAGCAGCCCAAAAGGGAACAGGACCCTTGCGCCAGCCCGGAATCGAACGCAGGTCGCAAGAAGGGGAATCTAACATGATACCCCAACACCACTAGCACACACCAAGGGCAATTTTTATGCCTCCTAATAATGGGATGAGCCTGAAAACCAGACCACAATCTGTTGACAAAGGACTAGAGAGAATGACATAAAACATTCCCAGAAAGGGAATCCATAGCTAACAATTGGGGAGAATGCACAGAAGCAAAACGACTTGACCATTATGGAAATAAGCAACATAAAAAAGAACAGTCTATTTTCAAGTTGCAGATGGCACACTCAAGTAATCCAATGGCACAACCTGGATTATGTCCAGGCAAAGCAGTTGATTGGAGATTGCGATAGAGCAGAGGAGTACAGAAAGGGCTTTGAAACGTTCCAAATGTCCGGATATTTCAACACAGCCAACATTAAGGTACGTCTGGCAAAGAGAAGAAGCGGCAGCAGCCCAAAAGGGAACAGGACCCTTGCGCCAGCCTGGAATCGAACGCAGGTCGCAAGAAGGGGAATCTAACATGATACCCCAACACCACTAGCACACACCAAGGGCAATTTTTATGCCTCCTAATAATGGGATGAGTCTGAAAACCAGACCACAATCTGTTGACAAAGGACGAGAGAATGACATGAAACATTCCCAGAAAGGGAATCCATAGCTAACAATTGGGGAGAATGCACAAAACCAAACGACTTGACCATTAAGGAAAGAAGCAGCATAAAAAAGAACAGTCTATTTTCACATTTCAGATGGCACACTCAAGTACTCCAATGGCACAACCTGGATTATCTAGAGGCAATGCAGTTCATTGGAGATTGCGATACAGCAGAGGAGTACAGAAAGGGCTTTGAAACGTTCCAAATGTCCGGATATTTCAACACAGCCAACATTAAGGTACGTCTGGCAAAGAGGAGAAGCGGCAGCAGCCCAAAAGGCAACAGGACCCTTGCGCCAGCCGGGAATCTAACCCGGGTCGCAAGAATGGGAATCTTGCATGATACCCCTACACCACTGGCACACAGAGTGGCCATGGTTTATGCCTCCTAATAAAGGGATGAGTCTGAAAACCAGACCACAATCTGTTTTCAAAGGACAAGAGAGAATGACATGAAACATTCCCAGAAACGGAATCCATAGCTAACAATTAGGGAGAATGCACAGAAACAAAACGACTTGACCATTAAGGAAAGAAGCAGCATAAAAAAGAACAGTCTATTTTCACATTTCAGATGGCACACTCAAGTAATCCAATGGCACAACCTGGATTATCTAGAGGCAATCCAGTTCATTGGAGATTGCGATACAGCAGAGGAGTACAGAAAGGGCTTTGAAACGTTCCAAATGTCCGGATATTTCAACACAGCCAACATTAAGGTACGTCTGGCAAAGAGAAGAAGCGGCAGCAGCCCAAAAGGGAACAGGACCCTTGCGCCAGCCTGGAATCGAACGCAGGTCGCAAGAAGGGGAATCTAACATGATACCCCAACACCACTAGCACACACCAAGGGCAATTTTTATGCCTCCTAATAATGGGATGAGCCTGAAAACCAGACCACAATCTGTTGACAAAGGACTAGAGAGAATGACATAAAACATTCCCAGAAAGGGAATCCATAGCTAACAATTGGGGAGAATGCACAGAAGCAAAACGACTTGACCATTATGGAAATAAGCAACATAAAAAAGAACAGTCTATTTTCAAGTTGCAGATGGCACACTCAAGTAATCCAATGGCACAACCTGGATTATGTCCAGGCAAAGCAGTTGATTGGAGATTGCGATAGAGCAGAGGAGTACAGAAAGGGCTTTGAAACGTTCCAAATGTCCGGATATTTCAACACAGCCAACAGTAAGGTAAGTCTGGCAAAGAGAAGAAGCGGCAGCAGCCCCAAATGGAACAAGACCCTTGCGCCAGCTGGGAATCGAACCCAGGTCGCAAGAATGGGAATCTTGCATGATACACCTACACCACTGGCACACAGAGTGGCCATGGTTTATGCCTCCTAATAAAGGGATGAGTCTGAAAACCAGACCACAATCTGTTGACAAAGGACGAGAGAATGACATGAAACATTCCCAGAAAGGGAATCCATAGCTAACAATTGGGGAGAATGCACAGAAGCAAAATGACTTGACCATTATGGAAATAAGCAACATAAAAAAGAACAGTCTATTTTCAAGTTGCAGATGGCACACTCAAGTAATCCAATGGCACAACCTGGATTATGTCCAGGCAAAGCAGTTGATTGGAGATTGCGATAGAGCAGAGGAGTACAGAAAGGGCTTTGAAACGTTCCAAATGTCCGGATATTTCAACACAGCCAACATTAAGGTACGTCTGGCAAAGAGAAGAAGCGGCAGCAGCCCAAAAGGGAACAGGACCCTTGCACCAGCCTGGAATCGAACGCAGGTCGCAAGAAGGGGAATCTAACATGATACCCCAACACCACTAGCACACACCAAGGGCAATTTTTATGCCTCCTAATAATGGGATGAGCCTGAAAACCAGACCACAATCTGTTGACAAAGGACTAGAGAGAATGACATAAAACATTCCCAGAAAGGGAATCCATAGCTAACAATTGGGGAGAATGCACAGAAGCAAAACGACTTGACCATTATGGAAATAAGCAGCATGAAAAAGAACAGTCTATTTTCAAGTTGCAGATGGCACACTCAAGTAGTCCAATGGCATAACCTGGATTATGTCCAGGCAAAGCAGTTGATTGGAGATTGCGATAGAGCAGAGGAGTACAGAAAGGGCTTTGAAACGTTCCAAATGTCCGGATATTTCAACACAGCCAACATTAAGGTACGTCTGGCAAAGAGGAGAAGCGGCAGCAGCCCAAAAGGCAACAGGACCCTTGCGCCAGCCGGGAATCTAACCCGGGTCGCAAGAATGGGAATCTTGCATGATACCCCTACACCACTGGCACACAGAGTGGCCATGGTTTATGCCTCCTAATAAAGGGATGAGTCTGAAAACCAGACCACAATCTGTTTTCAAAGGACAAGAGAGAATGACATGAAACATTCCCAGAAACGGAATCCATAGCTAACAATTAGGGAGAATGCACAGAAACAAAACGACTTGACCATTAAGGAAAGAAGCAGCATAAAAAAGAACAGTCTATTTTCACATTTCAGATGGCACACTCAAGTAATCCAATGGCACAACCTGGATTATCTAGAGGCAATCCAGTTCATTGGAGATTGCGATACAGCAGAAGAGTACAGAAAGGGCTTTGAAACGTTCCAAATGTCCGGATATTTCAACACAGCCAACATAAAGGTACGTCTGGCAAAGAGAAGAAGCGGCAGCAGCCCAAAAGGGAACAGGACCCTTGCGCCAGCCTGGAATCGAACGCAGGTCGCAAGAAGGGGAATCTAACATGATACCCCAACACCACTAGCACACACCAAGGGCAATTTTTATGCCTCCTAATAATGGGATGAGTCTGAAAACCAGACCACAATCTGTTGACAAAGGACTCGAGAGAATGACATAAAACATTCCCAGAAAGGGAATCCATAGCTAACAATTGGGGAAAATGCACAGAAGCAAAACGACTTGACCATTATGGAAATAAGCAGCATGAAAAAGAACAGTCTATTTTCAAGTTGCAGATGGCACACTCAAGTAGTCCAATGGCATAACCTGGATTAGGTGCAGGCAAAGCAGTTCAATGGAGATTGCGATAGAGCAGAGGAGTACAGAAAGGGCTTTGAAACGTTCCAAATGTCCGGATATTTCAACACAGCCAACATTAAGGTACGTCTGGCAAAGAGAAGAAGCGGCAGCAGCCCAAAAGGGAACAGGACCCTTGCGCCAGCCTGGAATCGAACGCAGGTCGCAAGAAGGGGAATCTAACATGATACCCCAACACCACTAGCACACACCAAGGGCAATTTTTATGCCTCCTAATAATGGGATGAGTCTGAAAACCAGACCACAATCTGTTGACAAAGGACTAGAGAGAATGACATAAAACATTCCCAGAAAGGGAATCCATGGCTAACAATTGGGGAGAATGCACAGAAGCAAAACGACTTGACCATTATGGAAATAAGCAACATAAAAAAGAACAGTCTATTTTCAAGTTGCAGATGGCACACTTAAGTAATCCAATGGCACAACCTGGATTATGTACAGGCAAAGCAGTTCATTGGAGATTGCGATAGAGCAGAGGAGTACAGAAAGGGCTTTGAAACGTTCCAAATGTCCGGATATTTCAACACAGCCAACATTAAGGTACGTCTGGCAAAGAGAAGAAGCGGCAGCAGCCCAAAAGGGAACAGGACCCTTGCGCCAGCCCGGAATCGAACGCAGGTCGCAAGAAGGGGAATCTAACATGATACCCCAACACCACTAGCACACACCAAGGGCAATTTTTATGCCTCCTAATAATGGGATGAGCCTGAAAACCAGACCACAATCTGTTGACAAAGGACTAGAGAGAATGACATAAAACATTCCCAGAAAGGGAATCCATAGCTAACAATTGGGGAGAATGCACAGAAGCAAAACGACTTGACCATTATGGAAATAAGCAACATAAAAAAGAACAGTCTATTTTCAAGTTGCAGATGGCACACTCAAGTAATCCAATGGCACAACCTGGATTATGTCCAGGCAAAGCAGTTGATTGGAGATTGCGATAGAGCAGAGGAGTACAGAAAGGGCTTTGAAACGTTCCAAATGTCCGGATATTTCAACACAGCCAACATTAAGGTACGTCTGGCAAAGAGAAGAAGCGGCAGCAGCCCAAAAGGGAACAGGACCCTTGCGCCAGCCTGGAATCGAACGCAGGTCGCAAGAAGGGGAATCTAACATGATACCCCAACACCACTAGCACACACCAAGGGCAATTTTTATGCCTCCTAATAATGGGATGAGTCTGAAAACCAGACCACAATCTGTTGACAAAGGACGAGAGAATGACATGAAACATTCCCAGAAAGGGAATCCATAGCTAACAATTGGGGAGAATGCACAAAACCAAACGACTTGACCATTAAGGAAAGAAGCAGCATAAAAAAGAACAGTCTATTTTCACATTTCAGATGGCACACTCAAGTACTCCAATGGCACAACCTGGATTATCTAGAGGCAATGCAGTTCATTGGAGATTGCGATACAGCAGAGGAGTACAGAAAGGGCTTTGAAACGTTCCAAATGTCCGGATATTTCAACACAGCCAACATTAAGGTACGTCTGGCAAAGAGGAGAAGCGGCAGCAGCCCAAAAGGCAACAGGACCCTTGCGCCAGCCGGGAATCTAACCCGGGTCGCAAGAATGGGAATCTTGCATGATACCCCTACACCACTGGCACACAGAGTGGCCATGGTTTATGCCTCCTAATAAAGGGATGAGTCTGAAAACCAGACCACAATCTGTTTTCAAAGGACAAGAGAGAATGACATGAAACATTCCCAGAAACGGAATCCATAGCTAACAATTAGGGAGAATGCACAGAAACAAAACGACTTGACCATTAAGGAAAGAAGCAGCATAAAAAAGAACAGTCTATTTTCACATTTCAGATGGCACACTCAAGTAATCCAATGGCACAACCTGGATTATCTAGAGGCAATCCAGTTCATTGGAGATTGCGATACAGCAGAGGAGTACAGAAAGGGCTTTGAAACGTTCCAAATGTCCGGATATTTCAACACAGCCAACATTAAGGTACGTCTGGCAAAGAGAAGAAGCGGCAGCAGCCCAAAAGGGAACAGGACCCTTGCGCCAGCCTGGAATCGAACGCAGGTCGCAAGAAGGGGAATCTAACATGATACCCCAACACCACTAGCACACACCAAGGGCAATTTTTATGCCTCCTAATAATGGGATGAGCCTGAAAACCAGACCACAATCTGTTGACAAAGGACTAGAGAGAATGACATAAAACATTCCCAGAAAGGGAATCCATAGCTAACAATTGGGGAGAATGCACAGAAGCAAAACGACTTGACCATTATGGAAATAAGCAACATAAAAAAGAACAGTCTATTTTCAAGTTGCAGATGGCACACTCAAGTAATCCAATGGCACAACCTGGATTATGTCCAGGCAAAGCAGTTGATTGGAGATTGCGATAGAGCAGAGGAGTACAGAAAGGGCTTTGAAACGTTCCAAATGTCCGGATATTTCAACACAGCCAACAGTAAGGTAAGTCTGGCAAAGAGAAGAAGCGGCAGCAGCCCCAAATGGAACAAGACCCTTGCGCCAGCTGGGAATCGAACCCAGGTCGCAAGAATGGGAATCTTGCATGATACACCTACACCACTGGCACACAGAGTGGCCATGGTTTATGCCTCCTAATAAAGGGATGAGTCTGAAAACCAGACCACAATCTGTTGACAAAGGACGAGAGAATGACATGAAACATTCCCAGAAAGGGAATCCATAGCTAACAATTGGGGAGAATGCACAGAAGCAAAATGACTTGACCATTATGGAAATAAGCAACATAAAAAAGAACAGTCTATTTTCAAGTTGCAGATGGCACACTCAAGTAATCCAATGGCACAACCTGGATTATGTCCAGGCAAAGCAGTTGATTGGAGATTGCGATAGAGCAGAGGAGTACAGAAAGGGCTTTGAAACGTTCCAAATGTCCGGATATTTCAACACAGCCAACATTAAGGTACGTCTGGCAAAGAGAAGAAGCGGCAGCAGCCCAAAAGGGAACAGGACCCTTGCACCAGCCTGGAATCGAACGCAGGTCGCAAGAAGGGGAATCTAACATGATACCCCAACACCACTAGCACACACCAAGGGCAATTTTTATGCCTCCTAATAATGGGATGAGCCTGAAAACCAGACCACAATCTGTTGACAAAGGACTAGAGAGAATGACATAAAACATTCCCAGAAAGGGAATCCATAGCTAACAATTGGGGAGAATGCACAGAAGCAAAACGACTTGACCATTATGGAAATAAGCAGCATGAAAAAGAACAGTCTATTTTCAAGTTGCAGATGGCACACTCAAGTAGTCCAATGGCATAACCTGGATTATGTCCAGGCAAAGCAGTTGATTGGAGATTGCGATAGAGCAGAGGAGTACAGAAAGGGCTTTGAAACGTTCCAAATGTCCGGATATTTCAACACAGCCAACATTAAGGTACGTCTGGCAAAGAGAAGAAGCGGCAGCAGCCCAAAAGGGAACAGGACCCTTGCGCCAGCCTGGAATCGAACGCAGGTCGCAAGAAGGGGAATCTAACATGATACCCCAACACCACTAGCACACACCAAGGGCAATTTTTATGCCTCCTAATAATGGGATGAGCCTGAAAACCAGACCACAATCTGTTGACAAAGGACTAGAGAGAATGACATAAAACATTCCCTGAAAGGGAATCCATAGCTAACAATTGGGGAGAATGCACAGAAGCAAAACGACTTGACCATTATGGAAATAAGCAGCATGAAAAAGAACAGTCTATTTTCAAGTTGCAGATGGCACACTCAAGTAGTCCAATGGCATAACCTGGATTATGTCCAGGCAAAGCAGTTCATTGGAGATTGCGATAGAGCAGAGGAGTACAGAAAGGGCTTTGAAACGTTCCAAATGTCCGGATATTTCAACACAGCCAACATTAAGGTACGTCTGGCAAAGAGAAGAAGCGGCAGCAGCCCAAAAGGGAACAGGACCCTTGCGCCAGCCTGGAATCGAACGCAGGTCGCAAGAAGGGGAATCTAACATGATACCCCAACACCACTAGCACACACCAAGGGCAATTTTTATGCCTCCTAATAATGGGATGAGCCTGAAAACCAGACCACAATCTGTTGACAAAGGACTAGAGAGAATGACATAAAACATTCCCAGAAAGGGAATCCATAGCTAACAATTGGGGAGAATGCACAGAAGCAAAACGACTTGACCATTATGGAAATAAGCAACATAAAAAAGAACAGTCTATTTTCAAGTTGCAGATGGCACACTTAAGTAATCCAATGGCACAACCTGGATTATGTACAGGCAAAGCAGTTGATTGGAGATTGCGATAGAGCAGAGGAGTACAGAAAGGGCTTTGAAACGTTCCAAATGTCCGGATATTTCAACACAGCCAACATTAAGGTACGTCTGGCAAAGAGAAGAAGCGGCAGCAGCCCAAAAGGGAACAGGACCCTTGCGCCAGCCTGGAATCGAACGCAGGTCGCAAGAAGGGGAATCTAACATGATACCCCAACACCACTAGCACACACCAAGGGCAATTTTTATGCCTCCTAATAATGGGATGAGCCTGAAAACCAGACCACAATCTGTTGACAAAGGACTAGAGAGAATGACATAAAACATTCCCAGAAAGGGAATCCATAGCTACCAATTGGGGAGAATGCACAGAAGCAAAACGACTTGACCATTATGGAAATAAGCAACATAAAAAAGAACAGTCTATTTTCAAGTTGCAGATGGCACACTCAAGTAATCCAATGGCACAACCTGGATTATGTCCAGGCAAAGCAGTTGATTGGAGATTGCGATAGAGCAGAGGAGTACAGAAAGGGCTTTGAAACGTTCCAAATGTCCGGATATTTCAACACAGCCAACATTAAGGTACGTCTGGCAAAGAGAAGAAGCGGCAGCAGCCCAAAAGGGAACAGGACCCTTGCGCCAGCCTGGAATCGAACGCAGGTCGCAAGAAGGGGAATCTAACATGATACCCCAACACCACTAGCACACACCAAGGGCAATTTTTATGCCTCCTAATAATGGGATGAGCCTGAAAACCAGACCACAATCTGTTGACAAAGGACTAGAGAGAATGACATAAAACATTCCCAGAAAGGGAATCCATAGCTAACAATTGGGGAGAATGCACAGAAGCAAAACGACTTGACCATTATGGAAATAAGCAGCATGAAAAAGAACAGTCTATTTTCAAGTTGCAGATGGCACACTCAAGTAGTCCAATGGCATAACCTGGATTATGTCCAGGCAAAGCAGTTCATTGGAGATTGCGATAGAGCAGAGGAGTACAGAAAGGGCTTTGAAACGTTCCAAATGTCCGGATATTTCAACACAGCCAACATTAAGGTACGTCTGGCAAAGAGAAGAAGCGGCAGCAGCCCAAAAGGGAACAGGACCCTTGCGCCAGCCTGGAATCGAACGCAGGTCGCAAGAAGGGGAATCTAACATGATACCCCAACACCACTAGCACACACCAAGGGCAATTTTTATGCCTCCTAATAATGGGATGAGCCTGAAAACCAGACCACAATCTGTTGACAAAGGACTAGAGAGAATGACATAAAACATTCCCAGAAAGGGAATCCATAGCTAACAATTGGGGAGAATGCACAGAAGCAAAACGACTTGACCATTATGGAAATAAGCAACATAAAAAAGAACAGTCTATTTTCAAGTTGCAGATGGCACACTTAAGTAATCCAATGGCACAACCTGGATTATGTACAGGCAAAGCAGTTGATTGGAGATTGCGATAGAGCAGAGGAGTACAGAAAGGGCTTTGAAACGTTCCAAATGTCCGGATATTTCAACACAGCCAACATTAAGGTACGTCTGGCAAAGAGAAGAAGCGGCAGCAGCCCAAAAGGGAATCGCCAGCCTGGAATCGAACGCAGCCTGGAATCGAACGCAGGTCGCAAGAAGGGGAATCTAACATGATACCCCAACACCACTAGCACACACCAAGGGCAATTTTTATGCCTCCTAATAATGGGATGAGCCTGAAAACCAGACCACAATCTGTTGACAAAGGACTAGAGAGAATGACATAAAACATTCCCAGAAAGGGAATCCATAGCTAACAATTGGGGAGAATGCACAGAAGCAAAACGACTTGACCATTATGGAAATAAGCAACATAAAAAAGAACAGTCTATTTTCAAGTTGCAGATGGCACACTCAAGTAATCCAATGGCACAACCTGGATTATGTCCAGGCAAAGCAGTTGATTGGAGATTGCGATAGAGCAGAGGAGTACAGAAAGGGCTTTGAAACGTTCCAAATGTCCGGATATTTCAACACAGCCAACATTAAGGTACGTCTGGCAAAGAGAAGAAGCGGCAGCAGCCCAAAAGGGAACCAGACCCTTGCGCCAGCCAGGAATCGAACGCGGGTCGCAAGAAGAGGAATCTAACATGATACCCCAACACCATTAGCACACACCAAGGGCAATTTTTATGCCTCCTAATAAAGGGATGAGCCTGAAAACCAGACCACAATCTGTTGACAAAGGACTAGAGAGAATGACATGAAACATTCCCAGAAAGGGAATCCATAGCTAACAATTGGGGAGAATGCACAGAAGCAAAACGACTTGACCATTATGGAAATAAGCAACATAAAAAAGAACAGTCTATTTTCAAGTTGCAGATGGCACACTCAAGTAATCCAATGGCACAACCTGGATTATGTCCAGGCAAAGCAGTTGATTGGAGATTGCGATAGAGCAGAGGAGTACAGAAAGGGCTTTGAAACGTTCCAAATGTCCGGATATTTCAACACAGCCAACAGTAAGGTAAGTCTGGCAAAGAGAAGAAGCGGCAGCAGCCCCAAATGGAACAAGACCCTTGCGCCAGCTGGGAATCGAACCCAGGTCGCAAGAATGGGAATCTTGCATGATACCCCTACACCACTGGCACACAGAGTGGCCATGGTTTATGCCTCCTAATAAAGGGATGAGTCTGAAAACCAGACCACAATCTGTTGACAAAGGACGAGAGAATGACATGAAACATTCCCAGAAACGGAATCCATAGCTAACAATTAGGGAGAATGCACAGAAACAAAACGACTTGACCATTAAGGAAAGAAGCAGCATAAAAAAGAACAGTCTATTTTCACATTTCAGATGGCACACTCAAGTACTCCAATGGCACAACCTGGATTATCTAGAGGCAATGCAGTTCATTGGAGATTGCGATACAGCAGAGGAGTACAGAAAGGGCTTTGAAACGTTCCAAATGTCCGGATATTTCAACACAGCCAACATTAAGGTACGTCTGGCAAAGAGAAGAAGCGGCAGCAGCCCAAAAGGCAACAGGACCCTTGCGCCAGCTGGGAATCGAACCCAGGTCGCAAGAATGGGAATCTTGCATGATACCCGTACACCACTGGCACACAGAGTGGCCATGGTTTATGCCTCCTAATAAAGGGATGAGTCTGAAAACCAGACCACAATCTGTTGACAAAGGACGAGAGAATGACATGAAACATTCCCAGAAAGGGAATCCATAGCTAACAATTGGGGAGAATGCACAAAAACAAAACGACTTGACCATTAAGGAAATAAGCAACATAAAAAAGAACAGTCTATTTTCAAGTTGCAGATGGCACACTCAAGTAATCCAATGGCACAACCTGGATTATGTCCAGGCAAAGCAGTTGATTGGAGATTGCGATAGAGCAGAGGAGTACAGAAAGGGCTTTGAAACGTTCCAAATGTCCGGATATTTCAACACAGCCAACATTAAGGTACGTCTGGCAAAGAGAAGAAGCGGCAGCAGCCCAAAAGGGAATCGCCAGCCTGGAATCGAACGCAGCCAGGAATCGAACGCGGGTCGCAAGAAGGGGAATCTAACATGATACCCCAACACCATTAGCACACACCAAGGGCAATTTTTATGCCTCCTAATAAAGGGATGAGCCTGAAAACCAGACCACAATCTGTTGACAAAGGACTAGAGAGAATGACATAAAACATTCCCAGAAAGGGAATCCATGGCTAACAATTGGGGAGAATGCACAGAAGCAAAACGACTTGACCATTATGGAAATAAGCAACATAAAAAAGAACAGTCTATTTTCAAGTTGCAGATGGCACACTTAAGTAATCCAATGGCACAACCTGGATTATGTACAGGCAAAGCAGTTCATTGGAGATTGCGATAGAGCAGAGGAGTACAGAAAGGGCTTTGAAACGTTCCAAATGTCCGGATATTTCAACACAGCCAACATTAAGGTACGTCTGGCAAAGAGAAGAAGCGGCAGCAGCCCAAAAGGGAACAGGACCCTTGCGCCAGCCTGGAATCGAACGCAGGTCGCAAGAAGGGGAATCTAACATGATACCCCAACACCACTAGCACACACCAAGGGCAATTTTTATGCCTCCTAATAATGGGATGAGTCTGAAAACCAGACCACAATCTGTTGACAAAGGACGAGAGAATGACATGAAACATTCCCAGAAAGGGAATCCATAGCTAACAATTGGGGAGAATGCACAAAACCAAACGACTTGACCATTAAGGAAAGTAGCAGCATAAAAAAGAACAGTCTATTTTCACATTTCAGATGGCACACTCAAGTACTCCAATGGCACAACCTGGATTATCTAGAGGCAATGCAGTTCATTGGAGATTGCGATACAGCAGAGGAGTACAGAAAGGGCTTTGAAACGTTCCAAATGTCCGGATATTTCAACACAGCCAACATTAAGGTACGTCTGGCAAAGAGAAGAAGCGGCAGCAGCCCAAAAGGCAACAGGACCCTTGCGCCAGCCTGGAATCGAACGCAGGTCGCAAGAAGGGGAATCTAACATGATACCCCAACACCACTAGCACACACCAAGGGCAATTTTTATGCCTCCTAATAATGGGATGAGCCTGAAAACCAGACCACAATCTGTTGACAAAGGACTAGAGAGAATGACATAAAACATTCCCAGAAAGGGAATCCATAGCTAACAATTGGGGAGAATGCACAGAAGCAAAACGACTTGACCATTATGGAAATAAGCAACATAAAAAAGAACAGTCTATTTTCAAGTTGCAGATGGCACACTTAAGTAATCCAATGGCACAACCTGGATTATGTACAGGCAAAGCAGTTGATTGGAGATTGCGATAGAGCAGAGGAGTACAGAAAGGGCTTTGAAACGTTCCAAATGTCCGGATATTTCAACACAGCCAACATTAAGGTACGTCTGGCAAAGAGAAGAAGCGGCAGCAGCCCAAAAGGGAATCGCCAGCCTGGAATCGAACGCAGCCTGGAATCGAACGCAGGTCGCAAGAAAGGGAATCTAACATGATACCCCAACACCACTAGCACACACCAAGGGCAATTTTTATGCCTCCTAATAATGGGATGAGCCTGAAAACCAGACCACAATCTGTTGACAAAGGACTAGAGAGAATGACATAAAACATTCCCAGAAAGGGAATCCATAGCTAACAATTGGGGAGAATGCACAGAAGCAAAACGACTTGACCATTATGGAAATAAGCAACATAAAAAAGAACAGTCTATTTTCAAGTTGCAGATGGCACACTCAAGTAATCCAATGGCACAACCTGGATTATGTCCAGGCAAAGCAGTTGATTGGAGATTGCGATAGAGCAGAGGAGTACAGAAAGGGCTTTGAAACGTTCCAAATGTCCGGATATTTCAACACAGCCAACATTAAGGTACGTCTGGCAAAGAGAAGAAGCGGCAGCAGCCCAAAAGGGAACCAGACCCTTGCGCCAGCCAGGAATCGAACGCGGGTCGCAAGAAGAGGAATCTAACATGATACCCCAACACCATTAGCACACACCAAGGGCAATTTTTATGCCTCCTAATAAAGGGATGAGCCTGAAAACCAGACCACAATCTGTTGACAAAGGACTAGAGAGAATGACATGAAACATTCCCAGAAAGGGAATCCATAGCTAACAATTGGGGAGAATGCACAGAAGCAAAACGACTTGACCATTATGGAAATAAGCAACATAAAAAAGAACAGTCTATTTTCAAGTTGCAGATGGCACACTCAAGTAATCCAATGGCACAACCTGGATTATGTCCAGGCAAAGCAGTTGATTGGAGATTGCGATAGAGCAGAGGAGTACAGAAAGGGCTTTGAAACATTCCAAATGTCCGGATATTTCAACACAGCCAACAGTAAGGTAAGTCTGGCAAAGAGAAGAAGCGGCAGCAGCCCCAAATGGAACAAGACCCTTGCGCCAGCTGGGAATCGAACCCAGGTCGCAAGAATGGGAATCTTGCATGATACCCCTACACCACTGGCACACAGAGTGGCCATGGTTTATGCCTCCTAATAAAGGGATGAGTCTGAAAACCAGACCACAATCTGTTGACAAAGGACGAGAGAATGACATGAAACATTCCCAGAAACGGAATCCATAGCTAACAATTAGGGAGAATGCACAGAAACAAAACGACTTGACCATTAAGGAAAGAAGCAGCATAAAAAAGAACAGTCTATTTTCACATTTCAGATGGCACACTCAAGTACTCCAATGGCACAACCTGGATTATCTAGAGGCAATGCAGTTCATTGGAGATTGCGATACAGCAGAGGAGTACAGAAAGGGCTTTGAAACGTTCCAAATGTCCGGATATTTCAACACAGCCAACATTAAGGTACGTCTGGCAAAGAGAAGAAGCGGCAGCAGCCCAAAAGGCAACAGGACCCTTGCGCCAGCTGGGAATCGAACCCAGGTCGCAAGAATGGGAATCTTGCATGATACCCCTACACCACTGGCACACAGAGTGGCCATGGTTTATGCCTCCTAATAAAGGGATGAGTCTGAAAACCAGACCACAATCTGTTGACAAAGGACGAGAGAATGACATGAAACATTCCCAGAAAGGGAATCCATAGCTAACAATTGGGGAGAATGCACAAAAACAAAACGACTTGACCATTAAGGAAATAAGCAACATAAAAAAGAACAGTCTATTTTCAAGTTGCAGATGGCACACTCAAGTAATCCAATGGCACAACCTGGATTATGTCCAGGCAAAGCAGTTGATTGGAGATTGCGATAGAGCAGAGGAGTACAGAAAGGGCTTTGAAACGTTCCAAATGTCCGGATATTTCAACACAGCCAACATTAAGGTACGTCTGGCAAAGAGAAGAAGCGGCAGCAGCCCAAAAGGGAACCAGACCCTTGCGCCAGCCAGGAATCGAACGCGGGTCGCAAGAAGGGGAATCTAACATGATACCCCAACACCATTAGCACACACCAAGGGCAATTTTTATGCCTCCTAATAAAGGGATGAGCCTGAAAACCAGACCACAATCTGTTGACAAAGGACTAGAGAGAATGACATAAAACATTCCCAGAAAGGGAATCCATGGCTAACAATTGGGGAGAATGCACAGAAGCAAAACGACTTGACCATTATGGAAATAAGCAACATAAAAAAGAACAGTCTATTTTCAAGTTGCAGATGGCACACTTAAGTAATCCAATGGCACAACCTGGATTATGTACAGGCAAAGCAGTTCATTGGAGATTGCGATAGAGCAGAGGAGTACAGAAAGGGCTTTGAAACGTTCCAAATGTCCGGATATTTCAACACAGCCAACATTAAGGTACGTCTGGCAAAGAGAAGAAGCGGCAGCAGCCCAAAAGGGAACAGGACCCTTGCGCCAGCCTGGAATCGAACGCAGGTCGCAAGAAGGGGAATCTAACATGATACCCCAACACCACTAGCACACACCAAGGGCAATTTTTATGCCTCCTAATAATGGGATGAGTCTGAAAACCAGACCACAATCTGTTGACAAAGGACGAGAGAATGACATGAAACATTCCCAGAAAGGGAATCCATAGCTAACAATTGGGGAGAATGCACAAAACCAAACGACTTGACCATTAAGGAAAGAAGCAGCATAAAAAAGAACAGTCTATTTTCACATTTCAGATGGCACACTCAAGTACTCCAATGGCACAACCTGGATTATCTAGAGGCAATGCAGTTCATTGGAGATTGCGATACAGCAGAGGAGTACAGAAAGGGCTTTGAAACGTTCCAAATGTCCGGATATTTCAACACAGCCAACATTAAGGTACGTCTGGCAAAGAGAAGAAGCGGCAGCAGCCCAAAAGGGAACAGGACCCTTGCGCCAGCCTGGAATCGAACGCAGGTCGCAAGAAGGGGAATCTAACATGATACCCCAACACCACTAGCACACACCAAGGGCAATTTTTATGCCTCCTAATAATGGGATGAGCCTGAAAACCAGACCACAATCTGTTGACAAAGGACTAGAGAGAATGACATAAAACATTCCCAGAAAGGGAATCCATAGCTAACAATTGGGGAGAATGCACAGAAGCAAAACGACTTGACCATTATGGAAATAAGCAACATAAAAAAGAACAGTCTATTTTCAAGTTGCAGATGGCACACTTAAGTAATCCAATGGCACAACCTGGATTATGTACAGGCAAAGCAGTTCATTGGAGATTGCGATAGAGCAGAGGAGTACAGAAAGGGCTTTGAAACGTTCCAAATGTCCGGATATTTCAACACAGCCAACATTAAGGTACGTCTGGCAAAGAGAAGAAGCGGCAGCAGCCCAAAAGGGAATCGCCAGCCTGGAATCGAACGCAGCCTGGAATCGAACGCAGGTCGCAAGAAGGGGAATCTAACATGATACCCCAACACCACTAGCACACACCAAGGGCAATTTTTATGCCTCCTAATAATGGGATGAGCCTGAAAACCAGACCACAATCTGTTGACAAAGGACTAGAGAGAATGACATAAAACATTCCCAGAAAGGGAATCCATAGCTAACAATTGGGGAGAATGCACAGAAGCAAAACGACTTGACCATTATGGAAATAAGCAACATAAAAAAGAACAGTCTATTTTCAAGTTGCAGATGGCACACTCAAGTAATCCAATGGCACAACCTGGATTATGTACAGGCAAAGCAGTTGATTGGAGATTGCGATAGAGCAGAGGAGTACAGAAAGGGCTTTGAAACGTTCCAAATGTCCGGATATTTCAACACAGCCAACATTAAGGTACGTCTGGCAAAGAGAAGAAGCGGCAGCAGCCCAAAAGGGAATCGCCAGCCTGGAATCGAACGCAGCCTGGAATCGAACGCAGGTCGCAAGAAGGGGAATCTAACATGATACCCCAACACCACTAGCACACACCAAGGGCAATTTTTATGCCTCCTAATAATGGGATGAGTCTGAAAACCAGACCACAATCTGTTGACAAAGGACGAGAGAATGACATGAAACATTCCCAGAAAGGGAATCCATAGCTAACAATTGGGGAGAATGCACAAAACCAAACGACTTGACCATTAAGGAAAGAAGCAGCATAAAAAAGAACAGTCTATTTTCACATTTCAGATGGCACACTCAAGTACTCCAATGGCACAACCTGGATTATCTAGAGGCAATGCAGTTCATTGGAGATTGCGATACAGCAGAGGAGTACAGAAAGGGCTTTGAAACGTTCCAAATGTCCGGATATTTCAACACAGCCAACATTAAGGTACGTCTGGCAAAGAGAAGAAGCGGCAGCAGCCCAAAAGGGAACAGGACCCTTGCGCCAGCCTGGAATCGAACGCAGGTCGCAAGAAGGGGAATCTAACATGATACCCCAACACCACTAGCACACACCAAGGGCAATTTTTATGCCTCCTAATAATGGGATGAGCCTGAAAACCAGACCACAATCTGTTGACAAAGGACTAGAGAGAATGACATAAAACATTCCCAGAAAGGGAATCCATAGCTAACAATTGGGGAGAATGCACAGAAGCAAAACGACTTGACCATTATGGAAATAAGCAACATAAAAAAGAACAGTCTATTTTCAAGTTGCAGATGGCACACTCAAGTAATCCAATGGCACAACCTGGATTATGTACAGGCAAAGCAGTTGATTGGAGATTGCGATAGAGCAGAGGAGTACAGAAAGGGCTTTGAAACGTTCCAAATGTCCGGATATTTCAACACAGCCAACATTAAGGTACGTCTGGCAAAGAGAAGAAGCGGCAGCAGCCCAAAAGGGAATCGCCAGCCTGGAATCGAACGCAGCCTGGAATCGAACGCAGGTCGCAAGAAGGGGAATCTAACATGATACCCCAACACCACTAGCACACACCAAGGGCAATTTTTATGCCTCCTAATAATGGGATGAGTCTGAAAACCAGACCACAATCTGTTGACAAAGGACGAGAGAATGACATGAAACATTCCCAGAAAGGGAATCCATAGCTAACAATTGGGGAGAATGCACAAAACCAAACGACTTGACCATTAAGGAAAGAAGCAGCATAAAAAAGAACAGTCTATTTTCACATTTCAGATGGCACACTCAAGTACTCCAATGGCACAACCTGGATTATCTAGAGGCAATGCAGTTCATTGGAGATTGCGATACAGCAGAGGAGTACAGAAAGGGCTTTGAAACGTTCCAAATGTCCGGATATTTCAACACAGCCAACATTAAGGTACGTCTGGCAAAGAGAAGAAGCGGCAGCAGCCCAAAAGGGAACAGGACCCTTGCGCCAGCCTGGAATCGAACGCAGGTCGCAAGAAGGGGAATCTAACATGATACCCCAACACCACTAGCACACACCAAGGGCAATTTTTATGCCTCCTAATAATGGGATGAGCCTGAAAACCAGACCACAATCTGTTGACAAAGGACTAGAGAGAATGACATAAAACATTCCCAGAAAGGGAATCCATAGCTAACAATTGGGGAGAATGCACAGAAGCAAAACGACTTGACCATTATGGAAATAAGCAACATAAAAAAGAACAGTCTATTTTCAAGTTGCAGATGGCACACTCAAGTAATCCAATGGCACAACCTGGATTATGTACAGGCAAAGCAGTTGATTGGAGATTGCGATAGAGCAGAGGAGTACAGAAAGGGCTTTGAAACGTTCCAAATGTCCGGATATTTCAACACAGCCAACATTAAGGTACGTCTGGCAAAGAGAAGAAGCGGCAGCAGCCCAAAAGGGAATCGCCAGCCTGGAATCGAACGCAGCCTGGAATCGAACGCAGGTCGCAAGAAGGGGAAGCTAACATGATACCCCAACACCACTAGCACACACCAAGGGCAATTTTTATGCCTCCTAATAATGGGATGAGCCTGAAAACCAGACCACAATCTGTTGACAAAGGACTAGAGAGAATGACATAAAACATTCCCAGAAAGGGAATCCATAGCTAACAATTGGGGAGAATGCACAGAAGCAAAACGACTTGACCATTATGGAAATAAGCAACATAAAAAAGAACAGTCTATTTTCAAGTTGCAGATGGCACACTCAAGTAATCCAATGGCACAACCTGGATTATGTCCAGGCAAAGCAGTTGATTGGAGATTGCGATAGAGCAGAGGAGTACAGAAAGGGCTTTGAAACGTTCCAAATGTCCGGATATTTCAACACAGCCAACATTAAGGTACGTCTGGCAAAGAGAAGAAGCGGCAGCAGCCCAAAAGGGAACCAGACCCTTGCGCCAGCCAGGAATCGAACGCGGGTCGCAAGAAGAGGAATCTAACATGATACCCCAACACCATTAGCACACACCAAGGGCAATTTTTATGCCTCCTAATAAAGGGATGAGCCTGAAAACCAGACCACAATCTGTTGACAAAGGACTAGAGAGAATGACATAAAACATTCCCAGAAAGGGAATCCATAGCTAACAATTGGGGAGAATGCACAGAAGCAAAACGACTTGACCATTATGGAAATAAGCAACATAAAAAAGAACAGTCTATTTTCAAGTTGCAGATGGCACACTCAAGTAATCCAATGGCACAACCTGGATTATGTCCAGGCAAAGCAGTTGATTGGAGATTGCGATAGAGCAGAGGAGTACAGAAAGGGCTTTGAAACGTTCCAAATGTCCGGATATTTCAACACAGCCAACAGTAAGGTAAGTCTGGCAAAGAGAAGAAGCGGCAGCAGCCCCAAATGGAACAAGACCCTTGCGCCAGCTGGGAATCGAACCCAGGTCGCAAGAATGGGAATCTTGCATGATACCCCTACACCACTGGCACACAGAGTGGCCATGGTTTATGCCTCCTAATAAAGGGATGAGTCTGAAAACCAGACCACAATCTGTTGACAAAGGACGAGAGAATGACATGAAACATTCCCAGAAACGGAATCCATAGCTAACAATTAGGGAGAATGCACAGAAACAAAACGACTTGACCATTAAGGAAAGAAGCAGCATAAAAAAGAACAGTCTATTTTCACATTTCAGATGGCACACTCAAGTACTCCAATGGCACAACCTGGATTATCTAGAGGCAATGCAGTTCATTGGAGATTGCGATACAGCAGAGGAGTACAGAAAGGGCTTTGAAACGTTCCAAATGTCCGGATATTTCAACACAGCCAACATTAAGGTACGTCTGGCAAAGAGAAGAAGCGGCAGCAGCCCAAAAGGCAACAGGACCCTTGCGCCAGCCGGGAATCGAACCCGGGTTGCAAGAATGGGAATCTTGCATGATACCCCTACACCACTGGCACACACCAAGGGCAATTTTTATGCCTCCTAATAATGGGATGAGCCTGAAAACCAGACCACAATCTGTTGACAAAGGACTAGAGAGAATGACATAAAACATTCCCAGAAAGGGAATCCATAGCTAACAATTGGGGAGAATGCACAGAAGCAAAACGACTTGACCATTATGGAAATAAGCAACATAAAAAAGAACAGTCTATTTTCAAGTTGCAGATGGCACACTCAAGTAATCCAATGGCACAACCTGGATTATGTCCAGGCAAAGCAGTTGATTGGAGATTGCGATAGAGCAGAGGAGTACAGAAAGGGCTTTGAAACGTTCCAAATGTCCGGATATTTCAACACAGCCAACAGTAAGGTAAGTCTGGCAAAGAGAAGAAGCGGCAGCAGCCCCAAATGGAACAAGACCCTTGCGCCAGCTGGGAATCGAACCCAGGTCGCAAGAATGGGAATCTTGCATGATACCCCTACACCACTGGCACACAGAGTGGCCATGGTTCATGCCTCCTAATAAAGGGATGAGTCTGAAAACCAGACCACAATCTGTTGACAAAGGACGAGAGAATGACATGAAACATTCCCAGAAAGGGAATCCATAGCTAACAATTGGGGAGAATGCACAAAAACAAAACGACTTGACCATTAAGGAAATAAGCAACATAAAAAAGAACAGTCTATTTTCAAGTTGCAGATGGCACACTCAAGTAATCCAATGGCACAACCTGGATTATGTCCAGGCAAAGCAGTTGATTGGAGATTGCGATAGAGCAGAGGAGTACAGAAAGGGCTTTGAAACGTTCCAAATGTCCGGATATTTCAACACAGCCAACATTAAGGTACGTCTGGCAAAGAGAAGAAGCGGCAGCAGCCCAAAAGGGAACCAGACCCTTGCGCCAGCCAGGAATCGAACGCGGGTCGCAAGAAGAGGAATCTAACATGATACCCCAACACCATTAGCACACACCAAGGGCAATTTTTATGCCTCCTAATAAAGGGATGAGCCTGAAAACCAGACCACAATCTGTTGACAAAGGACTAGAGAGAATGACATAAAACATTCCCAGAAAGGGAATTCATGGCTAACAATTGGGGAGAATGCACAGAAGCAAAACGACTTGACCATTATGGAAATAAGCAACATAAAAAAGAACAGTCTATTTTCAAGTTGCAGATGGCACACTTAAGTAATCCAATGGCACAACCTGGATTATGTACAGGCAAAGCAGTTCATTGGAGATTGCGATAGAGCAGAGGAGTACAGAAAGGGCTTTGAAACGTTCCAAATGTCCGGATATTTCAACACAGCCAACATTAAGGTACGTCTGGCAAAGAGAAGAAGCGGCAGCAGCCCAAAAGAGAACAGGACCCTTGCGCCAGCCTGGAATCGAACGCAGGTCGCAAGAAGGGGAATCTAACATGATACCCCAACACCACTAGCACACACCAAGGGCAATTTTTATGCCTCCTAATAATGGGATGAGCCTGAAAACCAGACCACAATCTGTTGACAAAGGACTAGAGAGAATGACATAAAACATTCCCAGAAAGGGAATCCATAGCTAACAATTGGGGAAAATGCACAGAAGCAAAACGACTTGACCATTATGGAAATAAGCAGCATGAAAAAGAACAGTCTATTTTCAAGTTGCAGATGGCACACTCAAGTAGTCCAATGGCATAACCTGGATTATGTGCAGGCAAAGCAGTTCATTGGAGATTGCGATAGAGCAGAGGAGTACAGAAAGGGCTTTGAAACGTTCCAAATGTCCGGATATTTCAACACAGCCAACATTAAGGTACGTCTGGCAAAGAGAAGAAGCGGCAGCAGCCCAAAAGGGAACCAGACCCTTGCGCCAGCCAGGAATCGAACGCGGGTCGCAAGAAGAGGAATCTAACATGATACCCCAACACCATTAGCACACACCAAGGGCAATTTTTATGCCTCCTAATAAAGGGATGAGCCTGAAAACCAGACCACAATCTGTTGACAAAGGACTAGAGAGAATGACATAAAACATTCCCAGAAAGGGAATTCATGGCTAACAATTGGGGAGAATGCACAGAAGCAAAACGACTTGACCATTATGGAAATAAGCAACATAAAAAAGAACAGTCTATTTTCAAGTTGCAGATGGCACACTTAAGTAATCCAATGGCACAACCTGGATTATGTACAGGCAAAGCAGTTCATTGGAGATTGCGATAGAGCAGAGGAGTACAGAAAGGGCTTTGAAACGTTCCAAATGTCCGGATATTTCAACACAGCCAACATTAAGGTACGTCTGGCAAAGAGAAGAAGCGGCAGCAGCCCAAAAGGGAACAGGACCCTTGCGCCAGCCTGGAATCGAACGCAGGTCGCAAGAAGGGGAATCTAACATGATACCCCAACACCACTAGCACACACCAAGGGCAATTTTTATGCCTCCTAATAATGGGATGAGCCTGAAAACCAGACCACAATCTGTTGACAAAGGACTAGAGAGAATGACATAAAACATTCCCAGAAAGGGAATCCATAGCTAACAATTGGGGAGAATGCACAGAAGCAAAACGACTTGACCATTATGGAAATAAGCAACATAAAAAAGAACAGTCTATTTTCAAGTTGCAGATGGCACACTCAAGTAATCCAGTGACACAACCTGGATTATCTAGAGGCAAAGCAGTTCATTGGAGATTGCGATAGAGCAGAGGAGTACAGAAAGGGCTTTGAAACATTCCAAATGTCCGGATATTTCAACACAGCCAACAGTAAGGTAAGTCTGGCAAAGAGAAGAAGCGGCAGCAGCCCCAAATGGAACAAGACCCTTGCGCCAGCTGGGAATCGAACCCAGGTCGCAAGAATGGGAATCTTGCATGATACCCCTACACCACTGGCACAAACTTTGGTTTTTGTTTATGCCTTCTAATAAAGGGATGAGTCTGAAAACCAGACCACAATCTGTTGACAAAGGACGAGAGAATGACATGAAACATTCCCAGAAAGGGAATCCATAGCTAACAATTGGAGAGAATGCACAAAAACAAAACGACTTGACCATTATGGAAATAAGCAGCATGAAAAAGAACAGTCTATTTTCACATTTCTGATGGCACACTCAAGTAATCCAGTGACACAACCTGGATTATCTAGAGGCAAAGCAGTTCATTGGAGATTGCGATAGAGCAGAGGAGTACAGAAAGGGCTTTGAAACATTCCAAATGTCCGGATATTTCAACACAGCCAACATTAAGGTACGTCTGGCAAAGAGAAGAAGCGGCAGCAGCCCAAAAGGGAACAGGACCCTTGCGCCAGCCCGGAATCGAACGCAGGTCGCACGAAGGGGAATCTAACATGATACCCCAACACCACTAGCACACACCAAGGGCAATTTTTATGCCTCCTAATAATGGGATGAGCCTGAAAACCAGACCACAATCTGTTGACAAAGGACTAGAGAGAATTACATAAAACATTCCCAGAAAGGGAATCCATAGCTAACAATTGGGGAAAATGCACAGAAGCAAAACGACTTGACCATTATGGAAATAAGCAGCATGAAAAAGAACAGTCTATTTTCACATTTCTGATGGCACACTCAAGTAATCCAGTGACACAACCTGGATTATCTAGAGGCAATGCAGTTCATTGGAGATTGCGATACAGCAGAGGAGTACAGAAAGGGCTTTGAAACGTTCCAAATGTCCGGATATTTCAACACAGCCAACATTAAGGTACGTCTGGCAAAGAGAAGAAGCGGCAGCAGCCCAAAAGGGAACCAGACCCTTGCGCCAGCCAGGAATCGAACGCGGGTCGCAAGAAGAGGAATCTAACATGATACCCCAACACCATTAGCACACACCAAGGGCAATTTTTATGCCTCCTAATAATGGGATGAGCCTGAAAACCAGACCACAATCTGTTGACAAAGGACTAGAGAGAATGACATAAAACATTCCCAGAAAGGGAATCCATAGCTAACAATTGGGGAAAATGCACAGAAGCAAAACGACTTGACCATTATGGAAATAAGCAGCATGAAAAAGAACAGTCTATTTTCAAGTTGCAGATGGCACACTCAAGTAGTCCAATGGCATAACCTGGATTATGTGCAGGCAAAGCAGTTCATTGGAGATTGCGATAGAGCAGAGGAGTACAGAAAGGGCTTTGAAACGTTCCAAATGTCCGGATATTTCAACACAGCCAACATTAAGGTACGTCTGGCAAAGAGAAGAAGCGGCAGCAGCCCAAAAGGGAACCAGACCCTTGCGCCAGCCAGGAATCGAACGCGGGTCGCAAGAAGAGGAATCTAACATGATACCCCAACACCATTAGCACACACCAAGGGCAATTTTTATGCCTCCTAATAAAGGGATGAGCCTGAAAACCAGACCACAATCTGTTGACAAAGGACTAGAGAGAATGACATAAAACATTCCCAGAAAGGGAATTCATGGCTAACAATTGGGGAGAATGCACAGAAGCAAAACGACTTGACCATTATGGAAATAAGCAACATAAAAAAGAACAGTCTATTTTCAAGTTGCAGATGGCACACTTAAGTAATCCAATGGCACAACCTGGATTATGTACAGGCAAAGCAGTTCATTGGAGATTGCGATAGAGCAGAGGAGTACAGAAAGGGCTTTGAAACGTTCCAAATGTCCGGATATTTCAACACAGCCAACATTAAGGTACGTCTGGCAAAGAGAAGAAGCGGCAGCAGCCCAAAAGGGAACAGGACCCTTGCGCCAGCCTGGAATCGAACGCAGGTCGCAAGAAGGGGAATCTAACATGATACCCCAACACCACTAGCACACACCAAGGGCAATTTTTATGCCTCCTAATAATGGGATGAGCCTGAAAACCAGACCACAATCTGTTGACAAAGGACTAGAGAGAATGACATAAAACATTCCCAGAAAGGGAATCCATAGCTAACAATTGGGGAGAATGCACAGAAGCAAAACGACTTGACCATTATGGAAATAAGCAACATAAAAAAGAACAGTCTATTTTCAAGTTGCAGATGGCACACTCAAGTAATCCAGTGACACAACCTGGATTATCTAGAGGCAAAGCAGTTCATTGGAGATTGCGATAGAGCAGAGGAGTACAGAAAGGGCTTTGAAACATTCCAAATGTCCGGATATTTCAACACAGCCAACAGTAAGGTAAGTCTGGCAAAGAGAAGAAGCGGCAGCAGCCCCAAATGGAACAAGACCCTTGCGCCAGCTGGGAATCGAACCCAGGTCGCAAGAAGAGGAATCTTGCATGATACCCCTACACCACTGGCACAAACTTTGGTTTTTGTTTATGCCTTCTAATAAAGGGATGAGTCTGAAAACCAGACCACAATCTGTTGACAAAGGACGAGAGAATGACATGAAACATTCCCAGAAAGGGAATCCATAGCTAACAATTGGAGAGAATGCACAAAAACAAAACGACTTGACCATTATGGAAATAAGCAGCATGAAAAAGAACAGTCTATTTTCACATTTCTGATGGCACACTCAAGTAATCCAGTGACACAACCTGGATTATCTAGAGGCAAAGCAGTTCATTGGAGATTGCGATAGAGCAGAGGAGTACAGAAAGGGCTTTGAAACATTCCAAATGTCCGGATATTTCAACACAGCCAACATTAAGGTACGTCTGGCAAAGAGAAGAAGCGGCAGCAGCCCAAAAGGGAACAGGACCCTTGCGCCAGCCCGGAATCGAACGCAGGTCGCAAGAAGGGGAATCTAACATGATACCCCAACACCACTAGCACACACCAAGGGCAATTTTTATGCCTCCTAATAATGGGATGAGCCTGAAAACCAGACCACAATCTGTTGACAAAGGACTAGAGAGAATGACATAAAACATTCCCAGAAAGGGAATCCATAGCTAACAATTGGGGAAAATGCACAGAAGCAAAACGACTTGACCATTATGGAAATAAGCACCATGAAAAAGAACAGTCTATTTTCACATTTCTGATGGCACACTCAAGTAATCCAGTGACACAACCTGGATTATCTAGAGGCAATGCAGTTCATTGGAGATTGCGATACAGCAGAGGAGTACAGAAAGGGCTTTGAAACGTTCCAAATGTCCGGATATTTCAACACAGCCAACATTAAGGTACGTCTGGCAAAGAGAAGAAGCGGCAGCAGCCCAAAAGGCAACAGGACCCTTGCGCCAGCTGGGAATCGAACCCAGGTCGCAAGAATGGGAATCTTGCATGATACCCCTACACCACTGGCACACTGAGTGGCCATGGTTTATGCCTCCTAATAAAGGGATGAGTCTGAAAACCAGACCACAATCTGTTGACAAAGGACGAGAGAATGACATGAAACATTCCCAGAAAGGGAATCCATAGCTAACAATTGGGGAGAATGCACAAAAACAAAACGACTTGACCATTAAGGAAAGAAGCAGCATAAAAAAGAACAGTCTATTTTCACATTTCAGATGGCACACTCAAGTACTCCAATGGCACAACCTGGATTATCTAGAGGCAATGCAGTTCATTGGAGATTGCGATACAGCAGAGGAGTACAGAAAGGGCTTTGAAACGTTCCAAATGTCCGGATATTTCAACACAGCCAACATTAAGGTACGTCTGGCAAAGAGAAGAAGCGGCAGCAGCCCAAAAGGCAACAGGACCCTTGCGCCAGCCGGGAATCGAACCCGGGTCCCGCGCGGGAGCCGTGTATTGTTTAGCTAAAACTCCCTAAACCGAAACCCATTCATTCTCAATGGTAGTCCTAAACCACTACGGATGTAATATATTTTCCGCCACCGCGTTGAACCCGACGGAGCCCTGGCGCTATTTCCCTTTTTCCGCCGCAGCCAATGAGAAGACGGAATGAGAGAGAGCGAGAGCCGGCCACAGAGAGAGAGAGAGAGAGAGAGAGAGCGAGAGAGAGCGACGAGTTTGATCGGATTTTATTGATATTTTATTCGCGTTTACATTTTTAAACCGACCGAACCGAAGATTTCTTTTGACCATTGCCATCGTCAGGACGAAAGAATCGCCACTTAAATCATCTGGATCGCCGATCCTGTCGTCGGTCAGTCTACTTATTAAGGTAAGTTACCTCATCCGATAGCAACACGACGTTAATTTATTGTGAACGTAATTTATTGGTAACCTTTCGTCGCGCAAATGTAAAGTGGCACAACGTTTATGAAAAGCTACTTTTGAATAATGTCGATGGGAAAAGTTTTTGGTAGCTGTCTGGATAGCTAGTAGTGGGAGTCATTTGTAAAGTTAACTTTTACGGTATCTAGGGACGCTGTTCACAGCAGCCGTGGTATCTAGGGACGCTGTTCACAGCAGCTGTGGGTGTAACGTTACTACGAAGTTAGATTACTACGAGGGGGTAGCGATTATTATTATTATTATTATTATTATTATTATTATTATTATTATTATTATTTTTGTTGTTGTTGTTATTACTATTGGCACTTTTTGTACACCTGTTTCATTCTACAGATGTAATAGTGCATACATACAAATATCACACATTTACAGTTCAGCTTGTGTGGTCTAAGCTGCTCTGACTTTTGTTAAAATTTAAATAATCTTTTTGTCCAAAAGATTTTTTACCTGTCAAATATGGTTATTTCTCATGAACAATTACATGTCCTCTGAGCAATGTCTTGTCTATTTCTTCAGCTTCAGCACCTGCTGCAGTCACCAGAGCGCCAATTAAGTCTACAGACAGAGGTATGGAGAGGCTATCCTCTCATAACAAATATTTTATTACTTTGGTTTGTTTTTTTGGCCGTGTTCTGCCTGTCTTCTTTACTTCTTTACGTTCTATGAAGAGAGAACCTTGCAGTGTCAAACATCTTTTAATGGATTGGCGAGTTTACAATTGTATTCTCTGAAATATAGCATTTATAAAAAGGGATAAAAATGGTTTCAGAATGTGAGTTTGACTCTTTCCAATGTGACTTTTTCCTTCAGAGCTGAGTGGTCCCACATCAACAGTGTCCAGAGGCAGTCCTGTATATGTGCATGCCTCCTCCTTGCGTGGTAAATATATTCATAACCATTACATCACTTTAGTTGTTTATGCTGAAATTAGATCCTAACATAGATTTTTCTTTGCCTGAATAGCTTCTCCTGCACCATGTACAGCCTCCAAAAATCAGCCCGCAGCCATTTGTCAAGATGTACCTTCAGTGCCAGTGAAGGCCCCCATTCCAGTCCCAGTGGAACTTCTGCGCGTGTTCGTGGCGCTCACTGAAGCAGTAGCGCAAAGTATGGCATTGAATCTTACCCAATAGTAAATACTCTGTGAAGAGCCATCATTCATTATATTTACTTTTTATTTCTTACTTCCTTTGTGATAATATACTACAATTGTGGAAATTATACAATAGTTTGACTGATGACCCTTTGTCTCAAAGTTCACAGTGGAGTTGCTACAACAGCGCCACATCTCTCTGTCTCTGACAATATGTCCTGTTTTACATCCTCCAGCCCCTGCCACACATGAGCCAGAGACACGACTGGATGAAGGTGAGCCTCACTCCGTAAAAACACAACTGAAGTGATTGTTGAGTGTTATTGTGTCAGCTCTTAGATACTTTGTTAATTTAGTGTTTTAAGTCAGTAACCCCATACTTTGTGTTTTGTAGCAGTAATACAGCCAGCAACAACTTCTCCTGCCCAGCTAAGGTATTTTCCAATACCAAGCACAAGGCATGGCAAGGGAGATGACCTGGAGTGAGTTTCAGACCACTGCCTTTTATGAAAAGGATAACAAAGAAAACAAAGATCAATTATCTTGATCAACTGAGAGAGGAAAATGAAGCACACACGTGTGCACACAGACACGAGCATGTACACACACACACAAACGCACACGCATACACACACGCACGCACACACACACACTCGCACGCACGAACGCACAGACATGCGCATGTACACACACACACGCACACACACAGATACACACAGTGCTTCCAGGCCCCCACCCCCCAACATTGAACATTGGAACATTGTAAAATGCCTTTTTTTGGGAAAGGTTTATATATTCGTTCCCTTTGTTTAAGTGTATGTTTGTGCTGTTGCCGCACAGTTTTTTTTACATAGATGTTGCATACCTAGTAATTAAAGAGTTTGTATTGTATAAGGGTGTCTTAATATGTGTGTGTATTGGGTACTGTATCAGGATGTGTATGTGTGTCTGTTAATATCACTGAAATTAAAAAATTATGTTTGTATTAAAGCAATGACTCCAGTGTTGATATGTGTAGGAATTTGGTCCTTTGTGAAGTAAAACTTGTAGTCCAAAATTCAGATCAATAACAATTTATTAATTCAGCAAAAATAGTCTTAATTACAGAATGAAGCGTATCATTTCAATCACAAAATCATGTTGTATGAGAATGAGCTTTTATGCCCCAAACCTCCTGAAGTAAAATGCTGAAATAAAATCCAGGTCCCGTCCCTGATGAGGTGACAGGCAGACGAATATGCATTATTTTGTACGCATGTGATGTGGAAGGAAAACAAATGGTTGTTCCTAACCCCCTTTGATCATCGAGTAGGGTTGAGGTGTTAGGTGACCATCAAAGAACACTGAAGCAGGAAATGTATTCTTCTTGATGATATTCATTTTTATGATTATTTTACTGAAATGTCAAGAAACTAAACTTTTTTTCTTGAACCACTTTGTGTAATATAACCAATCAACTGAGAACATTTGATTTAAATTATCAAAAGATCAAAATAAAATGACCTTGAAGAGAGTCATGCTCTTTGTGCAGTTGAAGGTGGTTTTATCAATGAAATAATTGTTAGGCCTATTTATCTCTTAGGCCCCTGTATAAAATCACTGAATCAAAAATCATTATGCTCACGATCGCAAAGCATTCAAATATCAAATATCTAATGAGTGTCAGGACCTCAAAGGAATGAATCTTTCTTTGTTGATGAGCAAATTATGGAATTATACAAAACAAATATTAAATGATTTTTTTAAATTATGAAAAGTTTTTTATTGAAAATCTGCTAGAACAGCATTTGTCACAGATACAGGCCAATGCACTCTGGATTCAGTGGACTTTATCTTAATCCCGCTATTAGGAATGGCTTTGAATACCCTTTTCAGGCTGTTATCTGAGGGGGGAAACAAATGTACATTCCAAAAACAGGAATCGTACTCACAACTAGAATTGAGTATTACACCCATCAGCATTGTCACTTTATATTTATATATTTTCCTTTTTATGAGTTGCTATAAAAGGTTATTGTACAACATCACTTGAGTGGATCACATTAACTTAAAAAGGTGAGGTTTATAATGTTTAAATAACAGCCGGAGCTGGATTCGAACCCTTATTTCAAGAGAGGGGTCACCTTCGGTCAAAAAATCTGTTACGGCAATCCGCGACTGGCCCCCGCGTGGGAATCTTGTATGATACCCCTACACCACTGGCACACAGAGCGGCTATGGTTTATGCCTCCTAATAAAGGGATGAGTCTGAAAACCAGACCACAATCTGTTTATAAAGGACTATAAAGAATAAAAGGCCCCAGAAAGGGAATCCATAGCTGGCAATTTGGGAGAATGCAAAGAAAAGAAACGACTTGACCATTTTGGAAATATGCAGCATAATAAAGGACAATCTATTTTCTAATTTCAGGTGGCATAATGCAGCAATACAATGGAAGAAGGTGGATTATTTTGTGGCAAAGCAGGTAATTGGAGATTGCAATTTGGCAGAGGAACTCAGAAAGGCCTTTGAAACATTTTCCAAATGCCCGGATATTTCAACATTAAGGCACTTATGGCAAAGAGAAGAAGCAACATCAGCCCAATGAGAAACAGGACCCTTGCGCAAGCCGGGAATCTTGCATGATACCCCTACACTACTGGCGCACAGTTTGGGGATTGTTTATGCCTCCTAATGAAGGGATGAGCCTGAAAACCAGACCACAATCTGTTGACAAAAGATTATAAAGATTAAAAAGAAACGTTCCCAGACAGGGAATCGATTGCTGGCAATTGTTGAGCATGAAAAGAAACAAAACTACCTGACCATTATGGAAATTAGCAGCATAAAAAAGAACAGTCTATTTTCAAGTTTCAGATGGCACACTCAAGTAATCCAATGGCACAACCTGGATTATCTAGAGGCGAAGCAGTTAATTGTAGATAGCGATACGGCAGAGGAGTACAGAAAGGGCTTTGAAACATGTTCAAAATGTCTGGATATTTCAACACACCCAACATTAAGGTACTTCTGGCAAAGAGAAGAAGGAGCAGCCCGACAAGGAACAGGACCCGTACGCCAGCCGGGAATCAAACCGGGGTCGCAAGAAGGCAAAACTTGCATGACACCCCTACACTACAGGCACACTGAAAAGGGCTTGTTTATCCTTCCAAATAAAGGGATGATCCTGAAAACCAGACCACAATCTGTTGACAAAGAACTACAAAGAATAACATGAAACATTCCCAGACAGGGAATCCATAGCTGGCAATTGGGGGGAATGCAAGGAAACAAAAAAAAATGCAGCATAATAAAGGACAGTCTATTTTCTAATTTCAGATGGCATAATGCAGCTATCCAAAGGTAGAACGCAGATGATTTTGTGGCAAAGCAGGTAATTAGTGATCGCGATTCGGCAGAGGAGTACAGAAAGGCATGTTCCAAATGGCCGGATATTTCAACATAGCCAACATTAAGGCACTTATGGCAAAGAGAAGAAGCAGCAACAGCCAGACAAGAAACAGGACCCTTGCGCCAGCCGGGAAGCGAACCCCGGTCGCAAGAATGGGAATCTTGCATGATACCCATACAGTACTGGCGCACTGCTTGCAAATATTTAATCAGCGAATCATGTTGCAGCAACTAAATGTCAGAATGGGGAAGAAATGGGATCTAAGTGACTTTGACTGTAGAATAATTGTTGGGGCCAGACAGGGTGGTTTCAGTATCTGAGAAACTGCTGATCTATTGGGATTTTCACGCACAACAGTCTCTAGAGTTTGCAGAGAATGGTGCAAAAAAAACAAAGAACATCCAGTGAGCAGCCGTTCAGTTCACATTGCGTTGTTATGAGAGGTCAGAGCAGAAGGGTCAGACTGGTCAAAGCACACACTGCAACAGTGGTATGCAGAAGAGCATCTCCGATCACAAAACGCGTCAAACCTAAGTGGATAAGCTACAGCAACAGAAGACCAATAAGTCTAAAAAATAAGTCTAATAAACACCTAATAAAGTGCTCACTGAGTGTATAAGGTACATCCTCTGTCAAGCTGTAAAAGTTCATTAATCTTATAAATTTGTTGTATTTATATAATTATATCAGACTTTCCAGCACTGCTGATGGCCAGCCTCATGAATCATGGCTGATGGGCAGGGGGGAGATTAATTTGAATACACTGTGTGCTCACCTTCCTGCATCAAGAAAGGGAAATGGTGGGGGGTTGAGGGGCTGCTCCAGATACATGTAATGATGACATCTGTTTCTTTTCACACCAGCTCTCTGTAAGTGCAAAACCTACAAAGGAATAACAGGTTTAAATGTGAGGTGACACCAGGATCGCATGTATAATTTCAATATGGCATAGTGTGATAAAGATAAAATTAGGCCTTAATAAACCTGTCTGGCACTTGGTGTAATTGAAGCCTGGCAGTAAGCAAGTTTTGAAAAGGTACTTTTGCTCTATTAATATGCACTGTTATTTACATTACTGTGGGTTCATCTGATCTCTTGCTTCAGCTGATGTTAACATTCCCGTTCTTCTAGTCACAATATGTAAATATTTTAATTGAATTGTCACGTTGTTGCTTTTCAGTGGAAAAATATTATTTTATTCTATATTTAGTTCATTTCATTTCTAATCATGACAATCATACCTACCTCTCAGTAAGTATTCTGATTATGAGCTCAGTTCAAGTTACAACTGAATATTCAGCTCAAATGCAAATAAAAAGCCACACGATTATAAATAAAAATAGATTTGTAATTTCCCCGAAGTAGAACAGTAGCATTGTCAGAGTGCAAGGCAGAAGAACCAATAGCAACCCAGAAGTTTGCAGAATAAAGGTTTCTTTATTCCCACAGACAGTCCAGACCATCCATCCATCCATCCATCGTCACCCGCTTATCCGGAGTCGGGTCGCGGGGGCAGTAGGCAAAGCCGGGTATCCCAGGCATCCCTCTCCCCAGCAACGCATTCTAGCTCCTCCTGGGGGATCCCGAGGCGTTCCCTGGCCAGGAGAGATATATAATCTCTCCAGCGGGCTCTGGGTCTCCCTCGGGGTCTCCGCCCAGTTGGACGAGCCCGGAAAACCTCCAAAGGGAGGCGCCCGGGAGGCATCCTGATGAGATGCCCGAACCACCTCAATTGGCTCCTTTCGATGCGAAGGAGCAGCGGCTCTACTCCGAGCTCCCTCCGGATGTCCGAGCTCCTCACCCTATCTCTAAGGCTGAGCCCGGCCACCCTACGGAGGAAGCTCATTTCGGCCGCTTGTATACGCGATCTCGTTCTTTCGGTCACTACCCAAAGCTCGTGACCATAGGTGAGGGTTGGGACGTAGATCGACCAGTAAATCGAGAGCTTCGCCTTCCGGCTCAGCTCCTTCTTCACCACAACGGTCCGGTGCAACGCCCGCATTACTGCTGACGCTGCACCGATCCGCCTGTCGATCTCACGCTCCCTTCTACCCTCACTCGTGAACAAGACCCCGAGATACTTGAACTCCTTCACTTGGGGCAAAGACTCGTTCCCAACCCGGAGGGAGCAATCCACCGTTTTCCGGCAGAGAACCATGGCCTCGGACTTGGAGGTGCTGACTCTCATCCCGGCCGCTTCACACTCGGCTGCAAACCGCTCCAGTGCGTGCTGAAGGTCACGGTCCGATGAAGCCAGCAGAACCACATCATCCGCAAAAAGCAGAGATGCGATTCTGAGGTCACCAAACCGGACACTCTCCTCACCTCGGCTGCGCCTTGAGATCCTGTCCATGAATACCACAAACAGGACCGGTGACAAGGGGCAACCTTGGCGGAGTCCAACACCAACCGGAAACGTGCTTGACTTTGTGCCGAGAATGCCGACACAGCTCTCACTTTGGTTATACAGGGACCTGATGGCTCGTAACAACGGCCCCGGTACCCCATACTCCCGCAGTACACCCCACAGGGTTCCCCGGGGGACCCGGTCGAAAGCCTTCTCCAAGTCCACAAAGCACATGTGGACTGGATGGGCAAACTCCCATGACCCCGCCAGCAACCCTGCCAAGGTAAAGAGCTGGTCCACTGTTCCACGGCCAGGACGGAAGCCACATTGCTCCTCCTGAATCCGAGGTTCGACCGTCGGTCGGAGCCTCCTTTCCAGTACCCTAGAGTAAGCTTTCCCAGGGAGGCTGAGGAGTGTGATACCCCGGTAATTGGAGCACACCCTCCGGTCCCCCTTCTTGAAAATGGGGACCACCACCCCGGTCTGCCACTCTACAGGTACTGTCCCCGATCTCCACACGACACTGAAGAGGCGTGTCAGCCAAGACAGCCCAACAATGTCCAGAGCCTTCAGCATCTCAGGGCGAATCTCATCTACACCCGGCGACTTGCCACTGAGGAGCTTTTTGACTACCTCAGCAACTTCCGCCAGGGATATAGGTGCAGATTCCCCCGAGTCTTCAGGCTCTGCCTCTTCCACAGAGGACGTGTTGTTCGGGTTCAGGAGCTCCTCGAAGTGCTCTTTCCACCGCCCGACAATATCCCCAGTCCGGGTCAGCAGTTCTCCTCCCCTGCTGAAAACAGCCTGAGACAAGCCCTGCTTTCCCTTTCTGAGTCGTCGGATGGTTTGCCAGAACTTCCTCGAGGCCAACCGAAAGTCCTTCTCCATAGCCTCCCCGAACTCCTCCCATACCCGGGTTTTTGCTTCAGCGACTGCCGAAGCTGCAGCCCTTCTGGCCACCCGGTACCTGTCTGCTGCTTCAGGGGACCCCCGGGCCAGCCAAGCCCGAAAGGCCTCCTTCTTCAGCTTGACGGCCTCCCTCACCGCCGGTGTCCACCAGCGGGTTCTTGGGTTGCCGCCCCGACAGGCACCGATGACCTTCTGGCCACAGCTCCTGCTTGCCGCCTCTGCAATGGAGGCTTTGAACATGGCCCACTCGGACTCCATGTCCCCAGCTTCCCCCGGGATGCGTGAGAAGTTCTTCCGGAGGTGGGAGTTGAAGACCTCGCGAACAGGGGCCTCCGCCAGACGTTCCCAGTTCACCCTCACTACACGTTTGGGTTTACCGGGTCTGTCAGGCAGCCTCCCCGGCCACTTGATCCAACTCACCGCCAGGTGGTGATCAGTTGACAGCTCTGCTCCTCTCTTCACCCGAGTGTCCAAGACATACGGCCGCAGGTCTGATGATACGACCACAAAGTCGATCATCGATCTTTGGCCTAAGGTGCTCTGGTACCAAGTACACTTATGAGCTACCCTATGCTCGAACATGGTGTTTGTTATCGACAATCCATGGCCAGCACAGAAGTCCAATAACAAAACACCGCTTGGGTTCAGATCAGGCAGGCCGTTCCTCCCAATCACCCCCCTCCAGGTTTCTCCGTCATTGCCCACGTGAGCGTTGAAGTCGCCCAGCAGAACTATGGAGTCTCCGGGTGGCACCCTTTCCAGGATGCCACCCAGTGACTCCAAGAAGGCCGGATACTCTGAACTGCCATTTGGTGCATACGCACAAATGACAGTCAGAGCCTTCCCCCCAGCGACACGTAGTCGCAGAGAAGCGACCCTCTCGTTCCCCGGGTGGAACTCCAACACAGTGGCGCTCAGCCGGTGGCTTGTGAGTATCCCCACACCCGCCCGGCGCCTCTCACCTTGAGCAACTCCAGAAAAGAACAGAGTCCAGCCCCTCTCCAGGAGTTTGGTTCCGGAACCAGTACTGTGCGTGGAGGTGAGCCCAACTATATCTAGTTGGTACCGCTCCGCCTCCCGCACTAGCTCCGGTTCCTTCCCCACCAGAGAGGTGACGTTCCACGTCCCCAGAACCAGTCTGCGATGCCGAGGATCAGCACGCCCAGATCCCCGCCTTTGCCTACTGCCCGTTGGGCAAAGACCGAAATTGGTAAATCGGCAGCAGACAGTTGTGATAAGGGTAATCCAAGATGGTGTTGAAGTCGAAGTCAGAAGTTTGTTAATCAGCAGGCAGTCCGACCAGGCAGAGGTACAAAAGGAGATCAGGGAATCTTAAAAACAGAATGCAGTCCAAAGTAGAAAACAAAATATCCAAACAAAATCAATAATCAGAAAACAAAAGTCGGGGTACATGAAAATGGTCAATACACAGGTAAAGCAATCAAATAAACACTGGAGAGTCAGAGGTATTTACATATCAATGTATGTGTATGTATTTACATATCAATCTAGCAACGGGACAAAGGAAATAGAGAGTAAATGAATGAAAATGACAAACAGCTGAAACGAATGAATGACTGGCATAACTACAAAAAGCAACAAGGGACAAAACATGAAAACACCAAGGACATAGACATCTACTGGAACGAGAGGAATAACACAGATTAGTGCAGAACAGCCCGGAGTCTGACAAGCATTTTGTAGCCATTATCATTGTCAGACACCTCATGTTCCGTTGACCCAGCACACCTGTGTTTACACCAGCGTCTCCACCAGTACCAATGCAGGTCAACCGAACCCACCTCAGTCTCCAGGAAGGACAACAGCTGATTGTTGAACACCTCGGTTTGTACTGTGGGGGTTGGGGACATTTCACCTCCAAGTGCCCAGCAAAAGATGATGCTCGTCCATGAAAGAGGAGATCCTGACCTTAACCCCAGCATCCTCCACTACTCGCCCAAAGATACACGTCCTGCTCACCAGGAGAGGTGTCCAATTCCCTGTCCAAACAGTGGTGGACCCTGTGGCTGACATCAATTTTATCTGTCCGTCCCTGGGTGAACCCATAGAGGTTCCTACCTCCCAGCTATCGACAGCCCCACAGACCAATCAGCTCACTGCCTCCCCCTTGGCTGAGATACAAAGTCACATACCCCATTCTGGTAACCATACAAATAAGCACACATTGCAACAGTGGCATGCAGAAGAGCATCTCCGAACACACAGTGCACCAAACCTAAGTGGATAAGCTACAGCAGCAGAAGACCAATAAGTCTAAAAAATAAGTCTAATAAATACCTAATAAAGTGCTCACTGAGTATATGAAGTTACTTCCTCTGTCAAGCTGTAAAAGTTAATTCATCTTATAAATTTGTTGAATTAATATAATTATATCAGAATTTCCAGCACTGCTGATGACCATCGGGAGGAGGTGGTTTTTTATGTGCTGAAGTCACCTCAAGTATCGGTGGTTCTAGGTCACCACTGGTTACTTTTGCACAATCCACGGATATATTAGGTCAAGAGAATCATTCTGGAGTGGAGCCCCAAGTGTCTAAAATCTGTGATTGGCCCTGGAGGTCCCACATCTGCCTGTGACGTGCGTGCGTGCGTGTGCGCGTGTGCGTGCGTGCGCGCGCATGCCTGCGCGCGTGTGCGTGCGTGCGTGCGTGCGTGCACGTGTGCGTGCGTGCGTGTGTGCGCGTGCGTGCGTGCGTGCGTGTGCGCGTGCGTGTGTGTGCGTGTGTGTGTGTGTGCGCATGTGTGTGTGCATGTGTGTGTGCATGTGTGTGTGTGTGTGTGTGTGTGTGCATGTGTGCGTGTGTGCGTGTGTGTGTGCGTGTGTGCGTGTGTGTGTGTGTGTGCATGTGTGTGTGTGCATGTGTGTGTGTGTGTGTGTGCATGTGTGTGTGTGCATGTGTGTGTGTGTGTGTGTGTGTGTGTGCGCATGTGTGTGTGTGTGTGCATGTGTGTGCGTATGCGCGTGCGCGTGTGTGGAAAAAAAAAAGGAGAAGCATTAATCATACAGCACTGGATTTGGATAAAGGCCAACCATTTACCTGGTCCTGTGACAGGTTTTCAGCCACTCATGCCTGTTCTCTCCCTGCCCATCAATCCTATGATTGTGTAAACAACCGGCTCTCTGGCACCATGCCTCCCAGAGGAAGGAATCAAGTACAGATACGCTCAACCTCCCAACTCCTCTGCCTTTGCCACACTACAAAGTAGTAAAGTCTTCACTAAATTGGATTTGTGCAATGCTTATCACCTGGTTCGCATCCGTGAGGGGGATGAGTGGGAGACTGTGTTTAGCGCACACACACAGGACACTATGAGTATTGGGTGATGTCTTTCAGGTTATAGTTAACAATGTGCTTTGAGACTTCATTGGTCAGTGAACCTTCGTCTTGCCAGTCCCTTGAGAAGCATCTTGATCAGGTCCGTCAGGTTCTGCAGCGCCTGCTTGAAAATAAACTGTTTGTCAAGGCAGAAAAGTGAGTTCCACAAATCCTCCATCCAGTCCCTGGGTTTTTGTTATCTCGGGAGGGAGATCCGAAATGGGCCCTCAGAAGGTTGAAGCAGTTTGAGAATGGCCCGAACTAATATGTTGTGAACAGATGCAATGGTTCTTGGGATTTTCCAACTTCTATTGTAGATTCATCAGGAACTACAGCTATGTTGCTGCCCCTTTCTCCATGCTCACCTCCACTACGATTCCCTTCACCTGGGGTCCTACCGCTAGTTCTGCATTTCATAATCTTAAGGAACAATTCACCTCTGCACCAGTACTTCTCCTGCCTGACCCTGAAAAGCAATTTATTGTGTCATTTGATGCCTTGGATATAGGATCAGGCACCTGTGCTGCTGTCAGATATGCAGTAAATACTACAAGAATTGTTTATCCAGAATATGTTTTCCATTGAGCTCAACAGGAAGATCTACTGTATCTACTGTATATCTGGTAGCAGCACAATCGTTTCAGGCTCATTTAATGCCTTGGACCTGTAGCCCCTTTAACCCCCATAAAGGTCGAGGGCAGGGCCCTAGGTTCATTTAACTATTATGTACTTTACTTTTATTTAACTTGAGTACCCCAATGTGCTTATTTTCACAGAACCTGTTAAGCTGTATTAAGCTAATCATTTACCCGATAGAACTTCGTAATCAGACCAAACAAACACAATTCAGAACTCCACTTCTAACCCCCGGAAACTGTTCTCCATTTTCTCCTCTCTCCTCAGTGCACCGCCTCCTCCACCTCAGTCCCCCTTCGCTGCTGATGACTTTGTTGATTTTTTCAATGAGAAGGTCACCGACATCCGCAGATCCTTTACAACCACCGCCCCCCTCTCTGTGCCCTTCCCCCCTCTAGGCCCATCCCTTCCTTTTCCACTTTCTCCCCCCTTACAGACTCTGATGTTTCTCAATTCCTGCTCTACAACCTGTGCCCTTGACCCTATCCCCTCTTCTCTTCTCCAGACTATCACACCTGACATTCTCCCATTTGTCACCTCCCTTGTTAACTCCTCCCTGTCTTCTAGCATCCTCCAAGAGGGCACACATCACCCCGCTGCTAAAAAAGCCAACTCTGGATCCCTCATCCAGAACTACCGCCCGGTATCTCTTCTTCCTTTTCTATCTAAAACCATAGAACGAGCCGCTTCTAGTCAACTTTCTTCTTTCTTTTCCAACAACAACCTGCTAGACCCCCATCAGTCCGGCTTCAGATCTGGCCACTCGACAGAGACCGCGCTCCTCTCCGTCAGTGAATCACTCCATGCTGCACGAGCAGCCTCCCTCTCCTCTGTCCTCATTCTTCTAGATCTCTCTGCTGCCTTCGACACTGTGGATCACATTACATCACTCCATCCTCCTGTCTGCCCTGTCAGCAACGGGCATCTGTGGCACGGCCCTGGACTGGATTGAGTCCAACCTCTCTGGTCGCCCCTTCCAGGTTGCCTGGGCTGGTACGGTATCAACACCACAGCCCCTTGCCACAGGAGTTCCCCAGGGCTCAGTCCTAGGCCCGCTTCTTTTTTCTCTTTACACTCGTTCCCTTGGCCCTGTTATCACTGCACATGGTCTATCCTACCAGTGCTATGCGGACAATACCCAACTCTTCATCTCATTCCCACCATTTGATACACAGGTTTCAGCCCGTATCTCTGCTTGCCTGAGTGACATCCAGAGCAGGATGGACAACCACCATCTAAAACTCAACCCAGGTAAGACTGAAATGATATTCATCCCTGCTATTACCTCTCCCAATCTGGATCTCTCCATTTCCCAAGGGGATACCACACTTACGCCATCACCCAGTGCCTCGGTGTGGTGATGGACAGCAGACTGTCCCTCTCCGAGAACATCGCGGCAGTGACCCGGTCATGCAGGTTCTTCCTATACAACATACAGAGAATCCACCCCTTTCTCAGTCCCTACTCGACCCAGCTCCTGGTTCAAGTGATGGTTCTGTCCCTCTTGGCTGGCCTCCCAGCGTCCATCATCAGACCCCTCCAACTTACCCAGAATGCAGCAGCTTGTCTGGTCTTCAACCTTCCCAAATACTCGCATGTCACCCCCCTGCTTACTTCCCTCCACTGGCTGCCTGTCATGGCTCACATCAAATTCAAAACATTGGTGCTAGCCTTCCAAGCAGTAAAAGGGTCTTCCCCAGCTTACCTACAAAAAATCATCAGACCCTACACCCCTGCCAGACCTCTTCGTTCAGCCTCCATAGGCCGCTTGGCACCTCCCCCGCTCCGAGCTTCCACCTCACGCTCACGACTACTGTCTGTTGTCGAGGACCCGGCCCTAGGCCCCCCTGATGAGAGATTGACGGGGGATGGGTTAGAAAGGAATGCATTGTTAACCCCTCGCACACGCCATCGAGGTGGTAGTAAGAACGCCCGTAAGAAGAAAAATATGTGGTTCAGAGAATGAGCAGCCATACTTGTCAGTAGAGGAGTCTGAAGTCGGGGGACTTAGATTTAGGGTTTTAAGGAGCAAGGTTAAAGTTCTGACTGAGAATACCCCAACCCTACAGGGGAGGGGCACAATGCCTGGCTAAAGAAAAACAAAAATAAGGAAAACGGAAGGGACGTCAATACCGAAAGAAAATTAAGAGGCTTCAAGGGCCTTCCTGAGGATAACACAAATAACTTATCGAATAGATTTAAAGGACTGACTATAGAGGAGTTAAATGATGAATTACACTCAGCTATTAGCTGGATGTCCTTTGTAGATCCCTTAAGGCGCCGCGGAGAGGGGCACCTGAAGAGTGTGTTGAGATGGTGGCAGGCTTTAACGTCTGGCTTACATGAAATCAAAGTTTGGAGGAAGCCAAGGAGAGATTATGAAACTGACACAGACACCAGTGATGAATAGGTTCATTAAAAACAACATAAGGGCTAGTGTTTTTCCACTCATATATTAAGTTGGGGGAAATTCCCAAACCAGAGGGGCCCATGAAATAAAATATTGGGGACAGTTCTTTTGAGGTATGAGAAAATGACAATTGGAAAAACAGAAATAATTAATATGGTCATTAAAAAACAGGTTATATAAAAGATAAATGTCTTCCCGCTTGACATAATGGGGGCATTTCTTGTCAAAAAAGGTACACTTTTGTATGCAAAAAAGATATATAAGGGATAAGTTTTTAGACCTTAGAGCAGGATCCCAGAATTTGGCTTCAGAAGATATCTACGAGCTGTTGAAGAGAGAGCAACGCAAGACAGTCAAGCTGGAGTGGCGCGCTCCCTCTGCGCGCCACTCCAGGATATGGATATGGAGAGAGGAGTGACGTACGTGGTGCGGACTCAGCTGAAGAAAGAGCCACGCAGAACAATTATAACCAAGCTGGAGTGGTAATTATAATCTATATTACTTGTAGAAGTAGGAAAAGTAACATATTATAAGTTTACTTTTAAATATCTTTTATTTCTTATTAGGATACTATATAAAGTAGAAAAATGTAGAGAAATTATCATATTTAGATAAATATAATATTATAGGAATAGTTTCTTTTTAAACGTCAAGAAGGGGGAGCTATAGGATAAGGCTAAGGCCAAAGAGGATGGATATAGGAAGGGTGTACCTTGATTTTTAAACATCGTGGTGGAAAGGTAATTTAGAAAGAGCTAAGAGGGGTATATGTAACTTGCATGTGATTAGCAAACTGCAAAAGATGATATGTACACTGTAATCTGTACAACTCTATTCTTTTGATTGATTATAATAAAGTATATCTTACTATAATCATATGTGATAAAGAGTCTTTAGAGGAATACATTGAATACAGGACATCGATTACCAGATTTGCATCACACCCTTCACTTCGAGACTGGGCTGGAAGTTCAGTAGAACTTACCAGGGCTCCAGGACGTTCGGAGTACTTGAGTTCGTCCCCAAGACACCTCATTGTGAGGTACTGCTCGTGGGAACGTGAGGTCTGAGCTCGGCAAGGGGTCCGTGGCTCACGACACTGTTCTGGCTCCACGGTGGTGGAACGAACTCCCCGTTGAGGTCAGAACTGTAGAATCTCTTCCTACCTTCAAGCGCAAACTGAAGACGCACCTCTTCATTACATTATTGGCATTTGGCAGACGCTCTTATCCAGAGCGACGTACAGTTGATTAGACTAAGCAGGAGACAATCCTCCCCTGGAGCAATGCAGGGTTAAGGGCCTTGCTCAAGGGCCCAACGGCTGTGCGGATCTTATTGTGGCTACACCGGGATTAGAACCACTGACCTTGCGTGTCCCAGTCATTTATCCTAACCACTACGCTACAGGCCGCCCCCAAGCAGCACCTCTCCCCGTCCCTCCCTACCTTCCTGTGAACCTTAATTGATGTCTTTCTGTGATTTACTTTTTTTGTGTATCAGTATTTTTAGTTTGGTTAGGTAAGCAGTGTTTGGCTAGTTAAGGGGTTTGGTCATACTTTTGCGTTGTTTGTTTGCTTGTTTGAAAAATAAGAAAATAAAAAAATAAAATGGGCCCTGGTCCTTATCTTTGTTGTGCAGGTAGCAGTTGAAATTGTACTTCCCTCTAGGGTCTTTCAGCGCACTTATCCCTGGTTATGGGTATGCACTTTGTTGTACGTCACTCTGGATAAGAGCGTCTGCCAAATGCCATTAATGCAATGTAATGTAACAAGCAGATAAGTAATTGAAATATTGACTCACTGTTCAAACAAAATAAAAGGAAATGTCCCAAAACGTAATTAGTATTTACAATTCACTTATTAGTAATTAGTACATTTGAATGTTGTAGCGCAATACAACTTCGACTCACCTTCAAATACACTTTTCAGTAGAATACCAATGACCATAGAGTAGATGTATAGGAGCAGGAGAATCCAGCGTGCCAAGAGGAAGTTTCAGCATTACCGGTAGTTCAAACTGCTATCTGGGATGTCTGTGCGAAGTGCAGAATCTTCTTCACCGGGGTGTAACTCAGTACGTTTGCTGCTTTAACTAACGACGTGGCTCATGTAGTCCCAGTAATACAATACACAATCGAGCTAGCCTAGCTAGCCTATCCAGCTAGCTTGATGCACAATTACAATGGAACTGGAAAGTGATTAACAGCAAATTCTTGCCGAGTTTACCTTTCCAAACAGTCTCACAACTTGTAGTTTACACGTTCGATTAATACGTTTTTTAATCTTTGTTCTTAGTTACAAGATGCGAACTAACCGTGTATTTCTCTCTCTCTCTCTCTCTCTCTCTCTCTCTCTCTCTCTCTCTCTCTCTCGATTTTCCCAATCACTTCCTGTTTCTCCACACTGACCCTTCACGCTTACTGCTGATTGGCCATGCACTTACAACTTACAAGTGAAATAAAACATTTCTAATAATATACATTTCAAATAACCGTACATATTTCAACAATATTTCAACAGTGTTGCAATATAATTGTGCTAAAATAATAATTTTTTATTTAAACCAAACCCCATTTTTCTAACCAGGTTACAGACCCTTGAAGGTTTAGAGCCATTTAGGCAACAAATATGTCCCATACTGTATCATCATAATTTACAGCTGAATCTAATCCCACCCCCCAATTCCCATGGAGATCCATTCAAATGCAAATTCAAACATTGAAATGGGGGACATATAAAAAGTGCTGTAATTACTACATGGTGAAACCATCCATCCATCCATTATCTGAACCCGCTTATCCTCAACAGGGTCGCAGGGGGGCTGGAGCCTATCCCAGCATACATTGGGCAAAAGGCAGGAATACATCCTGGACAGGTCGCCAGTCCATCGCAGGGCTCACACACCGTTCACTCACACACTCATACCTACAGGCAATTTAGACTCTCCAATCAGCCTAACCTGCATGTCTTTGGACTGTGGGAGGGAACTGGAGTACCCAGAGGAAACCCACACAGACACGGGGGGAACATGCAAACTCCGCACAGAGAGGCCCCGGCCAACGGGGATTCGAACCCAGGACCTCCTGCCGCCTCACAGCATTTATTCTGAATCTGCACTTTGACCACATATGAATTGTTTCATTACAAACAGAGAAATAAAATATAAAATCTGAAATAGAAAAAAAAGACAAGGTAACTCCAAACTTTTGAACGGTAGTGCAGTTCACATGCCTCTCAAATCAGGAATTCATATGAGGCATAAAATAATAAAAATAGAAAAATAATTTCCATGACTAAGAAAGATATATACATTTAAGTAATAATAGTATTCTTAGATTAACTTTTTTACAAAGCTCCTTTCTAGACTGAGTTAGCATAACATTACACTGGAACAAGCTATGCTGGTACATGTATATATAATGTGTACTATGCAATATTTCTTGTGTAACAGTGTTACTCATGTGTGTTCTGTCATGATAAGGAGGTGGTGGTGTTGTGGGGCTGTTACACACAATATGTTGAATAGACAAGAGACTATTGTATGTAATAAAATGTTAGCAGATGTTTTTAAGTGGAGAGGAGGGCATCGCCCCATTTTTAACATTAAAAAGGCAGCTGAAACATTTATCTTGTTTTTGTTGATGTCAGGAACAGGCGTTTCCAGACTTAGCTGAGAGGCATTCTCTTTGGGTTGGGGTATGCGGAGGAGTCCATTAAAGCTGCGAACCAGCTCTTGATTGGAGGTGATAAATCATGTGTGGCTGCCTCTGCCTGAATATGTCTGTCTTCCAATGACATACAACTGCTGTGGAATCTCTAGTAGAACACATACGCTAGCCTTCTTTGTCTCTACCCAGTCCTGTAAAATGTTCAGAATTTGATCCCACTCACAAATAGACTGTAAAAGTTTATTTGTACCTGACACAAATGTTAACATTTAACACACTTTTGCAGAGAATGACTTATCTGCGTGTCCAGCATAACTCATAACTCACCCACCCCCCACTCCAATGTTCCCACGCAGCATAAAACTTTCATTGGTGTCTGAACGAGTGAGTAGTTACTGTGTTTTGGCCAGGTCTGGCCTTTTAAGTGGCCCCTGGTGTTCCCATGTGCCTTCCCATTTCCCTGCAATAGCACAACTAATTAAAGGAATCTTTGTGGAATTCTATGTTTGTGCCAAAATTCTGCAACCCAGAACAAATATTTTCAGCACACAAAGATGTTTGCACATGCACAAACTTAATTTAAAACTTTCAATTTCAAATTTTGAACATCACTGAGGCAATTAATTGTATCGGGGAGATAATTCAATTAATTTAAAAAATGAGTTGTAATCGTTCAAATAAAATAAATAATAAAAATAACAAGTTTATTTTATGTAGGCCTATAATTGTAATGTAATCTCACTGCAAGATACATTTTTCTCGTATGATACAAAACCGAAATATGGCAGTCAGATGAGAATGATAGCCGATTTACTTATTGCCTACATTTACAAACAATATGTTTTTAATGAGAGGTGGCTAATGTTTGCTAGCAACTCGCCAATAGCTTGGCCAATTTTGTAGTCACCATCTGGTTAAATTCAGTTATATTTATCATACCATACCATATCTGTAGGAAATCTGTCTCTGATGCCAATATGTCTGCTGCCCACACATTTCTTATCAGTTGGTACAATCAGTTGGTACAATGGTAGAATAGTGGCCGGGAGGGAGAGATCAGGAGCTGCTTGAGTCAACTGACATAATTCAGTCATAGCAGGATGGGCAGTACGTGACCACCTGACTGACAGGTGTCACAAATGTGTTTGCATCCTCCGATAATGTGCATTGAACTTTCCTGATCAAGGCTAGGAATGGGTTAAAAAGACATCACAGAAAGGGTTTTGGGTTTAGTCTGACTCTGCTGAATCAGGTTCTGGGTTCAGTCTGATTCCAGAATACGTTTAATGTAATTCTGACAACTGCCGTTCCTGTAAATAAACATCATTTTCATCAAGTCCGGGAGACCTTCAAGTTTTCCTTACATATCAAACGTCTTAAAGTGACTGTAAAGTGGCTGGATCATTTTTAAATAACCATAAATTATCAAAGAGGGATGTGTCCCTACACATCCACCAAATATCTATTTCAAGTCAGACATAAATTCTGAATGTCAAGATGGGGTGTGGTCTGGACTGCCTCACCGGCCCATCTCTAAGGTTGGTAGAGAGATTAAGAGTTGAAATCAGCAAGTTGCAAATCCCACACTGAAAGACCCCCCCGGTCAGGATTCAAACTTTGTTCTTAGACAATGGCGTTATCCACTACACTACCATGCCGCCACATAGGTCATGCTACAAATCTTACATCTTGGTGTGACTCGTCTGAATGAAGAATTGATACCCACGGGCACCCAGTTGAGCTGCTATGTTAATTGTTTTATAAAAATGAAATTCTGATGACCAATTTACTTTTTATTGGTGTTTCTTCATTATTGAATAACTGTTATGTGTTACTTATTGATGTTCTGAAGTGTTTGACATTTTGTGTTTGATGCGCTGTGTGTTCAGAGATGCTCTTCTGCATACCACTGTTGTAATGTGTGGTTATTTGCTTTACTGTCACCTTCCTGTCAGCTTTGACCAGTCTGGCCCTTCTCCTCTGACCTCTCTCATTGACAACACACTTTTGCCTGCATAACTGTTGCTCTCTGTTTTTTGTTTTTTGCACCATTCTCTGCAAACTCTACAGTGTTGTGTGTGAAAATCACAAGAGATCAGTAGTTTCTGGGATACTCAAACCACCCAGTTGGGCACAAACAATCATTCCACTATCAAAGTCATTTAGATCTCTCACTTTCTTACCCATTGTGACATTTGAACAGGACAGCTGAAGCTCTTTACCACATCATGTAGTTGCTGCTACATGATTGGCTGATTAAATATTTGCATTAACAAGCTGGTATACAGGTCTACCTAAGAAATTGCTCATGAGTGTACATCCACACTGCTGCCTTATGAACTAAAATAGGTTTTTGAATAATATGTATTTAAAGCAGCATTTTCTATTATTTCTGAGCAGGATGACTACTATTTCTGTAACTGGAAAATTAATGAATTTATCCTTACCCATTTATCATAAATGTAAAAATATGTATGAGATATTCACTCTGGCTAATAACCTACAAAGGGCACATACACTTAGATGTGACATGGTCTCTTTTATTTACAGTGAATTTCCAAACCTTTTAAAATATAAACCATATAAATTATGTATGTTTTTGTACATTCCTCAGAGCCCTAATTTCCGTATATGGAACAGCTGCTACAGTGACAAAATATTGCAATAATGAAAGCATAATTTCACACCTACAAATCATTAAATTAAATGATAGTGTTTAATGTTTTCTCAAATATGAAGCCATAATGGTTGGATGTGTCAGAAATGTCATGAGGAGGCATTAATCACCACTTTCCAAATCTTCTCTTCAACACCTTGTAAATCCACAAACAGTTGTAGGCCCAAAGGAAACTAATTCATGTTTCATTCATTTTATTTTGCCTAGCAGTACACCTTGACTGACTTTTTAGGAACAAAACACCTCAATTATTCTTCGTGTTATAAGCAAGTGAAAATATTGGCATCAATTTTGTCATTATTCGATACAAAGACTGGCTTATAGTCTACAAATTAAACCCCCATCTCATTGGTGTTTCATAAAAAGCAGTTTCATTTTCACAATCCTTCATCATCCTCTACAAAGTTGTAACTACTTGATCATTGATAATAATTGGCCTTTTTTAGCCTAGTGTACAGAGCAGTCCGTAAGTATATGGACAGTGACTATTCTCTTGTTTTTTTCGTTCTGTACTCCAGCAAACAAACAGTGGAAAATGATACAATGTGTAGTTAAAGTGCTGGGGTGAATTTTCCGATAACGGTGTCTCTTAGAGCTTTATGAAGACTCTCTAAGGTACAGGTGTCAAACTCCAGTCCTGGAGGGCCGTAGTGTCTGCTGGTTTTTGGGGTGTTCTGGGTTCATTCAAGTCATTGATTGGTTAAAGTATCCACACGCCTTGTTCTCAAGGCCTTAATTGGCCTTAATTGGCAGCTGATTGAAAGGAGACCACAAAAACCCGCAGACACTGCGGCCCCCTGGGGATTCAGTTTGCTCTAAGGTATACCTTACTTAAAAGTTGTTTACTTTTCTACATGTGTTCCCCGAACTATCACTTAGGCGGTTGCTTAAGGGATAGCTTATACATGCGACGTTACTAGGCCCATCGACTCGCTCTAAGATCAATTATGCACTCCATGCAGTGACTGTTTGACTGCATTATGAGAGAAAGTAGTGCTATTTATGAATAAAACACTGCAGGAATACTTAAAAATATAGCATTTATCACGACTGGTGGGAACGTATTAATAGAATTACAAACTTACAAACTAAATTATGCAACCGTATATATAATTGTTGCCAAATTATATATACGGTTGGGGATATGGACATAAGAAATAAGCGGTCTCATAGCTTCACAGCAAACAAAATGGAGATATGGACTATGGTGTCCAACAAAACCAAGAAAGAACTATGGTCAAACATCGCTCTAGCACAGAGAGTGGGACATCATCCCCTGTACTGCTCACCTCTTCAGCTCATGTTTGTTTCCGGAGTTTGGTCAGTGTGGCAAGTGAAATGCATGCTCAATTGGATTGACTTGGATTGTCAAATTCAATCCACTTTTTGGCCCAAATAATCTCATTGGTTGCTTTGGCTGTATGTTTTGGACTGGGTAGCACATTTTTCCAGGTAACTTTTAAGTTTTAATTTTCAATTGTCGTGTCTAGAAATGACAGAGTCCAAATCTTCAATTTGTCAAAAAACATCTTCACGAGGGAAAAGACGACACCACGGCAGCAAGTTCTTCAGGAAAATCAGACTTTATTAGCAGCAGCGCATAAAGCCGGAACAGTTCTCCAGAACTGAACCCCGACTGTCATTTTTACACCCATTTTATACACAGTTACTCCTCCTACAACCCCTCCTCAAACCTCATGGTGGCAAATCACCCACACTGTTCTTATCTTAGCTCCTCCCAAAGCTCCTCCAGCAATGTCATTGTGGCGAATCGCCAACGGTCCTTATGCTCTGCCAACTCTGTACAAAGTTCAGGGCGTTCTGCCAACTACGAACAAAGTTCAGGACTCCACCCGTCCTCACTTCACCCCGCACCTGCTCTTGGCAGAGTGGAAAACTACCAGACCTCATAAAGTTCTGGATGCCCCCCCTCTAACACACACTAATACACAGTAAATCATTGAAAATATACATACTAAATATTTGATTAATATTCACTTCTAATGTGCTTTTCTAATATACAGACATACTCAACCTTTGATTAATTATTCTCTTCTAAGGGAGTAAATGTAAGTTGCATTCTTTGCATTCTTTGCTCTCATTTCAACAGTTTTCACTGTGGTTTCTTACGTTTTCATAAGCTCAGGTATAATTAATGTTCTAGGTTCATTTGATTTGATAACAAGCAGCGTACATGGGATATATTGATTATAAGTCACTTGCATATAGACACACTTCTGGCATAAAACATCGAGAGTCCTGGAAAAATCAGCTGTAGTCATATCTCACTCTGTGTCCTTGACTACACAGTTTGAGATGCCTCCCCCCGCCAGCCGGTTACATATGGGTCACTGTGTAATACTAGCACAATTTAGCAGTTAATCAGTTTGAAACTATACAGGGTACATATCATACTTTTATATGGATATATTAATCCACTTTTAGCATACATCGTTGAGAGTTTTGGAGGAACCAGCCTGCTCACTAAGGTGGAGTCTGATTTTGACTTGTGATTGTTTATCATGCTTTTAGGAGGGAAATCTTTTGTTCTGTGAATTTTCCCCTACACAATCTCATGACATTACACAAATTTAATCACACATTTAGGAGGATTGTCTAGATTCTCCAGAGAAGACAAAGTTAGCTCTGGTTGAGATAAATTACATTTTTTTTACATTTTAGTCATTTGGCAGACGCTTTTAATCCAAAGCGACTTACAAGTGCATAGGTTCTACCATAAGTCAGAGCATCACATCCAGAAACTAGCAAAATACACAGGAAATGCTGTTCTAAACATAGCTGTCATCAGAAATTTTTTTTTTTTGGGGGGGGGTTAGACAAGGAAAATAATAATAAGTCATGAAATCAACTATATTTTACTCAAAAGAATGTATTCCTAATTCATTGGCCTATCTATTTGCTGTCTTAAATGGAAGGAAATTATTAAAATATATGAGGGTTCAGAATTTTTCAACACAGTGTTGCTTAGGCCCTCATGTGTTCAAATCAGACACACTTGCAAAGGTTGATTATTTTGGATAATATGCTTTTGGCATTTCCTGCTTTCTGGGGCAAAAAAATAAAGTCTTCAAGCAATAAGTGTTAAGATGTTACTTTGGTCATTGACCTAAATTATCTTTATTATTACACGTTTGACAGGCACAGAAGTTTCAGAAAACAGCTGTCCACGATGGATGATGGAAATGTTCGCTAATATAATAGAGGCAAGCGCACATCCAAAGTATTTTGCGAGGGTTCTTGGTAAAAAAGAAAGAAAGCCAAGTGAGAAGGTAATTCCTGCTGTAATGCTCCCTGATTATATATTTCTTAAAGTGAACCAGACAGATGATGGAAATGTAAAAAAATTTTGGACATGGAACACCATTATTTTTATACCTTACTATTCCTTTGTTATTTAATCTTACTATTCATGGTTTTAATGCTAATCTGCCTCTAACATGCACACAGTTGAAACATTTATTTGCGCAATAATAAATAAATAAATGTGAATCCTGCATAAAATAATTCATTAACCATAAAATAGGACACTGTCCACTGTACTCAACATAACCTGCGTAGCTGGTCATGTAATCTGATAATATCAATCATAACTGTGTTATTTATTTTTTAGGCCTTTTTCAGCTTTATTGGTCAGTATATAGAGAAAGGAAGAATGGGGGTGAGAGAGAGGGAAAGACATGCGTCAGACGGTCAGATTCGAACCGTTGACGTCGCGGCTCATAATGAGCACTTGGTCAGTGCTCTGCAGGGTGCGCCACCGAGACACCCCATCATAACTGTGTTAGAGGTGATCCATGAGATGTTCACAGGTCCAGGGTCAGCCAGGTGAAGCAATGCTTCACTTGCCATCAATTACCAGTTATTATGGGGGTGTATTCTTCCTGGGGGCTATGTAGGCTCCAACCATAAATAATATTAACAGGGCTGGGCCCATCAATCAATACCAGTACAGTTATATTGCTATGACCTTAATGGGGGTGTCATAGCTCTCTAGCCCAATCAATAGAGTCTCCTTGACAACACATGAAACTATAGCCCTGTGTTTGTTGGTAAATTCAATCTTTCCTCAGCAAATTCTGTGAAAAAGAACCCAAAAAAACCCCCACTGGGTCATTCCTGGGTTCAAATCCTGACAGGGGCCTTAAAAAAAAAAAAAAAACCTCTTTTTGAATTCCAGAACCATTAGTCATGACACTTGGTATTTGCATTCAAGTTCGAACTTAGATGAACACAGTTAATTTATTGCCACCTTCAATTCTGTGCTGTAACAAATTTGATTTAGTCACAGGGAGGAAAACAGGTTTCTGACTCTGGCTACTCGGTTTTCTGCCAAAAGTGCCCCATTAAAATAATATTACATTTCATTACATTAATGGCATTTGCCAGATGCTCTTATCCAGAGCGACGTACAACAAAGTGCATGCCCATAACCAGGGATAAGTGCGTTGAAAGACCCTAGAGGGAAGTACAATTTCAACTGCTACCTGTACAACAAAGATAAGGACCAGGGCCTATTTGACATTTTATTATTATTATTTTTTTAAACAAACAAATAAACAAATATCATTAGAGTGCACCTGAGGAACATTTGTAAATGAAGGTTGTTGTCCCTCCAGGATGCTGACAAAATGGTGCATGCATGTGTTACCTCATGTAATGTAATGTAATATAATGTAAATGTAAGCATACCCGTCCAGTGCTCAGAATTATTAATTGGCTGCCTGTTAAAGATTCAAATATTCTCTTGCGAAAGGCATTCAACTTGACAATATTATAAAACAAGCACTGCCTCTCCAAGATTTAACTGTGGAGATCAGGTTCTGAGATCACTAGCAATGACTAATGTATCCTGCCGGTAGATCCAAGCTTTGAAATTGCCGGGTAGTCCTGACCGCTCAAGTGCTCAGCCAGCACTCTCCCGCCACACCACGCTGGACTGTGTTGTGTCCTTCAGGATACTGTTGAACCCTTTGCTAAGGCTCTGCACTGGCTTCTCCTAGAGGTTGGGAATTGGAGATGCTGAAGTGGATTCCATTAATAACCTTGCCCATCCTCAGCTCCAGTGGCCTGGACATAGATGGCTTGAAGTGCATCCCATCCAGTCAGATTGTCCAGCCCTACAAGGATCCACCTTGTTCCTGGGACTGACTTGGTGGTGACTGTCAGGTCATCCATGAAGGACTGGATTAGTGGTTGCCTCACTCCTGCGTTACTTTGGAGAGCCCAGCACTCTGATTCAGCAGACTTGACTTGAAGAGGAGCACCAAGATGGTGCAACTGGTGATGATCCCATCCGCTCTGTGCCAGTCAGATGTGATTGACCCTGTTGAGTCTCTGATGCTGAACTGGCTGTAGTCATTCAGTGCGAGATTTGTTTCTCAGAATATATTATTAACCCTTTGTGGTACATATTATGATATCATTGATGAAAAAAATGTTTGATTTGTTTTTCTGACATAAAATGGTACTCTTAATGAAATGAAAAAGCAAAAACATATATTTTGGGGTGCACATTGGGGAAACGTTACTTCGAGGTATCGGCGTACCACAATGGTAAAAAATGAACAGGTTTATCCATCCATCCATCCATTATCTTAACCCGCTTATCCTGAACAGGGTCACGGGGGGCTGGAGCCTATCCCAGCATACATTGGGCAAAAGGCAGGAATACACCCTGGACAGGTCGCCAGTTCATCGCAGGGCACACACACCATTCACTCACACACTCATACCCACAGGCAATTTTGACTCTCCAATCAGCCTAACCTGCATGTCTTTGGACTGTGGGAGGAAACCGGAGTACCCGGAGGAAACCCACGCAGACACGGGGAGAACATGCAAACTCCGCACAGAGAGGCCCCGGCCGACAGGGATTCAAACCCAGGACCTCCTTGCTGTGAGGCGGCAGTGCTACCCACTGCACCATCCGTGCCGCCCTGAACAGGTTTATTTTATATCATATTTATTGTCATACCCAGCATAATATTGTGGAACTTAATACACATATGCATTCTCAAAAGATAAAAATAACTCAAGATAATTCATTTTTGCTGGCCTTCATAAGGAATTATGTTTTCTTCAGGTTTTGTACCCAAAAGAACAGTTTGTAGTAAAATTGAATGGTTTGAGGTAAAACATTTGATGCTTTATGGCCTGTGGAAATTCATGAGGCAGGTCTTCTTTGCTGTGAAGCACAGGTGAACTTTACACTTTGTGCACTGTACATTCACATTCCTGTTGCAAGCAGGATTCTTGCACCGGCCTCAACCCAGTAAGCCAGTGGTCGGTTTGGTCACGACGCACAGGTTTTGCTGTCTCAGCAGTTGATGGCCTCCCCTTCCTCTTCAGGGTGACCTACCCCTCCTTGCAGAGCAAATTGCAATTTCAGCTTTGAATTGGAGCAAGCTTTGTTGTTCTTTCTTTGGGATGCTGCAGCTGCTGCAATCCCTGCAGTACAAGAGCCATGACTGAACCACTGAAAAATCCAGCATGTGGAACACAATTCGGTGATACCACTTCTTGGATCTCAGCTTTGTTCTGTAGAGATCAATCCCTGAGTCCAGAAGATCCACACCTCCCATGTGCTTGTTGTAGGCCATGACAATTCTGGGGCGAGTCACTGGCTTTTCTTCCTTCTTTTTTTGTCCCACCTTGACACATTTGTTGTTGGCTTCGCCGAGGAGAACATGCGCTGGAGTATCCATCCATCGATCCATTATCTTAACCTGCTTATCCTGAACAGGGTTGCAGGGGGCTGGAGCCTATCCCAGCATACATTGGGCGAAAGGCAAGAATACACCCTGGGCACACACACCATTTAATCACACACTCATACCCATGGGCAATTTAGACTCTCCAATCAGCCTAACCTGCATGTCTTTGGACTGTGGGAGGAAACTGGAGTACCCGGAAGAAACCCACGCAAACACGGGGAGAACATGCAAACTCCGCACAGGCCCCGGCTGACCGGGATTTGCGCAGGAGTATGACACCACAATTGTCGAACCATTTCACTGCCCTGAGGTAGACTCCATTGTGCTCCATTCTTCTCGAAGGTTCCCCTGCCTTTCTTCTTCATGACTTTGTTCTCATTGAAGGTGGCACCAGCCAGACGATTTTGTCACACTGTTGCATTTATATTTTCTCAAGGGCTACCTGCAGGTCAACACTGGTGAACCAGTTGTCATAAAACAACTTGTGGGACATGTTGCTCAGGATAATGCAATGTTCCCGCTTGTGCCAATATCAGAAATTCCTTGAACTGGAGAGATCACACTGGTATAGATATCAAAGTTGTAAATGATCCCATTGCTGCCTGACAGTACAAATACTTTGTAACCCCAGCGCTTAGTTTTTTGGGGTTGTACACCTTCACAACAATTTTCCCCTTACAGAGCACAGTCTGCATCCATGCAGAGATTCTCTTCCATTGGGAGCGCTTGCACATTTTGCAGGAGTGATATCAGCAGTAGACACACTTTGAAAAGTTTGTCGTACCCAGGTGCGACCCAGAGATTATCTTTGTATTGCCTTTGTATTGCAAATTACTCATGCTAGCCTCCCATTGATGCAGGGCCATAGTGTTTGCCATGGCATCAACCCTTGTGGTACCACAATAACTCCAAAGCATATGGGATCCTGGCAGGCCATAAATTGACAAAAATCATATACCAATGAACTGCTCCATTTCAGCATAGATGACATTCAGCGGCTCATTTGGATTGGACTAAATCACAAACAGGTTTGATTGCTCCACCATGTTTTCAATGCAGGTGGTTGTGAACAGGCCCCTGAAGTAATCAACTGGATTCTTGATATCTGTGGATTCTTGCGAGATGCCTTTCCAAGGTCTATCCTTTCTATCCAGGAAAGATGGACCTCCTGCAATACCTGTCTCTGTGCTTTCATCCTTATATCCTGAACTGTCTCCATCCTCATTCTCATTCTCAGCCTCATCCTCATCCTCGCCCTTACTTTCACTGTCTTCTTCCATCATCCTGGTCACATCACTGTCCTCATCATGAAAATCTAGATCATCCTCACTGTTCTCAACTGGGAGTGCCACCATTTTCTTCCTTTCATGTCCATAGAACATTGTGGAATTCATTCTGTAAGTGAAAGTAAAATAAATGCACATTTTCATTTTGGGCAAAAACAATAGAGGAGAGCAGTGGGCCCTATAGAGGAGACTCTGTCACCACAGCAGTGATCCCTATAGAGGAGACTCTGTCACCACAGCAGTGATCCCTATAGAGGAGACTCGGTCGCTGCTTGCCACAGCAGTGATCCCTATAGAGGAGACTCTGTCACCACAGCAGTGGTTCCTATAGAGGAGACTCTGTCACCACAGCAGTGATCCCTATAGAGGAGACTCTGTCACCACAGCAGTGATCCCTATAGAGGAGACTCTGTCACCACTCACTGCCGCAGCATGGCAGCATGTGGTGATTTACTGTATTTTTATATTTATAAATTCATAGAGTGTCATGACTTCATATGTGCTCACACTACATACCCACTCTCTAGTTTCTCCATGTAGTCCTCCCAGTTAGTCATCCAACCCTTAAACTGCAAATAAGGCCCCACCCCACTAAGAACAATGGGAAGGATGTTCTGTTCCTCAGCAGCCATTCGTCCCACTGTCAGAGGCTATAGCATCCAGGGGTTGCTTGTCATTATTTGTTCAGTCTTTGTAAGTGACTGATTTTGCAGCTCTGAATCTGCAACAAAATGAAAGTTAAATCATATATTATTTAAACTGAAAGTTAGTGGGTACTGCCTTTCATTGCCCATAAAGCAGCTGGAAGAGCCAAAAAACTATTCCTGTTAAAAACAGAGGAAAGATGTTTTGTTAATCCCTGGTCTGGAAAGCTTCTACCAATCTTATAAAATGATCACACAATATCAGAATAGACTTCTGTCCTTCTGTATGGGGGATGTCATCTAGTAAATTGATCTGTTACTTTTGATACGTTATACATACAATATTGCTTTACTTACTAAATTCAGTTATATTTCTTTTTTGCATTTTGAGTTTTTGGATACTTTTAGAAATTAACACAATTGTGGCAACTTTTTATCTATATTAAATACATGTAACACTAACTAATCTTCAATTGACTCCATGTGAATCAGGCAGGCCAGGCAAAAATGGGCAGTGACAGTTAGCATGCTACCGCTAACAAAGTACATCTGTTTTCATAGCCTATCTGACTTTTTGCTTAGACTGAAGGTTGTTTTCCTTATACTGACACACATTTTCCATAGACTGATATACTTTTTCCTTAGACTGAAGGTTGTTTTCCTTATACTGATGCACATTTTCCACAGACTGATATACTTTTTCCTTAGACTGATATACTTTTTCCTTAGACTGATATACTTTTTCCTTAGACTGAAGGTTGTTTTCCTTATACTGATGCACATTTTCCACAGACTGATATACTTTTTCCTTGGACTGAAGGGGGTTTTCCGGAGATGTTGTCTCAGAGCCTGGATTACTTTTTTGTGTTCATTGCTGTGTTTATGAACTGAGTTGATTTATGTTCAACACTGTTATTCCATAGTTTAATACATTTTAATAACAGGTTGTTGCAGTTTTTTAAAAGTAACAGTAATAATAATAATAAAAATAAAAATACTACTACTAATAATAATACTAATACTAATACTACTATTACTACTACTAATAATAATGATAATAATAATAATAATAATAATAATAATAATTATTATTATTATTATTATATTTTTTATAAATGCTACACATACGTACATTTAGCAAACTTTTTTTTATGTGAAGGTCAATGTATTTCTGCCTTTCGTCTTCAAGCATACACAAGTTGTCCATTTCTCCTTGCTTCCATCTTGCAAACAGCTGTGTTTCAATATGTAAATTAAGCTTAACATCCATTGATGGCCCAGTGTCCATGTTTGGATAAATCATCATTTTATTACTGATTAACCTAATTTTTTTGTTTGTTTTAATTTCCTAAAAACAAACAAATAACAATTGTGTCACACAACAGAATATCTTGTCCATTAAGCCTGGGCTTTACAAAAGAAGGCTAGGGGTGTTCGTTACACTAATTTCAATTTAATTGCCCTTCCATTTTGTATAGAATCACCAGACTATCCTCTATCTTTCCATATACAGCATCACCAGACTGTTCTGCTCCTTTTGTGGTTCAGCGACTAAGGTTTACCTCAAATTCATAGCCAGTTACACCAATATTTTTGCACTCCAGAACTTACTGCCAGAGTTCTCTTTGTTACACTTTGTAACACAAAAAGGTGTTACTTAGCAACTAAACATTAATTGTAACTGTATCCTTATTGGAAAACCTTTTACTTATATGCTTAAATTCTGTAGAAATATGCAAATAAATGTAATTGTGATAAAAAACTCACAATATAAAGTAGATACCTTTTTAATCAAACAATAAAAAGATATATACGAGGAATTAAAAATGTAGGTTAAATATATTTTCAAACTTTCAATGAAGCATGTCACTAGCATGCGATAAGAATTGATTACATATCTGTTTGTTCAAATTTCACACCAGATCTCTTTTTACCAGGACAACACTTCTTAATGGCTTTCCATGGAGGAGTAACAGTGTCACACCCTGCTGACACTTGCCCCCTTTCCCTCCTGTTTAATAAAAACTAATTACAGTGATGGATGTCCAAAATCAGTCTGATTCAGACTCATTATGAACAGGAAATAGTGTCTGCCACTTTTCTCACTTCTTAGCGATGTAGAATCGGAAGCGCAGCTGTAGTGAGAAAAATGTGGATGGAGAAGGTTGCAGGCATGGAGTCCTGTTCAAACTCACTCCAGCTACTTTCTATGCCGCAGAAACTGATTCAGGATTAGTATACACAGCTCAAGTTTTATAAAATTCAAATTCAAAAGATGTAGGCTGTTTGGGACCCAATCCCTCAAAGGCACAATATGTTTCCCTCTGCACCCAGCTCAGTGGCTGCCAGTAGATGGCGGTGTTGCCTTTTGTACAGCATTGTTTTTCACACATTCCAACTCACTCACAAATGCACTCACTCCTCATTCACACACTGGTCTACACCACAAAAACAACTGTTAAAAGAAAGGTTTTACTCCTGAATTGAGGCAAATGTTTGGAAACAGTTGGATAGTCTGATCTTGGTGTGATCTCCTGTCCTATTTCTAATCCACAGTTCTTTTTTTTAGTTCTGATCCTGTAGAAAACAATGTTTCTGTTCCAGTTACCTTGTAGACTTCTGTGTTTCTCTCTGTAACTCAGATGGAATGCAATGAGAGAAGGAAAGAGAACAGCACTGCTAATGTTTACGGTGTGACTCCACAGTTTCTACATTTTAAAAGGTTGAGATCCATATTGTGTAAAAATGTACATTAAGGTATGGTATTATTATCCATCCATCCATCCATTATCTTAACCCGCTTATCCTGGTTAGACTAAGCAGGAGACAATCCTCCCCTGGAGCAATGCAGGGTTAAGGGCCTTGCTCAAGGGCCCAACAGCTGAGTGGCTCTTATTGTGGCTACACTGGGATTCAAACCCCAAACCCTGCCTGTCCCAGTCATTTACCTTAACCACTACACTACAGGCCATTTGGACATGTTTTTCCCCAGGTCAGTGCAGAGTTAACTGCTTGATGGGCAAGCAGTCACAGAAGGAATGTGAGAGTGTGTAACTGCTTACACTTCATGCTTACTCTTCATGTGAATGGAACTGAGTCAAAAAGGAGCACAGTGGGTGCTAGGGCTTTACCTCCACAGAGGAAATGGAATGAGAATGTGCAGTTAGGCATGATAAGGACTACACCGGAACCCATGCACTTCATTAATAATAAACAACATAATGGTCTCATAAGATAAAAAAATCATACTTTTACATGACCAAATTATTATTTGAAATTATATATATAATTTCAATAATAGGTTGATTTTTTTTTCTTCTTCTTCTTCCTCTTCTTCTTCTTCTTGTCATGGTGGGAGGTAATTCCCGTGGTGCCCGCTAGAGGGCCTAGGATAATTGTTGACACCTGTTTTGCGCCAGGGGAATTATCTCCCAGCTGAGTATTTAAGGCCAGTTCCTTCAGTGCTTTTGTGTACTGTTCGCTTTACTCAAAGCCGGTAATGCACACGGTCTGGTCTGTTAAAGAGTCAGGTACTGTGCAGGTGTGTGTTTGCTAAGCCATTCTATCAAAAAGAGAAAAAGGTAAGGAAGGCGTTCGGTTTTGTTGTGTAGGTCACCGACGCCTTCCCAAAGGGTTTTCTATTTTGTTTGGGGCTCGTGTGAGCTGGCGGTAGAGGGACGGTGTCCCCGGTTATTGTATTTTTGTTTGTGTTTATTCCTGAGCTGCGCCTCATGGTTTTTGTTTCATGCCTAGCTGTTTTTCGCTAGGTTGTATTTTTATTTCTGAACTCTCAGTTGGTAATCCTCAGTGCTCGCCTTTCAAGCACTTATACTGGTTTTCAGAGGGTGGTTTTATTTTTCTCAGCCGTTTTGTGGGCTCCATTTCTGTTCCCTTATTAAGAATCGCCTTCGGGTTTGTTTTTGTTCCTCCCCCCTGTTTCGGGAGTAGCTTTTATTTTCTGTTCTACAAATCCCTACACTCCGCTCCTGGGATCTAGGAAAGGTTCTCATTCGGTCCCACTTGGCTCTCCGCTCAACCCCCACCTGATACTTCTTCATCTTCATCTTCATCTTCATCTTATAATAATATTCTAAAACTATTTGACTTTAAACTCAGTCAGCACTTTATTAGGTATTTATTAGACTTATTTTTTTAAACTTATTAAGTCTTCTGCTGCTGTAGTCTATCCACTGAGAGGTTTGATGCATTGTGTATTCAGAGATGTTCTTCTGCATACCAGTGTTGTAATGTGTGGTTATTTGTGTAACTGTCCATTTTGACCAGTCTGATTGGGTCTGCTGAATAGGTCTGCTGAAGCAAACCTGTTTTTAAAAACAAGAGGGCATCTCATACATTTATTTTATTAATTATCATCAATTATCAATTATTTTCAATTACAAAAAAGTAAAATGGAAAAGGCCAAAAATACATTGAGATGAATGCAACAATCTCAGTGTGTGAACTTTTTTGTGTACTTTTTTTTTTTTTTACACTTTGTGTATTTTTGTTTTTGTTTTCCTGTGTTACCACAAATGTTGGTATTTCTTTTTAATGAGAACCTTAAAACAAATTGTCACAAAATGTTTTTATTATTTTCTCTGTTTGCAAGTTTGCCCCAGCTTCACTTGTCATGATAATAAGCACAGAAAGCACAAGCACAGAAAGCATAAGCACACAGCCCATGTTGCTGAGAGACAGATGCATAAGCACAGAAAGCACAAGCACACGGCCCATGTTGCTCAGAGACAGATGCATAAGCACAGAAAGCACAAGCACACGGCCCATGTTGCTCAGAGACAGATGCATAAGCACAGAAAGCACAAGCACACGGCCCATGTTGCTCAGAGACAGATGCATAAGCACAGAAAGCACAAGCACACGGCCCATGTTGCTCAGAGACAGATGCATAAGCACAGAAAGCACAAGCACACGGCCCATGTTGCTCAGAGACAGATGCATAAGCACAGAAAGCACAAGCACACAGCCCATGTTGCTCAGAGATTCCACCCCATTCAGGAGATTTGTGTGCAGTAGTTGTAGTACTTGCACCTTTGCCAGCTTTCCCATTTTATTTATTTATGTATTTATTTATTTATTTATGTATGTATGTATTTATTTTTAGTCTGTGTTTGCGTGTGAATGCGTGTGTGTGTGTGTGTGTGTGTGTGTATATGTGTTTGTGTGTTTGTGTGTGTCGAATTGTAGGCTACATATTTTTAAATTAACTTTGCATCAATTTATAATATAGTTCAGTATTATGTTCACTGATTTGTATTTTATAATTGATTATTTCTGTACAGTTATTTATTGCTTGTTTAATTTATCACTGTCAGCAAACTGACCCTTCTCTGAGTATATTTACACCAGGTACTCTGCGGATATTTCTGTATGTTATAAAGCAATTGCATGTCCTATTGACATGACTGTATGATGTGGTTACTCCTTGCCAACTACAAATTCATTTGATGTAGGATGATATACCTGAACGGGTATTCCATTTGGTATGGAAGTGTTAATTTCAACATACCAAAAGTAAAAAAGTGAATTGTTATGAGCTGTGCTCTAATTAAAATTATTTTGACACTGATGTTTTTGCTGAGGCAAATCAGCCAATGAAAGCTTACTCTACTCTCCTTTTAGATTGTTATGGTTAAGTCACCAACCAAACTGCAAGAATTAGTTTGACATAAAAATAGTCTCATTGCGCATCATGTGTTGACTGAAATGCATGCATCTCCATGGCTGCTGTTAATTTTCTTTTATAAAGGTGAAATTAATTATCTTATAATTAAATATCTTATCATTATCAGAGCTGTCGTAGTACTTTTTTAAGGATTTTTTTTTGTCAGCAAATGTGCATTTTTGAGGTGCTTGCCATGGTTGAAAACTCACAAAATTTTGCACACACATTGGAAGTAATGGTCAGCAGGTAACCTTGGAAAACCTTGGACCTGGGCATGGCCTAGGGACTCCACAGCGCCCCCTATTGCATTGTCTTATATAGTGGGCATACATTTTTCATCTACATGGACCAAATTTGGTAGGCATGTAGGTCTACCAAATACATGTGCAGGAACAAAATAGTAAAAATGAGAGACTTTGTTCAGAAACAACCCTTTGAACAAGCATCTTATGACTTTCCACCCCAAAACCAAAGTTATAGCAAATGCTGAACTTTCTAGCCAGGTGACATTCTTGGTTACGCTACATTTGATGTAACGCATTACATAAGGTGTTATTCAAGCATGGAAAATGATTTCCAAAAAAATGGAAATCAACTCTCATTTATCTCCCACAGTACCCAAGACCTTGTAGTATATCAGTTGTATGTCTGATACACACACACCCATAACAGAAAACAGCACTTTCTGGGAGCCACTACACAGTACTAACTAGGAGTGATAATTGACAGCTCCCTGCAAAACCTGTGCCTCCTGTCCATGGCTCCAGCTGTGGGGAAAAGGGTCACAGTCAGGCACGCAAGCAGGGACCTGCCCTGAGCCCGCCTGAGTGAGGCTTCACAAGCAGGGACCTGCCCTGAGCCCGCCTGAGTGAGGCTTCACAAGCAGGGACCTGCCCTGAGCCCGCCTGAGTGAGGCTTCACAAGCAGGGACCTGCCCTGAGCCCGCCTGAGTGAGGCTTCACAAGCAGAGACCTGCCCTCAGCCCGCCTGAGTGAGGCTTCACAAGCAGGGACTTGCCCTCAGCCCGCCTGAGTGAGGCTTCACAAGCAGGGACCTGCCCTCAGCCCGCCTGAGTGAGGCTTCACAAGCAGGGACCTGCCCTGAGCCCGCCTGAGTGAGGCTTCACAAGCAGGGACTTGCCCTCAGCCCGCCTGAGTGAGGCTTCACAAGCAGGGACCTGCCCTCAGCCCGCCTGAGTGAGGCTTCACAAGCAGGGACTTGCCCTCAGCCCGCCTGAGTGAGGCTTCACAAGCAGGGACCTGCCCTCAGCCCGCCTGAGTGAGGCTTCACAAGCAGGGACCTGCCCTCAGCCTGTCTGAGTGAGGCTTCACGGAGTTAGAGGAATAGCACGTAATACGATGTCACACCATCAGCATGTGTGACCACTCTGTATGATGTCACACCATCAGCATGTGTGACTACTCTGTACGATGTCACACCATCAACATGTGTGACCACTCTGGGCTCCCTTCAGCCCTAATGGGGGAAGGGTGCCCATTTGCCTGCTCATGCAGGTGCGAGGAAAGGGAGAAATCGCACATCACAGCATCTAGAGTCCCCACAAATGTGTTAGCAGACTGCTGTGCCTGTCTCTGCTCACAACTGGGGTGTAAATGAGAAGTTCTCTGTGAAGTAGTTTTTCTACTTCCCTTTCTATTAATTAAATTATTTCAATGGTTATTTGGCTAGTTTAATTCATACCTCAAAACAGTGGAAGTAGAGATAAACTGACTGCTTGGTTTGATTGGTCAATTAATGACTATTGCAATGAAAACCACAAATTATATAATTGTGAATTTCTAAAACATGGGAGTAAAGTAAATTACTTTAAGAAATGCTTGCAGAGTTTCAACACAAGTTTTAATACAAAACAAAAAGCTGGTTTATACAGATTCTCAGCAAAATATAATTTGCACAATATAGAGTTGCATTATCTCTTTGAAATATTGAACATTTCACTAGCTTGCTCATTGGCCCATTTCAGACACAGAACACCATTGATAGATGCACATCATCTATTCTAGTGACTTCCTGCAGGGCGTGTGCAAAGCCTCATCTATCCTCCTGGAGGAATGGAACTGCATGAGGAAACACTGAAAAATGATCACATTCCATTAATCTACCCTGACTGGTGGGGACTGGCATGTTTATAATGTGCATTAGGTGTGCTCCTACATGAATAAAAACTGAAATGAATCACTGATTGATTGCCCACCACCAGTCCCAACAATACTCTTCTGTGGTTGCTATTATTAAAGTGACTTTATTATATCTGGATGAGTAAAACATGCATTTTATGGGCGGGGGAGCAATAGAATGACGCAAATAAACAAGTAAATGTTCATGATCCAAAACATACAAGCTCATCTGTGAAGCACGGTGGAGAAAGTGTCATGGCTTGGACTTTCATGGCTGTTTCTAGAGTGTGCTCACTAATGTTTATTGATGATGGTAGTAGCATCAGGATAAATTCAGAAGTTTACAAAAACATTCTGTCCGCCCACTTACAGAGGAATGCGTCCAAGCCATTTATCAAGGTTCTCTCAGGTGCAAACACCCAGGACTCATCAAGTAATTATCCAATCAACCATTAGACCATTCCAGGGGAAGGGAGGGATAGCACGCAGGACTGCCACCTGCTGGATGACAGCAACAACCTCAACCACCTCAACCTCCTCAAGAGAGGCCCCCCTCCCCGGCACCAAAAACCAAAGACTAACACTGCACCAGTTCAGACCACACAGCCCTGCAACACAATACAGAGCACACCTAAGCTAGCATGCACTTAAACTCCCCAGACCAGTCAAGCTCTGAAACATCCAGATGAGTGGTCACCAACCCCCTACACTCCAGAAGATCCAACATCCCGCTTACCCTCACCCCAACCCCAGTTGTGCATTGAGAGAGGGAGAGAGAAAAAGAGAAATACAGAGACGAGAGCGAGAGGGACAGACCGACAGACTAGATGGGAGGTCGAGAGAGTGCATCCACCACTATATTCTCACGACCTTTAATATGAGAGACCTGCAGGTTAAAACTCTGCAGGTAGAGACACCAGTGCATAAGCCATTGGTTGGGGTTCTGCATAGAGTGCAGAAAGGTCAGGGGATTGTGATCAGTAAACACCACAATCGGCGCTGTACTTGCCCCCACATACACCTCAAATTGCTGTAATGCCCAAATAAGCGCTAATGCTTCTTTCTCAATTACAGAATAGTTGCATTGGTAAGAATTGAATTTTCTGGAGAAGTAGGACACGGGGAGGTCAAGCCCATGCTCATTCTCCTGTAATAACACAGCGCCAGCTCCAATGCCACTTGCATCAACCTGGATTTTGAAAGGTTTGCCAAAACAAGGAGCAGCGAGCCCTGGAGCACTACAGAGTAAAGACTTTACATTTTCAAAACCTTCTTGACAGAGGGATGACCAATCAAACACTTTGTGTTTTCCAAGGAGATCAGTCAGAGGGGCAACCACTGTGGAAAAATTTGGGTAAAAACTGCGATAATAGCCAATCATTCCTAGGAAACGCATCAGCTCTTTTTTGGAAGTCAGGGCTGGGTAATAAACAATGGCTTCAACTTTAGCCTGCACAGGACAAACTTCACCTCGACTGACTATTTGTCCCAGATATGTAACAGTGGCACGTGCAAACTCACACTTCGCAAGATTCACCGTTAAACCTGCGGAGACTAGCACCAAATCGTTGGACATGTTGTTCCCAGCTGTCACTATAAATTACAACGTCATCAAGGTAAACTGCACAACCTTCCAACCCCTTGATTACTTTATTCATCAGCCTTTCGAAGGTAGCCAGAGCATTACAAAGGCCAAAAGCCATCACGGAATAAGAAAAGCACGCTCTGTAAGGGGTACTTGCCAATAACCTTGTAGCAGATATAGTTTGGTTACAAAGGTAGCACCACCCAGTTGATCGATACAATCCTCCATCCTTGGTAGGGGATAGCGATCGTGTTTAGTCACTGAATTTACCTTCCGGTAATCAGTGCAAAAACGGAAGACACAATCTGGGGGCATCCTCCTCTATGGCAGACTTGAACACCCCATTTTCAACTTCCTGGTCAGAAACAGAGACAGCTGTGAGCACAGATTTACATTCAACATCCTCCCCAGCCACCATTTTTGTTACGACCAGCATTCAAGCAGTCAAAACAAAACATGGAGACCAGACAAGGAAAATATATTTAAAGAGTTTTATTTTCAATAATGTGTTTCAGTCTAAATGCGTGTCAGAGTGAATCAGTTTAGGGGTGTTTGAGTGTGAGTGCAAGTGGAGTGTGGAAAGCCAAAAGGAAGACCAAGTCCTCCAACAACCAACAACCAACAACCAACAACCAACAACCAACAACCAACAACCAACAACCAACAACCACTGTCAAAAGCTCAGCACAGAGTGAGAAATCACTCTCCTGAGCATCTGGGTGAAGCCATTTATCAGGGTTCTCTCAGGTGCAAACACCCAGGAAAATTGGTAACTCATCAAGAAATTATCCAATCAACCGTTAGACCATTCCAGGGGAAGGGAGGGATAGCACGCAGGACTGCCACCTGCTGGATGACAGCAACAACCTCAGCTGAGGAAGACCAGGCATGGTAGTCACACTAGTCATCGCTAATTTGCTTGTTATAGCAAAATGGCATTGTTTTCTAACTAGATAAGCAATAGTATACAGAGTTTCAGTGATCACTTGTCTGGAATGCAATTTGGGCAGCTATACGTTCCTTTTGTCTCTTTACGTGTTCAGTCTGTTGTTGAAATTCCTCTCTTGACCGTTAGGAATCCAAAATTACCTATTGTACCTTTAGATGTGCTCATATTTATTGGTTAATGAGTTCATGCATTCTTAACACTAAACAATTGACAGTACAACAAGCAGAAAAAAATCCATATATTAAATGAACCAATATGACCAAGCTCAAGTGCAATACTTCTCGGTTCAATCCTTGTTTAACCAGCCAGCCCCCAAGCCTCCAAGCAGCATAGTGGCATAACTGCTTATGGCCCCAGCAGAGATGCACGCTGCAAGTTGTAGTATGCTGGACAAGTTTGTGGCCTTGGTTCATGTAGACTTGGCAGGGCTAGAACACCCCGGATATAATGGCATGTCCACCATGCAAAGGCAATTCCACGCCGAGGGAAAAGATCCAGTCCTCAGTTATCAGAATCAGAATCAGAATCACTTTATTCGCCAAGTAGTTTTCACATACAAGGAATTTGCTGTGGTTAGTGGGTGCATGCAGACAACATAAAGAATAATACTAAAAATAGAAACATAGATATAAAATAAAGTGGAATGTAGATATAAATTAAAAATAAAAATAAAAATTTACAATACAAGATGATACTGAAGCGGGGTATGTAAAATATTATTAAAGTGCAAAATCTAAAGTCTATGGGGGTGGGATAAGAGTCTGTGACAATGGGGGGGGTCCCGGGCCTTGTTGACGTTGATCACAGGGAGACAGTGTGTTGATGTAATGTGTCTACAAACACCCCAGATACAATGGCTACAGTGCGGCCTGTAGCGTAGTGGTTAAGGTAAATGACTGGGACACGCAAGGTCAGGGTGAGGGAGCTGATGTTCAGCTCCCACTTGAGGTCCTGGGAGATGATGGTTCCCAGAAAGTGGCATGACTCCACAATGTTGACAGGGGAGTCTCTCAAGGTGATGGGGGTGGGTGGGGCTGGGTTCTTTCTGAAGTCTACAACCATCTCCACTGTCTACACAGCCTTGAGCTCCAAGTTGTTCTGACTGCACCAGGTCACCAGATGGTCAATCTCCCACCTGTAGGCAGACACATCCCCACCAGAGATGAGTCCAATAAGGGTGGTGTCGTCCACAAACTTCAGGAGCTTGACAGACTGGTGACTGGAAGTGCAGCTGTTGGTGTACAGGGGGAAGAGCAGAGGGGAAAGAACGCAGCCTTGGGGGGAACCGGTGCTGATGGTCCGGGACATGTTTTTCCAGCTTCACGTGCTGCCTCCTGTCAGACAGGAAGTCTGTGATCCACCTGCAGGTCGAATCAGGCACGTTCAGCTGGAAGAGCTTGTCCTGTAGCAGAGTTGGCATTATTGTGTTGAAGGCAGAGCTGAAATCCACAAACAGGATCCTGGCGTAGGTTCCTGCGGAGTCCAGGTGCTGTAGGATGAAGTGGAGAGCCATGTTTACTGCATCGTCTACAGACCTGTTGGCTCTGTAGGCAAACTGCAGGGGGTCCAGGAGGGGGTCTGTGATGGATTTGAGGTGGGACAGCATAAGGCGCTAAAAAGACTTCATCACCACAGAGGTCAGGGAGACGGGTCTGTAATCATTCAGTCCTGTGATCCTTGGCTTTTTGGGGACTGGGATGATGGTGGAGGTCTTAAAGCAATCTGGTATGTGGCAAGTCTTTAAAAAAAACTTTAAAAGTGAGGTGTTAAAAATGTCTGTGAACACCAAAGACAGCTGATCAGCACAGTGCTTCAGGGTGGATGGAGAGACAGAGTCTGGCCCGACTGCTTTGCGGGGGTTCTGCCTCTTGAAGATCCTGTTGACATCTGTTTACTGTAAGGACAGAGGTGTCTCTGTGGTGAGTAGCTGTGGAGTGGCCCAGGCTCTTGCTGTGATTGAGGAGGTGGGGGAGGAGGGGGGCTGGAGCTGGAGCTGGTGGCTGGGTCAGGGGGGATGACTGTCCCATTGACCTTCAAAGCAACAGTAGAACTCGTTCAGGTCGTTGGCCAGGCGTGAATTGTTCATGGAGTGGGGGGTTTTTGTTTTGTAGTAAATGATCTGTCTGAACCCTTTCCAGACAGAAGCAGAGTCAATGGCTGAGAACTGGTGTTGCAGCTTCTCTGAGTACAGTCGTTTAGCTTCTCGCACCTCCTTGCTAAACTTGTACTTGGCCACTTTAAACATGACTCTGTCCCCACTCCTAATTGCCTCTTCCTTCTCCGACTTTAACTATCTGAGTTTTGCTGTGAACCAGGGTTTGTCGTTGTTGTAACCCACCCTGGTGCGTGATAGTACACAGCTGTCCTCACAGAAGCTGACGTAGGAAGTGACCGCCTCTGTGTACTCAGATTGTTGGTAGCATTCCTGAAAACATCCCAGTTGGTAAATGGTAGGCATTTATATAGCGCCTTTATCCAAAGCGATACTTCTCATTCTCACACACACACACACACACACACACACACACACACACACACACACACACACACACACACACACACACACACACACACACACACACACACACACACACACACACCAACGGCGATTGGCTGCCAACCGACCAGCTCGTCAGGAGCATTTAGGGGTTAGGTGTCTTGCTCAGGGACACTTCGACACAGCCCGGGCGGGGGATCGAACCGGTATCCCTCCAACTGCCAGACGACTGCTCTTACTGCCTGAGCCATGTCGCCCCATTGGTGCAGTCCAAACATGCGTGAAGATCCTCCACAGCTTCACTGGTCCATTTCTTTGATGTCCTCACAACAGGTTTAGAGAGCTTTAATTTCTGCCTGTATGCAGGAATCAGGTGGACCATGAGGTGGTCAGAGTGTCCCAGTGCAGCACGGGGGACAGCATGACCTGAACAGTGATCCAGAATGTTCTTCTATCTGGTCGGACATTTAATAAACTGGCACACAACCCTGTCCTCTAGAACATAGAGAGTGCAGGCCTGTGGAAACTTTCTTCCGAGGCTTTCTTGTTGTTCTCTACACGCCACAAAGCCTTTTTCTGAGGCCGTCCAATGAAGCACATCCTTCAAGGGACTTGGCGCCATCAATTACAGGTGCCAGTAATTAGTACCATATGGCAGAAAAGTGCGCTGTAGGGACAGAGGGTATCCACAAGTTAACCACTAAAATCGGCAAGTGATAGAAAGGGACAGGGAAACAGGACAAAGGAAAGAGGCGAGGGCAAACTGACCGCCACAGAGTGCAGATCTACACACCAGAGCGACAGGAGCGCAGATCTACACACCAGAGTGACAGCATAGGATCGTGCTCTGCAGGGGCAATGCGCTCAGCCTAGACGGAATTGACAGAGGTTCACTAAATTAAAGTAAAATTTTAATTTTAATTCTAATGCCAATAATTGTTAGGGGTGCCAATCATTTTGGCACCTGTGGATTTGAGAAAAAAAATAAGATTACTAAATACAAAGTTGAAACGTGAGTAAATGCATTGAAATAAAAGTACAGCCAGGTCCATAAATATTGGGGCATCGACACAATTCTCCTCTTTTTGGCTCTATACACCACCACAATGGATTTGAAATTAAACGACCAAGATATGCTTTAACTGCAGACTTTCAGCTTTAATTTGAGGGTATTTACATCCAAATCAGGTGAACGGTATAGGAATTACAACAGTTAGTATATGTGCCTCCCACTTTTTAAGGGACAAAAGTAATGGGACAAACTAACAATCATAAATCAAACTTTCACTTTTTAATACTTCACTTTTCAATTACAGCCTGAAGTCTGGAATGCATAGACATCACCAGACGTTGGGTTTCATCCCTGGAGATGCTCTGCCAGGCCTCTACTGCAACTGTCTTCAGTTCCTGCTTGTTCATGGGGCATTTTCCCTTCAGTTTTGTATTCAGCATGTGAAATGCATGGTCAATCGGATTCAATCGGATTGTCCTCTCTCCTCTCCTCAGGTCCCAGTCAGGTAGGAGGTTCGCTTCCCGCCAACATGGGCAGAATATCTCAAACCTCATCTTCCCTTCCAGATCTGCTGGTATTGATCTCTGTGTGGCTGGTGGCCTCTGGAACTGTCAGTCCGCCATCCAGAAAGCAGATTTCATATCAGCCTATGCCTCCCACCTCACCTTGACTTTCTTGCTTTAACCGAAACGTGGCTCTCACCAGAGAACACGGCCACCCCGGCTGCCCTTTCTTCTGCCTTCTCTTTTTCCCACACCCCCAGAACCTCTGGCAGAGGAGGTGGCACAGGTCTCCTAATCTCATCCTCATGGAGAGCTAGTGTCTTCTCCTCATCCTTCTCCTTCTCCTCCTTTGAATTTCATGCGGTTTCTGTTACTTGCCGTGCAAACTGTTTATTATTGATGTTTATCGCCTCCCGGGTCCTCTGGGGAGCTTCTTGGTCATCCTCCTTAGCTCCTCACCAGTCAATGACACTCCCCTCATCCTCCTGGGTGACTTCAATCTCAACTCAGAGTCCACCCAGTCTGCCTTTCTCTCCCTCCGGTCTTCTTTTGACCTTACCCTCACACTTTCCCCTCCCACCCACAAAGCAGGCAACCTTCTTGACCTCATCTTCACAAGGAGCTGCACAACAACCAACCTCTCTGTAACACCACTCCATATATATGACCACTCCTTCATCTCTTTTTCTCTTCCACTCTCCTCTAACACCCATCCATCTCTCCCAACATCCACTGTCACCTGTCGGCAGAACCTACGCCACCTGTCTACCTCCACCCTCTCATCTACAATCCTCTCCTCCCTACCATCCGCGGAGTCTTTCTCTCGACTGTCTCCCGATGATGCTGCTTCAACTCTCATGTCCTCCCTCTCATCTTCCTTTGACTCTCTGTGTCCCCTCACCACCAAATCAGTTTGGCCCCCACCCCCCCCAGTCCTTGGCTTTCTGATGCTCTACGAGCTGTCCGAACCGAACTGCGGGCAGCGGAGAGAAAATGGAAAAGGTCCTGTCTCCCCAGTGATATAGCTCCTTCCATGCCCTCTTATCATCTTTCCATTCCTCTGTCTCTCCAGCTAAATCTATCTTCTTTCACTCGAGAATTAACACAGCCGCCTCTAATCCCCGCAAACTGTTTTCAACCTTCTCCTCTCTTCTGGCCCCCCTCCCCCCCTCCCCCCCACCCCCCTCATCACTCACACCTGATGACTTTGTCTCCTTCTTTGAAAAGAAGGTTGACGCCATTCGCAATTCCTTCTCCCAACCCTCTCCCCCCGCTGACCCTCCTACCTTCCCCAACTCCCTAGCCTCCTTTTCTCCTCTCTCTGACTCCGACACATTGAAACTCCTTACATCCCACCGCCCGACCACCTGTCCTCTGGACCACATCCCCTCTCCCCTTCTACAATCTATATCCAATGACATTCTCCCTTTTCTCTCCTCACTAATCAACACCTCCCTCTCTTCCGGCACCATGCCCTCTTCCCTGAAGAGGGCCAGAGTCACTCCCCTGCTCAAAAAACCTACTCTTGACCCCTCTGCTTTGAGCAACTACCGGCCTGTCTCTCTTCTTCCCTTTCTCGCCAAGACTCTGGAATGGGCGGTCTGCTCCCAACTATCCACTTATCTTCTTCACAACAATCTCCATGACCCCAACCAGTCCGACTTCAAGAGTGGCCACTCCACTGAGACCGCCCTGCTCGCGGTCACTGAGGCACTCCACTCTGCTAAAGCCAAATCCCTCTCCTCTGTCCTCATCTTCCTCGACCTGTCGGCCGCCTTCGATACAGTCAACCATGAGATTCTGCTCTCATCGCTGTCTGGGATGGGTGTCACAGGGTCTGCACTCGCTTGGTTTTCCTCCTACCTCTCTGGTCGCTCCTACCAGGTGACTTGGAGGGGCTCAGTCTCTGACCCTCACCCCCTACAAACTGGAGTCCCGCAGGGCTCAGTTCTTGGTCCTCTCCTCTTCTTGCTATACACCATGTCTCTTGGTTCTGTTATCTCTTCCCATGGATTTTCTTATCACTCTTACGTCGATGATACCCAACTCTTTATTTCTTTCCCCCCGATACCCAGGTCACCACACAGATCTCTGCCTGCTTGGCTGATATCTCTGCGTGGATGACTTCCCACCACCTGAAGCTTAACCTTGCCAAAACTGAGCTTCTCTACATCTCTGCTAAGTCCTCTCCATCAATCGACCTCTCACTGACTGTTGAGGATTTTGTAGTTTCCTCCTCCCATACGGCAAAGAATCTTGGGGTGACTCTTGATAACGGCCTCACCCTAGCTCCACAAATATCCTCCACTGCCAGAACCTGCAGGTTCTTTCTGTACAATATAGGCCGCATCCGTCATCTCCTGACGGAGAAAGCCACCCAGCTCCTGTAGGGGATAATTCACAGAACAAAAGATCTCCCTCCTAAAAGCATGATAAACAATCAGAACCTGCAGGTCAAAATCAGTCAAAATCAGACTACAACTTAGTGAGCAGGCTGGTTCCTCCAAAGCGCTCGATGATGTATGCTAAAAGTGTATCAATATATCCATATTAAAGTATGATATGTACCCTGTATAGTTTCAAACTGATTAACTGCTAAATTGTGCAAGAATTACACAGCAGCCAGCTGGGGGGGGGGGCGTCTCAAACTGTGTAGTCAAGGACATGGGCAAAGCGAGATATGCCTTTACAGCTGATTTCTCTGGGACTCTCAATGTTTTATGCCAGAAGTGTATCTATATGCAAGTGACTTATAATCAATATATCCCATGTACGGTGCTTGTTATCAAGTCAAATGAACCTAGAACATTAATTATAGCTGAGCTTATGAAAACGCAAGAAACCACAGTGAAAACTGTTGAAATGAGAGCAAAGAATGCAACGTACATTTACTCACTTAGAAGAGAATAATTAATCAAATGTTTGAAGTGAGGACAGGGGGAGTCCTGAACTTTGTTTGTAGTTGGCAGAACACCCTGAACTGTACAGAGTTGGCAGAGCATAAGGACCTTTGGCGATTTGCCGCAATGACGTTGTGGGAGGAGCTTTGGGAGGAGTTAAGATAAGAACAGTGCGGGTGATTTGCCAGAATGAGGTTTGAGGAGGAGTTGTAGGTGGAGTAACTGTGTATAAAATGGGTGTAAAAATGACAGTCGGGGTTCAGTTCTGGAGAACTGATCAGGCGTTATGCTCGTGTGCTAATAAAGTCTGATTTTCCTGAAGAACTTGCTGCCGTGGAGTCGTCTTTTCCCTCCTGAAGATGTTTTTCGACAAATTGAAGATTTGGACTCTGTCATTTCCTAGACACGACACTCCTAGTCCAGGCGTTCGTCATTTCCCGCCTGGATTACTGCAACTCCCTCCTAGCCTCCCAGCGTGTGCCATCAAGCCCCTCCAGCTGGTCCAGAATGCTGCAGCCCGCCTGATTACCAGTCAGCCCAGGTCGGCTCATGTCACCCCACTTCTCATTGGCCTCCACTTGCTTCCTATTGCCGCACGTATCCGATTCAAGGCCCTAGTGTTGGTATTTCAGGCTGCTAAGGGGACTGCCCCACCTTACATACAATCCTTGATCACTCCCTACTCCCCAGCTAGACCATTCCGGTCTGCCAGCTCAGGTCGCCTTATGGTTCCCTCTCTACGTGCACCTGGCGAGCTGCACGTTCACGCCTGTTTTCAGTTCTGGTTCCTCAGTGGTGGAATGACTTGCCTACCACTGTCAGGACAGCAGAATCGCTCCCCCTATTTCGACGCAGAGTAAAAACACACCTTTTCAAATTCTACCTTAGTCCTCCCTAAAAATAAGTGCACTTATGATGACTATATGTTTAGAACAGCATTTCATGTGTATTTACCTAGTTATGGATGTGATGCTTTGACTTGTGGAAGAACCTATGCACTTGTAAGTCGCTTTGGATAATGTACAGTGGTGTGAAAAAGTGTTTGCCCCCCTTCCTGATTTTTTTCCTTTTTTGCATGTTTGTCACACTTAAATGTTTCAGATCATCAAACAAATTTAAATAATAGTCAAAGACAACACAAGTAAACACAAAATGCAGTTTTTAAATGAAGGTTTCTATTATTAAGGGAGAAAAAAAATCCAAACCTACATAGCCCTGTGTGAAAAAGTGATTGCCCCCCCTGTTAAAACATAACTTAACTGTGGTTTATCAAACCTGAGTTCAATTTCTCTAGCCACACCCAGGCCTGATTACTGCCACGCCTGTTCTCAATCAAGAAATCACTTAAATAGGACCTGCCTGACAAAGTGAAGTAGACCAAATGATCCTCAAAAGCTAGACATCATGCCGAGATCTAAAGAAATTCAGGAACAAATGAGAAAGAAAGTAATTGAGATCTATCAGTCTGGAAAAGGTTATAAAGCCATTTCTAAAGCTTTGGGACTCCAGCGAACCACAGTGAGAGCCATTATCCACAAATGGCGAAAACAAGGAACAGTGGTGAACCTTCCCAGGAGTGGCCGGCCGACCAAAATTACCCCAAGAGCGCAGCGACGACTCATCCAAGAGGTCACAAAAGACCCCACAACAACATCCAAAGAACTGCAGGCCTCACTTGCCTCAAGTTAAGGTCAGTGTTCATGACTCCACCATAAGAAAGAGACTGGGTAAAAATGGCCTGCATGGCAGAGTTCCAAGACGAAAACCACTGCTGAGCAAAAAGAACATTAAGGCTCGTCTCAATTTTGCCAGAAAACATCTTGATGTTCCCCAAGACTTTTGGAAAAATACTCTGTGGTCTGACGAGACAAAAGTTGAACTTTTTGGAAGGTGTGTGTCCCATTACATCTGGCGTAAAAGTAACACCGCATTTCAGAAAAAGAACATCGTACCAACAGTAAAATATGGTGGTGGTAGTGTGATGGTCTGGGGCTGTTTTGCTGCTTTAGGACCTGGAAGACTTGCTGTGATAAATGCAACCATGAATTCTGCTGTCTACCAAAAAATCCTGAAGGAGAATGTCCGGCCATCTGTTCGTGACCTCAAGCTGAAACGAACTTGGGTTCTGCAGCAGGACAATGATCCAAAACACACCAGCAAGTCCACCTCTGAATGGCTGAAGAAAAACAAAATGAAGCCTTTGGAGTGGCCTAGTCAAAGTCCTGACCTGAATCCTATTGAGATGCTGTGGCATGACCTTAAAAAGGCGTTTCATGCTCGAAAACCCTCCAATGTGGCTGAATTACAACAATAGTGGGCCAAAATTCCTCCACAGCGCTGTAAGAGACTCATTGCAAGTTATCGCAAATGCTTGATTGCAGTTGTTGCTGCTAAGGGTGGCCCAACCAGTTATTAGGTTTAGGGGGCAATCACTTTTTCACACAGGGCCATGTAGGTTTGGATTTTTTTTCTCCCTTAATAATAAAAACCTTCATTTAAAAACTGCATTTTGTGTTTACTTATGTTGTCTTTGACTAATATTTAAATTTGTTTGATGATCTGAAACATTTAAGTGTGACAAACATGCAAAAAAATAAGAAATCAAGAAGGGGGCAAACACTTTTTCACACCACTGTAAATGTAATTGCAAATGTAAATGCATGCTCTGCAGAAGAAGGCAGATGTGTTTTATGACCATTGCATAATACATAATACTTTTGACCGAAAACATGAATACACTATTTCTTAGGTATTGTGCAAATTCTTTCAGTAATAAAATACCACTACTCATACAATCCACCCCCCCTCCCCACACACACACGGCCTCTTAATTTCTATAAAATACCATGTTCCCACAATTATGTTTTCCTTTGTGTGTCCCAAATGAAATGTGCTCTTTGTCAGTATGAAAATGTAGTTTTATATATAAAATATATAGTATAGTTTTATACTGGTTCCTCAGTACTGTGTTTTACTCAGTTTGACTAGTGAGTTGTGCGGGAGGCCATCCGAAGTGTTACGCAAAATTAAGCTTATATTTTACTTTTGAATCAGCCAAAAACATTGAGGCATGCCAATGAATTATTTTCCACACTGAAGCAGAACATAAATGGATAAATAATATCCAGTTGTTAAAGCCATATCTTGCATGAAAGGCCACCGTGACCAGAGTTGAACAAACAGCCAGGGCAAATGATATTGGGTTGGATTTTTTTCCAGGTCACAAGCAATGAGTCATCAACAAACTTCAATACTTTGGCCTGTTCAGAAAGAAAAACAACTAATTCTTGCTCTTGAACCAAAATATTTCAAGGTTATGATAGCTAAAACATGTTGATATAATAACATAAACATGGTGATAACCAGCTGCCTGTAATAAATCACACTTTATTTTTAAAATACAAATTCCAAAATTGCAAAGAAGGAAGGATGGGGTCAGTGACCACTTAAAGTAATGAATCATTAGCAGGTGAAAATGTTTGATTTGGTAAGCCAGCTCATGTATTGGCTTTTACACAAGATATTATACATGAAAATATTGGGAAGTCCACTAAAATTAATTTGTTTGCATTACACATGTATCATAAAATCAGGAAACACAGAAACACAGTATGTATCAAATCACATTATGTAAAAAATATAAGGAGCTCTCAGCCCACGTTAACTACAGTTGGTGCATGTATTTAATTTTTACCTTATTAAAATATTAAAATAATAAAGAATAATAAAAACAAATAAAGAGTTGAATGAAGTGCTCTCACCTTCCTGCCCTCTCGCAGTGACTGGCATTGTATGGCTGTATCATTAATGGTTAATAAATTAACTTTGTCCCCTCCTGTCCCGATCCTCTGCCAGCCTAATTGGATTCAGGCTGGCCCTGGAAGATGGGATCCTATGAAGCAGTGATTGTTTCCACGATTAGGTGGAGAGCAGCCTGGGCACTGGGTGTCTCCCACAGAATCGCACTCACAGAGGGGGCAGAAAACAATAGCTAGCTGTCACCACCGGCTGACATACCTTTGATCAGCCAAATGAATGTTGCTGGCATTTCTTATAGAGTGGAGATTGCTTATCGATCTATATAAAAATATTCATGCTAATCCTGGGGCAATGGAGACTATTTTCAAGTCGGGTTAGTAATCAGATTGCTGTCCTGTCTGGGGCAATTCACTGAACTGGGAAGTCTAATCAGTCCATGGTTCTGCAGTCAGATGCACTTTGCGGTTTAAATTTGGACCCCTGACAGTGATTGAGGTGTCCTGGGACAGGTGTTGACAAACCAAATTGTTTTCTCTGGCACAGTTTTGCCGTAGATCTGGTCCAGTAGTAATGCTCAGTGAATGTGTTCATTATGAACCAGGGGAAGGGGGACCAGATACTGAAAGACTGTGGGACTCTTAAGACATGGCTTTTCATAAATGGGGAGTTCAGTTTGCAGTGATGTGTGCTCAAGGGAAACAGGGCCATTTACATTTTACAGTTTAGTCATTTGGCAGACGCTTTTAATCCAAAACGAGTTACGTGCACAGGTTCTTCCACAGGTCAAAGCATCAAATCCATAACTAGTCAAATACACATGAAGGGCTCTTCTAAACAAAAGCACAACAATCATCATAAAAAAAACAGACAAGAGGGATATCGGAAGGAGGGGGGGGAATCAGGAGGGAGGACTAAGGTATAGTTTGAAAAGGTGTGTTTTTAGTCCGCGTCAGAATATGGGGAGGGATTCTGCTGTCCTGGCAGTGGTAGGCAAGTCATTCCACCACTGAGGAACCAGAACTGAAAACAGGCGTGAACGTGCAGCTTGACCACCAGCTACTCATAGTGAGGGAACCATAAGGCGACCAGAACTGGCAGACCGGAGTGGTCTAGCTGGGGAGTAGGGAGTTATTAAAGATTGTATGTAAGATGGGGCAGTCCCCTTAGCAGCCTGAAATGCCAACACTAGGGCCTTGAAGCAGATGCGTGCGGCAATAGGAAGCCAGTGGAGGCCAATGAGGAGTGGGATGACATGAGCCGACCTGGGCTGACTGGTGATCAGGCGGGCTGCAGCATTCTGGACCAGCTGGAGGGGCTTGATGGCACACGCTGGGAGACCGGCCAGGAGGGAGTTGCAGTAATCCAGGCAGGAAATGACGAGCACCTGGACTAGGAGCTGGGTGGCTTTCTCCATCAGGAGATGACGGATACGGCGTATATTGTATAGGAAGGACCTGCAGGTTCTGGCAGTGGAGGATACATGTGGAGCAAGGGTGAGGCAGTTATCAAGAGTCACCCCAAGATTCTTGGCCGTATGGGAGGAGGATACCGCAAAGTCCTCAACAATCAGTGAGATAGATAGACCATTAGGGCCAGATATACATATTTTTAAGCACAGCACAAGTGGAGTCTGTGCATCATGCCTCTTAATTCTGGGTTGAGTCACAGACTTATGCATTGTTTTATTTTGTATAATCTGCATAAGGAGTAAAGTTTCCAGGCAAAATTAAACATAGACAGCTTCAATCTTCAGTTACCAGAGGTGAGCTAAGCCCAATCTGCTTGAACAGGTCATACCAGATCATCCATTGGACAAATTGCTTACCTTTTATGACAGATTAGTCATGTGCGTTATACTCTGCTATTGCTACTGGTCTGCTCTGCATTAGTCATGTGTGTTACACTCTGCTATTGCTACTGGTCCGCTCTGCATTAGTCATGTGTGTTACACTCTGCTATTGCTACTGGTCTGCTCTGCATTAGTCATGTGTGTTACACTCTGCTATTGCTACTGGTCCGCTCTGCATTAGTCATGTGTGTTACACTCTGCTATTGCTACTGGTCCGCTCTGCATTAATCATGTGTGTTACACTCTGCTATTGCTACTGGTCTGCTCTGCATTAGTCATGTGTGTTACACTCTGCTATTGCTACTGGTCTGCTCTGCATTAATCATGTGTGTTACACTCTGCTGTTGCTACTGGTCTGCCCTGCATGCCATTTATGTCTCACAATAATGACAACTGACCTGTTTATTTACTTGCTGAACATATTGCATCTTTTTTTACAAATAAAAGCAGGTAAATTTAACATTATAATTAAGCAACACTTGTATTGACTGTAATACCTACTTAAAGAAATGTTTGTTACATATATTTTTTAAACATAGGAGATTTATTTATTTCACACTCTTTCTGTTTCTACTGATGGCCTCTATTTTATGCTTGTGGTTTGTCATTAGTAAAAAATGTTCAAACTGTCTACACCAAAATTAGGTCAATGAGTTTCACAAGGAGCATAAAATGTTGCATTGCCTTGTAATGAACGAAAGCAAAGTATTTTCCAGGGTAAAAATATAATGTGTGTATTTCATTTTGAAATGCTAATATTTTGAACGTTAAGTTGTGTCAGTTGTGTCACTGCACGGATGGTGCAGTGGGTAGCACTGCTGCCTCACAGCAAGGAGGTCCTGGGTTTGAATCCCCGTTGGCCGGGGCCTCTCTGTGCGGAGTTTGCATGTTCTCCTGTGTTTGCGTGGGTTTCCTCCCACAGTCCAAAGACATGCTGGTTAGACTGATTGGAGAGTCTAAAGTGTGTGCGTGGGCGTGGGCGTGCGCGTGCGCGCGCGTGTGTTCCTGCCTTTTGCCCAATGTGTGCTGGGATGGACTCCTGTTCAGGATAAGCGGGTTCAGATAATGGATGGATGGATGGATGGATGGAAGTTGTGTCATTGTGAACAAGAAATTTGGTTTATGTATATTGTATCTAAGCAATTGGAAAAAGTGTTTAAGATTTTGATGATCCGTTTTGAGTTCTGTGTCTACAGTTTTGAAAAATGACCTCAAGGTTCTGAATTAGTGTCAAAGTGATTGTAAAAAACTGTAATATGCAAATACCATGTTGTTGGCATACAGTTGCAGCCTCCTTAAGATTTGACTGAAGAAATGAGTTTCAGACAGCGGAATTTGTAAGTAAAATCCGAGATTCACCATTTATTTCACCGTTTACATTTATAAGTTTAGCGGACATTACGTCAGTACCATGTCACTAAAATTTCGAGAGTATCTACTTGAAATATTATGATGGTTGGCTGGACCATTTCGTATATGATGACATACACAAAGAGTGCAGTGTGATGTATTTGAGAGTTAAACTACTGAACAGAAGACAACATAATCTATTCTGATCAGCACGACTTATGCGATTGATAATTGGGCCAATTGTAGACAATTGTACTTTATCATTTGCGTAAATGTGCTTCAAATGAGCTATTTGTAGAATGCAATGAGAAATTGTGTTATGCTGTGGAGGTTTTCACATACTGTTTCGAGAATGTTAATTGTCATTCGACAACTGGGCCAAAGTGATTGAGAAAAAATGTGACTCTAGTTGGTTGGTTGGCAAATGGATTCTTTAATATTAAGTTTAATTTAATATTAAGTTCTCAACCAAGGATTTTATTTTTAATGCATATTTACAATGACCTATCCAAGTATTCATTGAACATCTCAGTGTAAAAACTAAAGAAATTAATCATAAAAAAATAAGTGAAATGTTTGCATTTGCTGAAAGCCTCAAAAGACAAATTATATTGATAAGCCCTAAAGCTAACATGAGCCTGCTCTCCATCAAGGTATCAGCACAGGTCTTTGACAACATGCTACAGCCCTGTAGGTTATATATTGTGCAGAACAATTATTTGCATAGCATTTATTCCTACAGTGAGAATAAAAGTGATCAAATAGCTGAACCTCTTGATCATGTCTGCATGCTTTTACACATTTAGTGGTTGCCACATGATTGGCTGATTAACTAGTTGCATGAACAAGCTGGTGTACAGGTCTACCTAATAAAGTGCTCAGTGAGTGTAGATCATTATCCATGTTGTTTATTATATGCAGCCCTTTTTTCCATTTACATTAAGGGTGCCAATAATTCTAGAGCCCACTGTATATAATTTTTTAGCCCAGCTGTTTCTCAGCTCCAGCCTGGCGACTGCTCTCTGAAGGACGCAGGATTGTGCAACATGGCCCAAACGATGTGTTTTACACCACTTCAGACCTGCGTGCACTGTACTGCCTCTGCTTCCATTTTGGGTGATTAATTCTCCACTTGACAAACTCCCACGGCACTGAAAGAGCTATATCTATAGACTTACTGCTAGTGTGATAACTGTGATAGGAAATAACTGAGTTATCAACCAGAAATTCAGGTTTTCTATCCAAGCCCATAGAGAGAGGAGCATGTTCTCCAGGACTAGAGATAGAAGGTGCATCTGTCATCAATCTCCTGCTCTCACCTCATTACTTCACAGCAGGTGTTTGTTCTTGAGGAGCAGCTGTTTTTTGTGCTTTTTGTGCTTTTTGTGAGGTTGCTGTACTTGGCGGATAGATCTGTGTGTTTTTTCATGAATATAAATAGCCATTGAAAGCTTTTGGCATACTGCACTGTAAAGCAAAGATGCTCTCAAAACCATTTTTGAATATTGAAAAGGTACTATAAAGAGCAGTGAAAAGTTAGGTTGTGTTGTGTGACCACCCTTTGCCTTTAAAACCTTATCAATTCACTTAGGTACACTGTCCTGCAGTTTCACAAGATTATCAGCTGGTATGGTTGTTCCAAACATATTGGAAAACTTGCGACAGATTGTTTCACTGACAGACAGCCATGGTCACGTTTCTATCTGAAAAGTGGTATATTACTTAATATGTTACTTTAATTAACGATCACGTGGGGGCGGCCTGTAGCTTAGTGGTTAAGGTAAATGACTGTGTGAGTGTGTATGGTGTGTGTGTGTGTATGTGTGTATGGGGTGTGTGTGAGTGTGTGTGTGTGTGCGTATGGGGGGTGTGTATGGTGTGTGTATGTGTGTGTGTGACTGTGTGTGTGTGTAATATACGCACGGCTAATCTTCACACATCTTGTAATATTACTCCACGATTGTAAATCACCATTATCTACTTTGTAATCAAAATTAACGTAACTTGGTGTTATCATGATCTCGCCGCTAGTATCCTACCAAAGTAAACTAAAATGAGTGAGTTTAAAGAGTCCTTTGTTTTGGAAAGGAACTAAAAAAATGCAACATTCTCGGATCAAAATACCAGCAAGACCACCAAACCACGGCAAAGCAAATGATGACTCATAACAACACAGAGTAATTTAAATAACTGCATGTTATCCGACAGTCTCCCGATAAACATCTACTACAAAAACAAATTATTTGTGTGTGCCACACACTAGTAAGCTAGCTAATGTTAATACAGTGGGGATACATTACTGCAATAGCGTTGCTTAGCTAATGTTAGTGCAGTGGGGATACATTATTCCTACTAACGTTAGCTAACGTGAATGCCATTGCTTCGATAGTGGAGTGGGGGATACATTATTGCTAGCTAACATTCACAATACCGTTGCTTAGCAACCAATAAACCAGTGTTCAGCGGAAGAATACATTTACATAAAACATATTTCCATTAAAAATACATTAATTTAAAGTTTGTCTTGTTTTTCATGATATACGCATGGCTCAATGAAATGTTCACTCATCTTTTAATATTATTCTGCATTTGCAGATCACCGTTACCTACTTTGTAACCAAAATTAACATAACTTAATGTTATCATCATCTCGCTGCTAGTACCCTACCAAAGTAAAACAAAATGAGTTTGAAGAATGAGAAGTTATTTGACCTTCTTGGGGATTTGGAAAGGAGTGGGAACAAAATAGATAACTAAGACAACATTCTAGGATCGAAATACCAGCAAGATCACCGAACCCCGACGAGGCAAATGACGACGCAATGAGTTATTTCAATGACTGTACGATATCTGACCAGATAAACGTCTACAACAAAGACAAAAGATTTGCACGTCAGTGTGGTCAGGTGTAATGTAAACTAGCAAGCTAGCTAGCTAACGTTAGTGCAGTGGAGATACATTATTAGTTACTTAGCTAGTGGAGTGGGGATACATTATTGCCAGCTAATGTTGCTTAGCTAGTCGAGTGGGGATTAATTATTGCTAGTAAAAAAGGCAGGTGTGAGAAAATGCTCTAAAATGAGAATGCTTTCAAAAATAGAAATGTTAATAGTTTATTTTTGATCAATTAACAAAAAGCAAAGTGAGTGAACAGAAGAAAAATCTACATCAAATCAATATTTGGTGTGACCACCCTTTGCCTTCAAACCAGCATCAATTCTTCGAGGTATACTTGCACAATGTCAGGGATTTTGTAGGCATATAGTGAGGTGTATGATTAACCAATTATACCAAACAGGAGCTAATGATCATCAATTTAATTTTGATGATCACAGAATACCTACCTGTGAATCATTGATGGGAACAGTGATAGGGAGAATGGAGAAAGGTGCACTTGGGTAGATTGATGGGGGCAAAGTTGTGTGTTTGACTCACCTGGGGAGAGAGAAGTAGATGGGCCCTTAACACACACACACACACACACACCCTACACACACACACACACACACACACCCCGTACACACACACACACACACACCCTATAGACACACACACACACACACACCCCATACACACACATACACACATACACACACACACACCCTATACACACACACACCATACACACCCCTCATACACACACACACACACCATACACACCCCTCATACACACACAAACACCATACACACCCCCCATACACACACGCACAAACACACACCCAATACACACACACACATACACACACACCCCATACACACCCCCCATACACACACACACACACACACCCCATACACACACATGCATACACACCCCATACACGCACACACACACCCACACACACCCCATACACACACACACACACACACACATACTCCCCATATACACACATACACACACACACACACACACACACTCCATATACACACACATACACAGAAACACCCCATACACACACACACACACCCCATACACACATACACACACGCATACACACAAACACCCCATACATACACACAAACACATACACACACATACACACACACACACCCATAAACACACATACACACATGCACACACACACACACACACACACCCCATACACACACACACACACACACACACGCACACATACACCCAGCAATGAGCAGCCAGAGAGCATGTTTGTGTTTATACGCGGGGCCCCAAGGGCTCCTCGGCTGTCTCCTCAAAGTTGGCAGCTGGGTGTCAGGAGATCTGAAGGAGAGGAGCCCAGGTGACGGATGCTAGACAGAGGCCAGGCTGGCCTCTCAGGCTGAATTGAAGTGACAAGAGAAGGAGCAGCCATTGATCCATTCGCCAAAGTCCCACGGCGGCACCCTAATGTGACAGTTAAACAACCTAAAGTGACAGTTAAAAGGAGAATTCCAAAATTACTGACGCTTCTGGAAAAGAAAACCTCTCAACACATGAGGACCATCTAATAGGTCTGAAATTTTAATATATATATTTTAAAATCATGTAACATACAATGTGCATTAGATACTATATCACAACAGCGTGCCTTTTGAGGTACTGTTGCAGTGATGGATGTTGCCTGTCTGGTATATTCTATTCTAATATATTCTAATACTTGTGTTTACTCTTTGTGACATTTTTTCACTATATCTTTGACTAGCTTAAATTGTGGTACTGCATTTATTCATCTCTGCAGTTACTGTAGAGCTCATTTTACATATTCAGTCCAAATAAAATGCTTGCCAAGTGAGTGTTTAATTCTTGGCACAGATCCCTAATGTAAATAAATGTACAGCAACACATTGGCAAGAAGACTTTGCGCAAAAATACCTCAAGGAAGTGTTGTTCATTAAATGTGCAACTTTCTTACAGTTACATGTTATTACATTTTTTACAGTGAAGGGGTGAGAAGTAGCTTTTAAATTCGAAGTGAAAATTGCCGGAGTTCTTTACACATTTCCGTGACTTGTCGCGATTTCCTAAGATTTTCCCGAGATTTGAGTCCACAAGCCTACAGGCCACATATGTTTGGAGTTAACAAGCAAATACTCACCAGAAATCTAATGTAAGATGCAGAAGAGTCGGGATGCTGGCTTTAAAAATGAGACTGTTCAGAATGTATTGTTAACACTGTAAAGAGCGGGAAGGCCATTCATCAAGGTATACATTCCAGTATATATTATGTGTTTGTGGAACTAATGAATTTTTCATTTTAAAATAAGAATATTATTCTTAAATTTTATAAAGCAATGTAATGTTTTAACTTATTTTGAATGTCAGTAAGATGATAGGGGATGGATGTTCTCACACTGATCCCAGCATCCCTATCCCCTGAGACGAGATTTAATGACAGCACAAGTGACAACACAAGGCAAAGCACACTCAATGCAGCCCTAACCCTAACCTAACACGCTATTGTCAGTAACAATAATCAAAATAAAAACAAGAACCCCCGTCTTCTCACCAATACATCTGGAACACTTTTCATGAGGTTGCCTGCCTGACTTGTTAAAAAATCTAATTGATTACAAAATACTCAAAATGAAATTAAACCAAAATTTTTATCGCACATACTGCATGGACTGTGTGGGACTATGTGAGAACACACTGTTACAGAAGAGAGCCCACCGGCCCTGTCCTCACACTCTCTCGCGTGTGCGCTGGTCATCCATACTGCAGGTCTACGTCACCCGGTCTACTGCGTGCAGCCTGTACACCATCTCCAGCAGAGTCCATACCAACCAGCAGCCCCGGGCCGTGCGAGCATATTATTCATATTACTGATTGTTCTCAAAATTAGTTGCCAGGATATCCCTTTCGAGATTACAATGATTAAAAAGCCTAACTTCAAATGCTTCCCAGATTTGGCTTAATGCTATACAATGGCCGTAACTTGCGGTTATATTTAAACAGGTATCTGCCGGTGGGGCAGAGCGAGCACTGAAACTGAACTGTGAGCAGCGCTCCTTTTATCTGCCCCATATGCACACGCATTCTATTGCAATAAGACGACCAGATTCTGTTTCTGATCTGTGCCACTGAGAGGCCTTTAGATTTTTATTTAGAGCCCTTTGTATTTTTTTCCATTTGGATATGAGTGAGGAGGGCAATTTAGGGCATTTGGCAGATCTTCACCACACTTTTGGTGCCCGTCCCATTTGCTTCCTGTCTGGAGGCATTAGAGGCATTTCCTTTTAATTGCAAAGCATATTGCTGTTAAACGCTTCAGTTGAGCTTATTTATTTGTTTGTTTACCCTGTAGACAGGAATATCAGTTTCCCACTCTCTATTTTTAGTTAGTTGAAAGCATGTACAGTGTTTAAAGAATATTTCTGTTTTGCTGGATTTATACAGAGTTTGAGTTTTGAAGGTGCCTACGTAAGACACCCATAAAATAAACTCTTTTGAAAATTCTTTGGTAAAATTTCCAATGAAAACAGCTAATCACAATAGAACTGTGAAGCACTCTTTCTACGGCAGTAGGGCTTGGGATACTTCACCGGGCTTGTGTTGCTTGTGTTAAAAGGATGTTTCTAAAATGTATAGTTACTTTTTTATTTTCTCCTCCAACAGAGTGGATGTAGAATAATTTTCATACAGCATTTGGACAATAGAATAGATAAGACTTTTCAATGATCTGGGATGACATCTCTCAACTGACTAATGCAGTCAATAATGCGCTTGTATAACAGCCCACGAATTATGGCAAAATCAACAGCAACCCTTTGTCCCCTATTGAAGTATGAATAGATGCCTGTCCGTATGCATGCGTTTGTGTTGCATGTGCGTTTATTTCTTCATGTGGTTCCCTGCCCAGGTGTTTGGTGGCTGGGAGAGCCACCTCTCTCTGACACACAAGCAGGAGTCCTCTGAGCTGTGATCACAGGATAATCAGTCAGTAGTTGCTTTAATAACAGCCTGTTATTAAATTTCCTATAAAAAAGAGAGGAAAAGCAATAAAACATCTGGAATCCCAATGGCAAACCTTCCCAGCTGTCCTTGCAGGACCAGACCCCAGAACAACATTATGGCACAACCCACAAGACCAGACCCCAGAACAACATTAGGGCACAACCCACAAGACCAGACCCCAGAACAGCATTAGGGCATAACCCACAAGACCAGACCCCAGAACAACATTAGGGCACAACCCACAAGACCAGACCCCAGAACAACACTAGGGCACAACCCACAGGACCAGACCCCAGAACAACATTAGGCCCTGCATTGCTCCGGGGGAGGATTGTCTCCTGCTTAGTCTAATCAACTGTACGTCACTCTGGATAAGAGTGTTTGCCAAAATGCCAATAATGTAATGTAATGTAACCCACAGGACCAGCCGGAGAAGAGGCAGTTGCCCAAGAACCCCATGGTCAGCCATGAGGACTAAATGCGTGTGAATTCAACACTAAATTGCGGGCTCTGGTCTTCTACCCCAAGACATTGATCTCAGACACCGTGTGAAGTCGATTCCGGAAAATATGGCCTTTAAGATTAAATGAGTGTGCTGAATAATCTATTAATGCATTAACCTCATATTCTGCAAGATCTGTCTGTCAACGCCCATGTGAAATCTGTATGTTTTTATAACTGCATAATTCTGACATCTGTTACCCTCCCAGGACCAGAGTGGAAAATTAACTGAAAGTGTTACGGTTTTAAATAAGTGTTAGCACTATGATGGCTTGTTTAATTGAAATATGACTGGGGTGTAATGATGATTAAATTAAGCCTCTGGATAATTGTTTTACGTGAAGATAATTGAGTTGCAATCTGTGGCAATGGCAAATAGCTGATGGAGGAAAAAAAATCATTGTCTGCCTCACAGCAAGATTATTTCCCTCTAACAGGGAAGCGATGATTTCTGCCCAAAGATGAAAGGAGATCAAACTTTAATCTGCAGTCAGAATGGCATAGGCCACTTCATGGATTCCATGTATTTTGTGTGAATGAAATTTATTGAAGATCCTTTATTCTATTTACATGTCATACATACTGCATTCATTGGGAGGTATTTTCTGTAATTCTCACCCCTCCTCAACGCACAAATTTCAGTAATTTGGTAACAGACTTGTGGAGTATAACCTTCCATGCGGTACATCCTCTGTCCTATTATAATACTGTTGTAAACAGTACAGTAGAAAATATTAAGTAGAAAATATTTTTGTGCAAAATGAACTGGTACAGTATTATGAATTTTATTGAAACATTCTATACATTTCAGTCTGTGGTGTTTATTGGAACTGATTGTAATGATGAGGTTGTTAACCACTAACCCCCTCTCCAGAAGATTTGTGTCACTTCTAAATATTTTGGTAAACAACTGGTTTAGCAGGCTGGGGTAGCAGAGGAAGCCTGGAAATGTTTTGTTGTAAACTCCAATTTTTTAATATGAATAATTATATAATATGATAATTTAGAAAAATATTATTCAAGTTAGGGGTAAATTGTGATACTTTTTCTAACTCTCTGCCTATCTTTGTATCTCCCTTTATCTTTCTATGACTTCAGTACATTAACTCTCTATTGTTTTATATCAAAGTCAGTATCCAGAATGTGTTCAAAGTGGCATTCTTTCTATCGTCATCTACTCAGCTCTATCAAACAAGCTATCCCAGAATACAATTGCACCTGAAAGCTGGAGGACTAATGGCCGCCACTGGCTACTGAGGGCTGAAAAACCTTCCCACTGTTCTTAGGAGCGGTGTGGGGGCTTATCTGCATGGAGAAAGTGGGGAAGGAGTTTGGCTGTTAGCAACAATGAATGCCCATGCACATGAAAGAAAGGAGTGAGTGTGAGCACAATGAGACTCTGTACATATTTACATCCTGAGAGTTGGCCTAGCTTTGCCTGTTGATGGTTGAGGGGGAGGACATGTTGTGTTTCTAGCAGAGCCATCGCAGAAGTCTCTGGTCTTGTGGAAAAGGTATGTTGGTCTGGCTATATCTAGTCCAGGTGATGCTTGTTGAGGGAGTCTGTCCTTCTGGGGAAGAAAATGGGCACCACGGGGCAGCTGGAATTGAATCTCCTCGCCCCCCAAAATGCTCCTTGGCCTAATCACACCCTAGCCCTTCTAGATCAAAGCTGTTGGAAAGATGAATAAGTGAAATGTCTACATCAAGGTGTTCAGAAATGTTCATGCCAATTTTGCAGTGTTACCAACAACAGAAAAGAATAGGAAAACTGTCGTACACTGGCAATACATACCTGAAGTGCTGGTACTTCTTGATCTGTGGAAGTAGTCTGGAGTCAGGTGTCAGAAGCTCTTGCCAGTCATAAGTGGGGACCAGCACTATGCCATCCTCGTTCCGACCAGAAACAAATTAAAAATAAATAATATATAGAATAGATGACTACAGGTTTACCAGTACAATAGTTCCATGGCAGTCCAAGGAGTTGAGCTTCTCCCATGCTTTGCCATTAAGGAGAGACAGTAAATGGACTCCACCTGTTTAAACATGTATTGGCACCCGAGGGTCAAGGGCCCAATTTGAGGGCCCAATTCGATTGCCAATCACAAGTTACAAAACATGTGTCCCCAGTGGTGACTGAAATGTTTCGGAAAGTTTGGTTTACCCTTTATGGCCTCGGACATTTCCTACTACAAGAGTTAGGCACTCAGGACAGGAAGCCATTTGCCGTGGCTGTAAGATCTCTTTAATGACTGTCTAACTAGAAACAGGCTGGCTTAATTCAATGCCTGGGGCAAACATGGATGGCCTTGCTTCCAGACCTCATTACAATATTTACAGCTTCTTCAATGGTCAAGAATGGAGGAAACGTTTGCATTAAAGCCATTCTATTGAAAGATGTTAATTTTCCAAGATATCTGACTGGATGGATGGATGGATGGATGGATAAATAAAAAAATAAAAAAATAAAAAAATAAAAAAATAAAAAAATAGCCCATTACCAGTTGTTTTTTATACTAATATTTTGTTCATATTAAAATATGTTTGTTTATTTATCTAGTCAGAAATCTAAAATCTTTAAATAGCATAGCTTCAATCAATAAAGCAAAATTTAAAAAGTGTTAAAATGATTTTGACTGAATTTCCTTTGACGGTATCTACTTCACTTGGATCTCTCTTGCAGTCAGACTTTTTGAATGAATCTTTTGAACTACAGTAAATAATTTTGATGAATAGTTGAAAATATAATAATTGACATTTGATTAATATATTTGCAATAGTTTAAATATTTTAGTTTGTTGTACTGGGTAATTCATATAATGCTACATTTCAATTGAAATTGTCTAGGTATTTATTGATTTATATTTCTAAGGCTGTCCTGGTCAATTCTACTTTCTTATAAACCAGGAAGTTTTATAAATTGTCCTAGATAAAGAAATAAAACATGAAGTAATAATAATAATAATAATAATAATAATAATAATAATAATAAATAATAATAATAATAATGTAATATAAGTGCACCCTCATGACTATTTTTTGAGGAAGGACTGGTGTATGCGTGATTGCGTGGGTGCGCATGTATAAGACTGTGTGTGTATGTGTGTGTGTGAGACTGTATGTGTGCGTGTGTGTGTGTGTAAGACTGTGTGTGTGTGTAGACTGTATGTGTGTGTGTGTGTGTAAGACTGCATGTGTGTGTGCGTAAGACTGTATGTGTGTAAGTGTGTGCGTGTGTGTGTGTGTAAGACTGTGTGTGTAAGTGTGTGTGTGTGTGTGTGTAAGACTGCATGTGTGTGTGTAAGACTGTATGTGTGTAAGACTGCATGTGTATGTGTAAGACTGTATGTGTGTAAGTGTGTGTGTGTGTGTGTGTAAGACTATGTGTGTGTAAGTGTGTGTGTGTACGACTATGTGTTTGTAAGTGTGTGTGTGTGTGTGTAAGACTGTGTGTATGTAAATGTGTGTGTAAGACTGTGTGTATGTAAGACTGTGTGTGTGTAAGTTTGTGTGTGTAAACTGTATGTGTATATGTATGTGAGAAACAAAGAGGGAAAGGGAGGGAGGGAGGAGACAAAGACAGAGAGAGAGAGAGGGAGGAGAAAGGGAGAGGGGAGGAGAGAGAGACAAAAAGAGAGCGGGAGAGAGAGAGGGGGGAGAGAGAGAGGGAGAGAGAGAGAGTGAGAGAGAGAGAGAATGTTTCTGCACACTGGGGAAATTAAATCAGACCACCAGGGGTGAGAGAGAATTGGGTACCGACAGCTCTGCGACTAGAGCTGCCGCCCCACTCCCTTTACTGCCCCCCCTCTCCCCTTACTGCCCCCCCTCTCCCCTTACTGCCACCGCTCTCCCTTTAACAGGGCCAGGGAGGTCTTTAAGTGCCAGCCCATCTGGCCAAACGGACACACTTCAGTCTCTCTGCATTCTCCCCCAGACCTTGTTCTTTTCTGGAATTAAACAAGTGCAGTCAAACCCAAACCCAGGAAGCCCTGGTACGAGCTGCTTCCTGCTGAGGCCAGCTCTCATTTAAATTAGCTGCTTGACGACCCGCAGAAATGCAACCCCACAAAGTCGGGGGTCCCCAAAAGGAACAGGCAGCACTGTGGGGACCTGCAGAACCCAGCAGAATGCACACTAAACTTCTCTGTGTTAAATGGGAGCAGAAGCTACTGAAATTTCACTGGAAGAATGGACTCAGTAATTACATTTCTGCTCAATGTTAATCACCTGTTCATTGGGATTTGCTGAGTCACAGCTAATAGTATAGCTGTATGAATACAAATTAGGTCTACATAATGCATGTAAAGTGGTATATTACTTAATATGTTACTTTATTTAACAATCACGTGGGGGCGGCCTGTAGCATAGTGGTTAGGGTAAATGACTGGGACATGCAAGGTCAGTGGTTCTAATCCTGGTGTAGCCACAATAAGATCTGCACAGCCGTTGGGCCCTTAAGCAAGGCCCTTAACCCTGCATTGCTCCAGGGGAGGATTGTCTCCTGCTTAGTCTAATCAACTGTATGTCGCTCTGGATAAGAGCGTCTGCCAAATTCCAATAATGTAATAATGTACAACTATGCTTATAATAAATTGGGTTATATGTGCTTGTTACCACTCAAAATCAAGAGGCATATGCATCACAGTAAAGAGAATTTGGTATAATAAATAATGAATCATAAAGTCTAATTAAAAAGCGTAAAGAAAATGATTCAGGAATCAAACTACAATCCTGTGATGGTCTTTAAGTGCTATGCCCCCAGCTCCCAAAAAAGCAAAGCTGTTATAGCAATGTGTACTGCCTATGCCAGACTGTGGAAGATGCATTTTACACGCAACATCACTGTAGTGACTTCTGAGAGATAAACAAGGCAATAGCTTAATCTCATGGGAAAAGCAATTTATTGGCAATTGGCAATACAATCCATATGTTACAAGTGACAGATTTCCAGACTTAATCAGTGGGCTAGACGTTTGCAATTCATTGCTTCAGACAAAAACTATGCTAGAAACTAGCTAGCTAGCTAATAATCATTTTTCAATAATATTCACTTGTAACCGCCTTGAAATTTGCTCTTCTTAAAAACTTAAAAGCAACAGGGGGAAATGGGCAGTCAATATACCCAAATCTAGGTTACGATACCAACATGATGAAACAAATCTCTACTTTTATCAGGCTAACGTTTGCTGGCTAACATGTGTGTTGATCACACACATGTTACAGTACAACCTGTGTGTTATCCTCAGTGCACACAGGCAGCCTGAGTCACCCACAGTTACACACCCTACACACACACACACCCCATACACACACACACACACCCCGTACACACACACACACACACACACACACACACCCCATGTCAGTAACCCACAGCTGCAGGGAACTCTCAGCAGCGCCTATCAAAAGCTCCTCACGAATCCATTTGAAAAGCATTTCTACTCACTAATCTGAATGGCATCAGCTCTAAAATGGGCCCAGAATAACAACCATTGAGCAGGGAATGGTAGCTGTAAAGCAGGTGTGCACACCTCTGGTCCTGTGTGCTGACTTTTATTCCAGCCAGTTACTATCATTTTAGTTTTCCGACTGCTCTATAGATTACACTGGTTCATTCCTGTAATGGATCACAGTGAAATATTTAGGATACACTTGCAGTCTGTGACTGTAGCTGGTGCAAATTCAACCCAAAAACTATGTTTTAAAGAAGAGATAATGTTTGGCAAAAGTCACGGAAGCACCAAGAACAATATCTTGACCTATGCAATGACAAGCCTTCCAACACACAATGCATTAATACCTGCTATGGGTACTGTAACAATGGTGGTCTACTTCAAACAACATGTACCACTGGGCAGGCTGCTGAGGATTCAATCAAATATTCTCTTTGAATCAACAACCAAATTGATTATTTTCAGAGGAACGTGGAAGTTGATTAATATCTAGAAATCAATTAGGTAAGTATTTTGTTGCTATATGTAGTTAAAATGTATCACTTTTGTCTATATCGTGATGCTAGTTGATGCAAGCTAATAGCTCCACTGGCAGTGCATGGTAACTACCCAACGCTTTCGAAAATGCTATTTTTAAAATTTTATAACATAGGAGCAATCTAATTACTGCAGTTACAGTGGTTTGCCCTAGTTTTCAGTTAATGTTACTGTAAACATGACCCCTCGTTTCACCATAAAAACAACACAGTAGAGCTAGGATATTTATCCACATGATAAAGCCTGTCTTTATTGTATCAAAAATGATAATAACTCAATTTTGTGAGCTAGTATGAGTGAGCTAATTCAAAAATTAACAGAAGTTTCCACAAAATCCTGTAATGGTTCAGCCCTTGCTGTGCACCCCTGCGGTAAAGTCACTGGTGACACAGAAGTGCTCATGATGGTTGTGATCGCGAGACACCGGTTGGCAATTGCTCGCTTTGACAACTTATCTCCCTTTTCTACATGTCCGTTTTTTTCTATATATCGATCTTCGTGTCTCTAAGGCATTTCCCTTAGCTAGCTAGCTCACATGTCAGTGCCAACTTCCGTAACTAGCTGAGACACCAATAAAACTACAAACAGTCAGGCTTCATCATTCTGCATTTTCACAAAAAATACAGCAATCCTTTTATTCTATTATCAGAATAGTGCTTTCAAAGAGACTATCAAAGATAACATAAGTTCATTAATAGTGTAAAATTAATAATTAATATCTAACCTACATTGTCTGCACATGTTTGACATGGTCGGATGAATGTAATTTAGATTTATTTTAAGTGAGCAACCATGGAGCAGATATGTTGGTGGAATTGATGGTATATCACAGACATTGCCCTTCTTGTGTTTTGATGTTAAAGTTGAGAAGTAAAAACTTTCCCCCATGTTGCCTTTAATTCTTCTGTACCTTATGGAGGAGCAGTGTGCTGCAGTACATGTTCATACACAAATGAAACTACTTAAATTAGTGCAAAGGGCACAATGTATAAAAATGTTCAGAAACCATATTCTTTGATGATTTTATTGCTCTAACTAATCTCAGTAAAAAAAAGCAAACGAAGGGTTTGAACTTTTCTCATCTTTAAAGAAAAGTTAAAACACTGCCTACAGAGTGCACAAGGATTTTGTGAGCAAAGGAACAAATGCACCTGATTGTAAGAAATATAAAGTTTCTCATTAACAACTGCTGGAGGTGAGAGGTGAAAAAAGAAAAACGTGGGAATTAGTTTGAAGTGGCATTTTGAGGAGGAGCTGGGGGCGCTCAACTATGGACAAGAGTGCTTTGATCCTTCAGGGAATATTGTTTACAGCTGATCTAAGGGTTCTCCTGGAGGATTAGTCAGGCCAGATGGCCCTTTTGTCAAGGGAAAAAATAAAAATTCTATAAAAATGGTAATTATATAAAAAACAGGAAAGGGTGAGGAGATGCTTTGTATCATCTTTCGCTTCTGAGAATGAGAAAAGCTTAAACTCTTTTAGCAGTAATGTAATTTCCCACATTGACCTCTACCCCCTGCTCTCAGTATAATTAATTATTATTATTGCCTGTAGCAAGGATCATTAACTCTGGCCCTCAAATCCAAATCCAGTTCTGGTTTCCTTTTCTCCTGGGTGCTACTGACTGCCCAGACTGTCCTCACACATGAGTCCCAGGTAAAGGGCAGCCTGTAGCGTAGTGGTTAAAGTAAATGACTGGGATCCGCAAGGTCGGTGGTTCAATCCCCGGTGTAGCCACAATAGGATCCGTGCAGCTGTTGGGCCCTTGAGCAAGGCCCTTAACTCTGCATTGCTCCAGGGGAGGATTATCTCCTGCTTAGTCTAATCAACTGAAAATCGCTCTGGATAAGAGCGTCTGCTGAATGCCATGTAATAAAGGGAGGGTGAACACACCTGACTCCCGGGTTAAGGGAGGGTGGAGAACCAGCAGTTCTCTGGCCTTGCAGACTGCAAGTTGCTGATCCCTGGCCTGCAGATTTCAAGTAAACAGAATGTCAAGTGAATGCCCAGAGTTTTTATTTTATTTTTACAGTAAGTAAGATGAATACCTCACAATGCGGAACAAAAAGACAAAGGGTATAAATACCCTCCAAAGTGTCAGATTTCAGAGTGGATGTGTGGTCAGGGAGTGTGTTTAAAGTGACTTGACTGGAGGTACACGTTATAGATTTGGTTTGTGGTACCTGCTAGAGAGGTAAAATATCCACCACTTCTGTGGCTTGATCTTGAAGTGTAGATGGGCCCTCCTTTTTTTGCCAAGTATAAACAGTTCCATTCAAGGTTCACATGGATGCTGTTTCAAAGCAAGCTTCTTCAATTATACCTTGGTTGTTAGAGGATGTTTTTTCCTTTATATAACTTTATGCTTGATTTCCTCAGGCCAGTCTCTGAGAGATAGTCAAAAGTTCAGGATGTTGGGAGTGTTCCATTCCTATATATTCATACAGTAAAAGCACAAGGTTTGGTTTTCATGTCACAATTGTAGCAGTTCCCAGTTACTTTGTAAGGCATCTCATTTCGGCCCCAGCATTTACGTGAGGAGAGCCCACCTCTTAGAATTATGATAACTACTGACTGCTGGCCAGTCCTTCTGGAATAATACTGCAGATAAACATTCACATTTTCAAAGAGCAGATCCTACATCCATCATTGACCTTTATAGAGTAAATGGTGATATGTCCTTCTTTTCACCTCTATCAGATCTCTAGTTTCAATCTACTGTAGAAAGTGACTTGGTTGCAGACCACTCCATTGGAGACCAAGACATTTGATCAATAGTTTCTGCCATTCCTTCCATGTTCCAAACACACGGCAATCTGCCTACCTTGGTTCAAGTATGAAAATACTCCCACATAGAAAAGAGAATTCCTGAACTGCTCTTGCTAATATTGGCTCTTTTCCCGGTACATTAATGCCAAGGCCTCCCGTCTTTCCCCAGCCGTGTCAGTGTTATTCACTAACACTAAAACATGGCTTCACCCGCTGCTTGCCTCCTCACAACTGGTTATTTGGACTATGATAAACCAGAATTCTGCCTCTAACAAGAAAGTTAGCTGTATATAGTTAATATTATCTGGCAATAATTTCATGTTTTCAAGCAATTATGGTTGAAAACACTATCCTATTCAAAGCAATTAAAATGTATTGCAAGCACTGGGTAAGGGACAACACACATATGACAATTTCATACGATAGTTCCTGGTTTGCGGGTGCATTTTCTGATTCTCATTCCATACTTTAACATACATTGATAAACATGTATTTGAAGCATGGAACCCATCACATATGACGTTGAGGCAAAGTGGAGGCACTTGTTGAGGTGATCATTCGTAATTCTGTTTCTTCTTTCTTTTTCTGATGTAATTTAAACGTTTGCTAGCTACCTTGCAAACGTTTGCTGCAGCTGGCTATTGTTGAGTGTGCGGTTAATGGCATTTGCTCTGTGAAATTACATAGTATTTGATTTTCTCTCACATTTCATTCACACAACTTCGGCAGGACAATGAAAATGCCCCACAGGCTGCCTGTTGGGAGCCCCTGAACAGTAACTTATTAAACCACTCAAACCACATATTATATATATTAACATGCATGTTACTGTTTTTGTTGAACAAGCCCTAGCTTCGTGGTTGAAGGCACACTCTTATCCAGACAAACCTACAATGCAAGATAACTTAAGTACATTATGGCTACTTCAAATAAAGGTTTTGTTGCAATATCATAATCAGGGTTAAGTCAGACAACTCACGATGAATTGAGCAATATTTATTGAGGTTTAATGTAAATGAAAACTTTGGCATAAAGGCTCTGCCTTTCACTCCCTGTTACAAGCCAGCTGAAACAACAGGGAGTGCCTAGCAGGCAGCACAGTGCAGCAGAGCAGCAGAACATTAGCAATGACCTGAACAGGTAAGGTTGGTGGTTTATACACTCAGTGAGCACTTTATTATGTATTTATTAGACTTATTACTGCTGTAGCCTATCCACTTAGAGTTATGATGTGTTGTGTGTTCAGAGATGCTCTTATGCATACCACTGTTGTAATGTGTTTATATATTTATGGTACAGACAAAAAATATGTGTTTATCTGTCAGGGTTTCTCAACTCATTTTCCAGGCAGTACCGTTTTTTTGGCTCATGCGTGCAGATGCCTTGGTTAATTGGTATCCAGGTGCAGTCTAACCAAACCAATGATCTATTATTGGTAGGCAGGCTCTACTCTGATCTTTCTTTATATAGTTAGAGGCGTGTTGCCCCGTATTCGGGTAACGGTATCAGTTTTTCTTTTATATTCTCTTTCACCTATTAAGTAAAAATAGACTCTCTTGAACCAGGTTTTCGGTACTATTTTAGTTGGCATTTTGCCAGGGGGTTTTCTGTCCCGTTTTCCCTTTTTCCTCAGGTGGTTCCCCTAGATTATATTCGGCAGAACCCTAGATTATATGCCATTAATGAAATATTAGTGGTTATCATTACCATGGTTGGCAGCTAGAATACCCTGAGTACAACAATACAATAGCTAATACAAAACAACACAACAATATCTGTATATAACTATATGTGCCATTATAGTCTATGGCATATACAGGCGTATATGAATACCAACTATCCCAACTATCCCTTTTTGGTCGTGTCTGGTCCTCCGTGTCTGGTCCCTAACATTTATCCTGTTGCTTACGAGCCTTTCAAGTGAGTCTAGTGGATCAGCACTCCATTTTTACATCTCCTCTTGTCTCATAGATACATGCGAACCCTATACCAGCACTGAAAATGCTTGCTCCTCAGAAACAGGGCTCTCTCTCTGTCTCTCTCATGAAAACAGGTCTCTTTCTCTCTCTCTATCTCTCTCTCTCCTGAAAACAGGTCTCTCTCTGTGTCTCTCTCACTGTCTCTCTCGTGAAAACAGGACTCTCTCTCATACACTCATGTTAACAGGCGCACACATTCCTAAAAAAGCTTTTGTAAAGTTTTTAAATGTTAACCTTGTGCACTGAATGCAACATATTGTGAAGCAAAAATTGTACCCTCATCTGTAAATTCTCTGGAAAATTCCACAGGATTGTGTTTTTATTAGGGCAAAGTTCCCAGGAGCAGCAGAGCCAATAAAAACCAAACAAGATAAAAGAGTGAGAGGGACCAGTGCAAGAGAAAAGCTTTAAGATTTTTCAATACTATCTTGCAAAAAAGTGTTGTTCTCTATACATGGATGGAGGGATGTGAACATTCATAAAGTCATTTGTGTACTGCAATGTGAAATTTACTGCACTTTTCACCAGTCTTCGCTTTGACCTCATCTGACTCATTATAGTTTTAAAATGAAAAGCCGTGCTGGGGCACAGGACAAAACTTAAAGCACTGGGGTGAGTAAGCCCCCATCCATCCACTGCCAGAACGTTTGCGTGCCTTCAAATCGTACCGCAAGTTATGGAACCTCATAAAGGCAGGGAGACAAGACATTAAAATATCTCAACCTTACAAAGATCAACAAATGGAGGTATTCTTTGAGCCTTTTATGAGATGTGCGAAGAATTCTGTTGTCAGCTGAACTCCTCCACAGCGAGCCGGGGGGACTCCAATGAGTTTGCACTGGTGCTTGGAGGCGCTGATCTCCAGGTCCTGCTGCAGGGAGATCTAGCTCTGGCTGGGTCACAGAGGATCAGGGGTCAGAGGTCAGGAGGAGAGAAGAACGATGAGATGGGAGAACCCTCATGATTAAGATGAAAAATGCATCTCCATTAGAATGGACACATTCATTCATGTTTCATACTATGCCTGTGTCAGGAATAGGTAATGACAGATCAACAGGATCTACCATAGACGTCTTTATGTGATCCCTTCAGCTTGCTTTATACTTATTTTATTTTATAGTGTCTCTTACTCTTATTACAAAGCATGATGAGAAGACAGTACATCATCAGGCAACTGAATCATCAAACTGGAATGACTGAAGTAAAAAAATAATAATAATAAGAGTCCACTTTTCCCAGTTCTGATGAGCTCACACTTTTTAGTCTGCGTTGAAATAGCGGGAGGGATTCTGCTGTCCTGACAGTGGTAGGCAAGACATTCCACCACTGAGGAACCAGAACGAAAAACAGACGTGAACATGCAGCTCGACTGCCAAGTGCTCGTAGTGAGGGAACCATAAGGCAGCCAGAGCTGGCAGACTGGAGTGGTCTCGCTGGGGAGTAGAGAGTGATTAAGGATTGGATGTAAGGTGGGGCAGTCCCCTTAGCAGCCTGAAATGCCAACAGTAGGGCCTTGAAGCGGATGTATGCGATAGGAAGCCAGTGGAGGCAAATGAGGAGTGTGGTGACATGAGCTGACCTGGGCTGACTGGTGATCAGGCGGGCTGCAGCATTCTGGACCAGCTGGAGGGGCTTGATGGCACAAGCTGGGAGATGCAGTAATCCAGGCGGGAAATGACAAGCGCCTGGACTAGGAGCTGGGTGGCTTTCTCAGTCAGGAGATGACAGATACGGAGTATATTGTAAAGGAAGAACCTGCAGGTTCTGGCTGTGGAGGATACATGTGGAGGCAGGGTGAGGCGGTTATCAAGAGTCACCCCAAGATTCTTGGCCGTATGGGAGGAGGAAACTACAAGTCCTCAATAATCAGTGAGAGGTCGATTGTTTCTGGTGGTGGGAAGTCATCCATGCAGAGATATCAGCCAAGCAAGCAGAGATCTGTGTGGTGACCTGGGTATTGGGGGGGAAGGACAGAAAGAGTTGGGTATCATCGGCATAAGAATGGTAAGAAAAGCCATGGGACGAGATAACAGAACCAAGAGACATGGTGTATAGAGAGAAGAGGAGAGGACCAAGAACTGAGCCCTGCGGGACTCCAGTTTGTAGGGGGTGGGGGTCAGAGACTGAGCCCCTCCAAGTCACCTGGTAGGAATGACCAGAGCGGTAGGAGGAAAACCATGTCAGTGCAGATCCTGTGACACCCATTCCAGGCAGCGATGAGAGCAGAATCTCATGGTTGACTGCATTGAAGGCGGCCGGCAGGTCAAGGAAGATGAGGACAGAGGTGAGGGATTTGGCTTTAGCAGAGTGGAGTGCCTCAGTGACCGCGAGCAGGGTGGTCTCAGTGGAGTGGCCACTCTTGTAGCCGGACTGGTTGGGATCGTGGAGATTGTTCTGGAGAAGATATGTGGACAGTTGAGAGAGGACCTCCCGTTCCAAGTTTTAGCGAGAAAGGGAAGAAGAGAGAAACGGCGGTAGTTGTTCAGTGCAGAGCAGGGGAGTGACTCTTAGAGTGTTGGGATATTCCGATTGTTTATGAACATGTCAGAATATTGTTTGGCTAGCAAATTAGCTAGCTAGCTGAGCTGGTGGTTGCCATTCCCATGAAAACAGGTGTTCTCTTTCATGCTGCGGCCAAACCCATCTAACAGAAATCATGCTTTTCATTTTCTGGCAAATGCATTCTATGGGTTTGGTTTGGTAGGGTTTCGTGACTACTGATTCTTGCTAGTACTATAGTGGCTCACTAGCTGATAGCTAACCAACTAGCCTACATACTTGCTAGCTATAAACAATCTTTCCTCTCTTTCCTTTACCCAATATTTCATATCAAAATTCTAAAAAAATGATATCAAAATTCCAAAACCTGTTATCAAATTTGAACAAATTCTGATATCAAGAAAAATAATGAAATCTTCTCGAAAAAAATTTGAGACTAATGTTCAAAGGTCAGTCCAGACATTGAAGTTGAAGAGAAGTTGGGTATTCCAGCAAGACAATGATCTAAAGCATACCTTGAAATCAACCATGAAGCAGGAAGAGAGATAAAGGTTTTTGAATGGCCACCACAGTTCTCAGACTTGAATATTATTGAAAATCTGTGGAGGGATCTCAAACATACCGTACATGTAAGGAGGCCAAATAATATTTCTGTCAGCAACGGGCATCTGTGGCACAGCCCTGGACTGGATTGAGTCCTACCTCTTTGGTCGCTCCTTCCAGGTTGCCTGGGCTGGTACGGTATCGACACCTCGGCCCCTTGCCACAGGAGTTCCCCAGGGCTCAGTCCTAGGCCCGCTTCTTTTTTCTCTTTACACTCGTTCCCTTGGCCCTGTGATCACTGCACATGGGCTATCCTACCACTGCTATGCGGATGATACCCAACTCTTCATCTCGTTCCCACCATCTGATTTACGTAGTGTTTCGGTATTTTTGGTTGGCTAGGTAAGCAGTATTTGGATAGTTAAGTTTGGTCACTTTTGCTTTATTGTTTGTTTATTTGTTGATTTAAAAATTGCAATTGAAATTGTACTTCCCTCTAGGGTCTTTCAGCGCACTTAGCCCTGGTTATGGATATGCACTTTGTTGTACATTGCTCTGGATAAGAGCGTCTGCCAAATGCCAATAATATAATGTAATGTAATTTCTGAGCTAGAGGTGTTCTGCCAGGAAGAATGGGGAAAAAAGCTATTACTATTTTGAAACTGGCCAGGGGTGCCCAAATCTTTGCACACCACTCTTTTATTTTGATTTCTTATATAATCAATATAAAAACACAACTACCAGAGATACCATATGTCTATTATAACCCTAATCAACATAACCCTATCTCAGGGTCATGGATAGACTGACAGGAGCTCCACTGGGATGAGGGGTCTTTATTTTATCCCATTGACTTCAAACCCACACTAGCTCATTTGCAAACCAGGAAGTTAGCTTGATGACTTTTCCATATGGGGTGATCCCAGGACTCCCAGGAAGTGTCCTTATGTCCTTGTGTTGTTGATTATTCTGAATATTATCCCCTCAAGCACCATGCCTTTCTCTATGACTGTAAGAATAGACGTGGATCATTTATGGAGCTACTGATTTTTCCTTGTTCACAAACTGAATGTCTTCTTATTCTGAATGGAATATGACTGAATGTTAAGCAGTCTCTGAATGTTAAGCAGTCTCTCGATGTTAAGCAGTCTCTGGATGTTGGGCAGTCTCTGGATGTTGGGCAGTCTTTGGATGTTGCCCTGAAATAATTCTCCACATGCTTTTGCTCCATCATTCTTACCACCCTTTGAAATCTGGCAACCCTTGCCCATTTTTGCAGTTTTAAGGCTTTAGAACTCACAATTTATGTTTGTTTCATGTTATGTTGTTCTGTTCATTGATTAGCATACACTTTTTGTGTTTTTCTGCAAACCTTGCATTCATGATTTTTCTCTCTCTCCCTTTCTGTCACTCACGCTTCCCTAATTGTTTCAATTTCCCTTACTAATCTACTAACTTTAGATCAGGATTGGGTAATACTAACATTGGCTGGATAGATTTATTACTAACGATTACTAATTATCATGTCATGTCTTTGTGAAATTGTTGCCTTCTGTTTTCAGTGCACTTTTGAGTGGTTTTCCAAGCCATTGTCTACCCGTTAAGATCCAAGCCTGTTTATTGACCATCGTTAATGACTTCTGTTTTGTTGACCATTGCCTGCCTGTACCACAAACTTTTGCCTGCAGTCTTTGTGCTTTTGCCCTGTGGAGCGGACTTCGGTCTTGACTCTTGCATTGCCTTCAACTCCGAGCCTGCCTGCCGTCCATCTGCACTACTTCCCCGCTGACAGCTTTCCTGATTACTGGACTTTTTGCATGGTGTACTGATTACGAGACTGCCTTCTCCCATGGTACTGTACTTTGGTTTTGCCTGGATTTCACATGTATGAACTTTGCTTGTTTTTTGACTACGCTCACTGGACATTCCCTGAATAAAGCCCTGATGGGACTTTATTACATCCCTCTTGAGTCTGAGTCGTGCATTTTGGGTCCAAACCCCCCCCCCCCCCCCCCCACACGCATCCGTCTCATCCCCAGTGTGTAATGGCTTTTGTGTGTCGTCTGAAGGCATTTAGATGGAAGATGGCATGTTTTTTATTAGAATTTTTACCTTAAGTAGGAGGTTTGGTCAGAGCAGTATGAACTTCTGTTCTTTGTATTTATAGTTTTGGGGAAATTGTGTATCATTTTAGAGAAATGTGTGAAAATGTAAACGGTACATTAACAAAAATAATATTTACTGATTTCATGAATAGCTTTTATAGTAGTGTTTTACATTTCTCAATGGTGTGTAATGGGTATTTGGCTTTGAAGAGGTGACTCAGAATTGATGGTTTAATTAATTCAAAGGAGGAGATTTGGTATGCATGAAATATGGAGGAGTGGGTCATACAAAGTTGGCAGTTCATTAGTTGATGCAAGTGTGGAGTAGCCAAAGGCAAATAATGATGGTGAGTTAAATTCTTCAATGCCAGCATTTTTTCTGGGTAAGGAACAAGGCAACATAATCAGCAGTAAGATTATGAAAGAGGGAGGTTGTGGGTTGGTTAGGGAGACAGTGGAGTGCTGTTCATAATAAAAATCTGTTGTCATTCTGTTAGGGATATTTCCCAAGAGTCATGCTCAAAACAGATATAACAGGATGGGAAGAAACAAGAAAACACAAGTGTAGTTGTGGAAAACATGACCTCCATCTGACAGGAATGATTCAGAGATTTTTCCGCTGTTATTTTGTGGAGGGGAAATGCCCGAGGATCGGGTTGACCATGGAGTGACCTTATGGGATCCGATAGAAGACGGCCCTCAAATACCCACATAGAGAAACAATGATGCCAGCAGATCTGAATACTGAAAAATATGTCTTATTAGACTTGGATTTATTAGAATGCATAAAACTTTACCCAACAACAGCTTTTGAATAAGCATATCCTCCAGTGGTTTTATCTTTCAATGACAAGTGACCTATAGGCTGCACTATACCTCGGATGTTCAGTCACCGAGGATGCAGTTCTATCAACTACATAAATAAAATAAATATATTTATAGCAATTGAATTAAATATTGCAGGGCTAGACTTGTAAAAGATTAAATGGATTACATCAGATTTGCTGGAATTAATCAATATAAATGCAAGAAATGCGCTCCCATATTCTCTTAGACAGACAAAAATAACATACAAATGTTCTTGCTGAAATTAAAATTAAATTAATTTATTGTAGAAACCATATCCTCTGTGATATATAACTGATCTAGTGGATCGTTTCAACAAAGATTTTGCCATGCTTAATGTGAGCTGTGCCCTAAATCCTTGTCACAGAACAACTCCTTCACAGTACAGCAGAGACGTCCATCCCCAGGTTCACAAATCTGGAATAGTACTTGACATAAAGGTAATCTCATGACACAGCACAAGCACTAGAACTAAAATGTCAAGTTTGATTGCTTCAGCAGTTGTTTAGCTGTAACCAGAAGAAAGGGAGCATATTCAGACTTTACCAGTGTAAACTCTTGACCATTACAACCTATTTGAATTGTGAAGACTATTAAACAGTAACCAAATTGAGCCCTTTTTAACCCTTCCAAATATAAACAAGAGACAGTGGAGCACACTGAGCTCTGTTTGATGGACAGGGGAGATTAACATCAAACAACGTGTTCCTCTGTGTCAAAAACAGAGACAAAGGCAGCACCCGAGGTATATACAGGAAAAGCCCTCCCATCAATTATGTAGTGTAGGGTGCCCATGCGTCAAGATCATGTAGCTCCTTGCAGAACGTATCCCCATGCATAGAGTGATGGTGAACACCTTGCAGAACGTATCCCCATGCATAGAGTGATGGTGAACACCTTGCAGAACGTATCCCCATGCATAGAGTGATGGTGAACACCTTGCAGAACGTATCCCCATGCATAGAGTGATGGTGAACACCTTGCAGAACGTATGCCCATGCATAGAGTGATGGTGAACACCTTGCAGAGCATATCCCCATGCATAGAGTGATGGTGAACACCTTGCAGAACGTATCCCCATGCATAGAGTGATGGTGAACACCTTGCAGAACGTATCCCCATGCATAGAGTGATGGTGAACACCTTGCAGAACGTATCCCCATGCATAGGGTGATGGTGAACACCTTGCAGAACGTATCCCCATGCATAGAGTGATGGTGAACACCTTGCAGAACGTATCCCCATGCATAGAGTGATGGTGAACACCTTGCAGAACGTATCCCCATGCATAGAGTGATGGTGAACACCTTGCAGAACGTATCCCCATGCATAGAGTGATGGTGAACACCTTGCAGAACGTATCCCCATGCATAGAGTGATGGTGAACACCTTGCAGAACGTATCCCCATGCATAGAGTGATGGTGAACACCTTGCAGAACGTATCCCCATGCATAGAGTGATGGTGAACACCTTGCAGAACGTATCCCCATGCATAGAGTGATGGTGAACACCTTGCAGAGCATATCCCCATGCATAGAGTGATGGTGAACACCTTGCAGAACGTATCCCCATGCATAGAGTGATAGTGAACACCTTGCAGAGCATATCCCCATGCATAGAGTGATGGTGAACACCTTGCAGAGCATATCCCCATGCATAGAGTGATGGTGAACACCTTGCAGAGCATATCCCCATGCATAGAGTGATGGTGAACACCTTGCAGAACGTATCCCCATGCATAGAGTGATGGTGAACACCTTGCAGAGCATATCCCCATGCATAGAGTGATGGTGAACACCTTGCAGAACGTATCCCCATGCATAGAGTGATGGTGAACACCTTGCAGAGCATATCCCCGTGCATAGAGTGATGGTGAACATGACATGATTAATGTTACATGAAGAAGAAACCACCAGAAAAAGTCCCTGTGAAGTCCAGGTAAAGATTTGGGTGTTTTCCTCACTAAAAATAATACTTTGGGAAGTAAATGTTCTATATTTTTTTAAATGCAAGTCTTTGGTTGATTCAATTGAATCATTAATAAATTATATGAATTATATTAATAAATTATATAAAAATATCCTTGCAAGATGCTTCACATTCTAGGGTGTCTGCATATCAACTCTTCAGTTCAGCCCATTTACCCTGCGCATGAAACTATGTTTAATGTGCATCTACGCTCAGATATGGGTCAGCAGGTGAACTATACTCTATGGACGAGCCAGGGGAGTGTCTGGTGGTGGACAATGTGACCAGACAGAGGATTATTATGGTTATTATGGTATTATGCTACATAGTAGCATTTTAAAAAGCATGTCATTGAGAGTAGGTATTGGATTATTGTGCATACCATCCGTCACCTTTGAACCCTCCTCACCTTTGGCCTCTTCGATTGCATGACACAACAAGTTTGATCTCTTTTAGGTTTCTTCTCTCCACCTGCCCCTTCAGTGGATTTATGCATTAATCATGATAGATTCTGTGCTTCCTTCTGAGGATCATCACTCCAAGATTTCATGCACAAGTGCTGACCTTTGACCTCTCAGTCCACACAGGAAATCTATAGGTATATTTCAGGCGAGAAATAGTGGCCACAGTGTTCGTGTCAGTGTTCATATTTTCCAGGCAAACAAAACTTCACACAAGCTCTATAGCTGGGGAAGTATAATCAGACATTCAATACAGAACCAAACAAACCTCCCTGTCCCCATACATGGCCATGTTGTAAAAAAGAAGAAGAATTTATTTATTTGTAAAAATGAGAGAGGGGGTGTTTTCATATTGAATCTTACTCCTTTTCTCTTTGTCCAATGTAGTTTATTAACCTCGCTGGTAGATTATTTCATAGCTGACACCAAGGCTGCCAGGAATTGAGGCTCACAGACACATCGTGGGGCCTATTTAAATTGATCATGAATTCCCAGAATGTTTGTGGTCACTCACTGTATGACCTCATTATGACAGGCTCTGATGAACAGCCCTGGAAATAAAATAAAATAAAAAGTAGATTTATAAATGACAAACAGTAAGCATTTTAAAGGTGATAGAGACTATGTTTTGCCTATAGAAAGGTAACTGATTGTATTCCAGTTCCAGGAATTCCAACAGATGTCATCTTGTACTGAGAAATAACAGATCAATTATAATATGCAAGCATAAAATGAAAGTTGTTTCATATTATTATTGTTAGGGGAAAATTACATTTATTATCACCACCATTATAAGGCCAAACATTTTCACTTCTAAAGCGAAAGGCTGCATGTGAGACATAATCTAGTCAATTTGAATGAAGAAAAACATGAAACATGCAGCTGAAGTTGTTCATACACCTGACAAGGACCAAACTGGTTGCGCATTGGGCGAAAGGCAGGAATACACCCTGGACAGGTTGCCAGTCCATCACAGGGCACACACACCATTCACTCATACCTAATACCTAATACCTAATACCTAATACCTATGGGCAATTTAGACTCTCCAATCAGCCTAACCTGCATGTCTTTGGACTGTGGGAGGAAACCGGAGTACCGGGAGGAAACCCACAAAGACACAGGGAGAACATGCAAACTCCACACAGAGAGGCCCTGGCCAACGGGGATCCAAACCCAGGACCTCCTTGCTGTGAGGCGGCAGTGCTATCCACTGCACCATCCATGCCGCCACCTATGCTCTAACATAATAAAACTTATTTAGGTATGAATGTTATTTTTCTACTGAGAACAGGAGAGGTGCAGTCCTACATTAAGTAGACCTTGAGATATAGCCCCAATTAGCACATGTCAATTGTCTGAGTGACTTTGGGTCAAATTTTCCCCACTATAAATTGATGCATCGAACTTGCTCAAAATTAATGTGATATCATATGATCAGCAACTTGGTTTCCTGTTATCATTATTGGATTATTATGTATGCTTATAGTTTAGAGCAGCACCCTAGACTACACAAGGCAGACCTTTAGCTGGGCACACACATCAATTTATATGTGCCAGAACTGTGAATCTGACTCTTAATTTACTGGACCACAACTGCCACACACCACACAGTGGTCTGCTGTTGTTAATTTCAGAGATTGTTGATGGGGGGGGGGGGGGGGGTAAGGGGGGACATTCTGCAGTTTGTCATGGGGATTGTTGACATTCACAGAGGTACGTCGCTGACAATAACAGGGGTACCAGCAATTGCTCTTGGTGGGCAAAGTACCTCACAGATTTGGCCCGCTCCATTGGTGGCCCATTGGTTATATTTAATTTTGAATTTTAAATTTTTTTTTTTTTCACAATGACTTGGTTGTTTGCTTATTTCAATCCAATGCCACAACTTACCCCAGGACTAGTGGACATCATCTATTTAACTGTCTAAAACTACTGAAATAAGATATCTCCCCTTATTACACCAATGTGTTTTATTTAGCCCTTCCCCAGTCACATTAATTTATCCAGTCGATATGTCTTTCAGTATTTCCGCTAGGAATGTGTTTACACCGCTACACAGGAATGTCACAGTGTTACACAGCACCAGTCACACCTGTTGCCTTGAGTAGAGGTATCTAGGCTACTCAGGCAATCTAACTAGCTACAAAGCAAAAAAAAAAAGTTAAAAATAAAAAACAAAATAATAAAACCTCTTACATTTTAGTCATTTGGACGCTTTCAATCCAAAGTGATTTACACTTAATTTTGAGCTTCATATAATGTGAAATGAGTAAACCCTGTTCAGTGCGCTTGTCTTACCTTTCTCGCTCTCGGTCTGAGGACGAGGTCTCATCTGGGTTTCAAGATGCACCGTTTAATGAAGTTGTGAGCAGGACGTGAGGGAGTGTGTCTCTATGATCGCACGCCTGTGTGGGGTCCTCGCACGGGCCACCAAATAATGTAGTGATTTACTCTATACGAAACCGGGGCGCCAATTAATGTAGGGATTTACTCTCTATGAAACCAGGGCACCAAATAACGTAGGGATATTACTCTACGAAACCGGGGCACCAATTAATGTAGGGATTTACTCTCTATGAAACCAGGTTGCCAATTAATGTAGCAGTAGCAGTATATCTGCACAAAGTAATCAGTCTCATAAAATTACTGTTATCAGAAATATCTAACCACTAATTTTCTATTTTAATTAATAATTAAAATACGCAATATTATTATAACCTGAAGGTTGAAAGTTCTTTGAAAGACTGCTTTAATGTCTATGTAATGCCAAAATAGACACCAGGTTTAATAAAATATATTTATTAAACAAACGTACAAACGCAGAACAGATGAACTAACAGGAAGTTAGTACGGTAAATCAGTAGGATATGTGTGTGTATGTGTGTGCGTGCAAGCGGACATGTTCCTTGGACAAAGGAAAGGTGGGAGCCTTTTTGTGAGGGAATCAAAGAGGGGAATCTTTGACAACTACATTTTTCACATGATCATGGAGAAAGAGAAACTCCTTTTGAAATTCACTGAAACTCAGTGACATTGTGCTGGAAAAGGTAACCTATGTGTAAATGCTCACTGCCAGTAATGTGTCCAAGCATCCCACTACTTTATTTCCCACTACCTGCTACTGACACAATCTCTCAGCACGTTTGCTCCTTGACCCCTAATGTTCAGTGCTGGGTCCTTCAATGTCACAACACCCGTTTCCACTGCTACCCCGACAACATTCAACTGTACATCAGCTCCAAACTCACTGCAGTTCTCCATAAGCTCCACAAGGTCCCTGTTAAATTCTGAATGTATTACTTACAAAGCCAGGCCCCCACCTATCTCTCTGACCTCCTGCTGTCCTCCTCACCCTCCTCACTGTGCTCCTCCTCTTCTGGCCTACTCACCACCTGCACCTCACGCCCTGGCCTACTTACAGTCCCCACCTCACACCCTGGCCTACTTACAGTCCCCACCTCACACCCTGGCCTACTCACCACCTGCACCTCACGCCCTGGCCTACTCACAGTCCCCACCTCACACCCTGGCCTACTTACAGTCCCCACCTCACACCCTGGCCTACTCACAGTCCCCACCTCACACCCTGGCCTACTTGCAATCCCCACATCACACCCTGGCCTACTACCACCCCCACCTCACACCCTGGGCTACTCACAGTCCCCACCTCACGCCCTGGCCTACTCACAGTCCCCACCTCACACCCTGGCCTACTCACCACCCCCGCCTCACACCCTGGCCCACTCACCACCCCCACCTCACACCCTGGCCTACTCACCACCCCCACCTCACACCCTGGCCTACTCACCACCCCCACCTCACACCCTGGCCCACTCACCACCCCCACCTCACACCCTGGCCCACTCACCACCCCCACCTCACACCCTGGCCTACTCACCACCCCCACCTCACACCCTGGCCTACTCACCACCCCCACCTCACACCCTGGCCTACTCACCACCCCCACCTCACACCCTGGCCTACTCACCACCCCCACCTCACACCCTGGCCCACTCACCACCCCCACACCCTGGCCTACTCACCACCCCCACCTCACACCCTGGCCCACTCACCACCCCCACCTCACACCCTGGCCTACTCACCACCCCCACCTCACGCCCTGGCCCACTCACCACCCCCACCTCACACCCTGGCCTACTCACCACCCCCACCTCACACCCTGGCCTACTCACCACCCCCACCTCATGCCCTGGGCTACTCACAGTCCCCACCTCACACCTCGGGCATTCAACTCCCTTCCACCTCACACCCTGGCCTACTCACCACCCCCACCTCACACCCTGGGCAACTCACAGTCCCCACCTCACACCTCGGGCATTCAACTCCCTTCCACCTCACACCTCACATGCCTGTGACTTCGACTTTGTTTTGGATTATCCCTCTTATCAGTTTGCTGGAATACCGAACCTCTGCCTGGACACTTTTCAATGAACTGCCTATTCCCTGCTGATTCTTGACTTTAATTTAGTTATACAGGAAGTTACTAAAAGTAACATGACAGGTGTTAAAACATGTTAGTCTATAAGGCCTGACTCAGGTTCCTGTTCGGCAGCTACTGGGTCCTGTTTGTTCTGAAATCCTGACACTCTTCATTTAAGAAACCGCTTAAGACCCACTTATTCACAATCGCATAGATATAAGACAGTATTCAACCACATACTCATACTCTCACACACACACACACACACACACACAAAGACTCACATGCATACTTTTCCTCATTTTTAAATGAAATACAGGTGCATATATAGATTTTAAAATTATTTTAACGTTCCATACATTTTCTGTGTATTTGGCTCTGATTCTGATTCCTTGCAGAGTGACCATGGGTGTCTTGAAATGCACTTAAATGCACAATAAAAAATAAAAACACAATTATTAAAGCCACCACTGTCGAGTATGGCCGATATGCTCAGTTGTGGTCTCATAAGACCATAACAACCTATTTTGCAATGGCCATCTGCATTTCTAGACTGGAACTCAATTGAAAATTAGTGGTTTAAGTTAAAGAGATTAGTCCACAAGTGCAAACAGAAGGATCAAAACGGAGGTGTGAATAATTGTGACAACTTTAAAAAAGTTTAAAAAAATAATTTGTTGAATAAATTGAATCTGTCGAGTAATTAGTTTAAAAGAATATAATCTTCCTTATTTGAGCATAGAATATGCACTCAGTGAATTGAACATGTGTCAGTGATCAACTGAAACTTAATTAGTGGCAGTTGCTGTGATTATTGATGTGGGGCTAATGGGATAATTGTTTGAGAAGAGGCTTGACAAAGAGGCTGTTGCACCCTCTAGCTGGAGGTGGACTGAAGTACAAGCGGTGGCTATCTTTATACTGGACACATTCAGTTATTTCACATCACATTCACTTAATGCTCATTTCACAAGGTTCTTCTTATAAGAAAATGTTGTGAAGACAATTGCTTCATTACCACTGCATTTACTACGTTTATACTGTATGGGAAGAGGGTACCATTTCTGTACAGAAATAAAAACACAAGATTACCAAGAATGATAAGTCCTCTTAAAAAAACCTCTGGGAATTGTACCCTGAAAGAAATATAAACCACTGAGGGCCATGATCAAAAACAGATGTTATTAGAAGTTGATGTTCTTCCTCACTGCACAACCCTCAGGGCACAGTAAAGTGAATGCATCCTCTTCACCATAAATCCAGACGTGCTGCCAAAACAAGATGAGGGGTGGTGTGAGTCCTTTCTTAAATCTGAAGAGAAATCCTGACTGAATTTGTGATTATCGCTGTTGAAAATGGACAGCTGGCAGCCTGCATCTGACTCCTGTGATTAATTTAGGCGCAATAGCACAGACACACTACTGTTATATGATGCGAATTCAGTAACTGAATGCAGTTCCTTGGGATTTAGGAAAGGCTTTCAAAGTGATTCAGGTGATTTATTTTTGAACACATACTGTATATTCAGTCATTATATATACAAGGCTTGAATTATTGTTGCAGGCAGTTGAGTCGTTCCCCTTATTAACCAAATTTTTAAATTTTAAGTTAAAGTTAAAATAGGCAGTCCTTTAAATGAAATGCTGAATCGGGTAAAGGCTATGTTCCTATCTGTCTGGGATTTTCCAATTGTCAGCACACATTTTACATGTATAGCAAGTATTGAAAACTAATAACACTTTTCCACCTGCATTTCATAAAGATTAGCCTACATTACTCTAAATAATTATATCAAATTCTCTTTTCGCTTTTGCTGTTTACAAATATATAAGATATCCCACTTTGACAGCCATATGGTAAGATGTTACAGACAACACACAGTCCTGGACTCACGATGAAGAGTTGGACTCACATGAAGAGTTGAATTAACAACTCACATTATCATCACATTTATCATCACATTATCAGTTCTTGTCTTTGAAGCCACTGTGTCAGCCACCAACTACATTTTGTGAAGCCAGCCAGCAGTTCCAAATCTCTGATGCCATTGTCCAACTATCAATTAAAGTTTCTGACACCACTGTCAGTCACCAGTTCTGGAACTACTGGCTCTTATGCTAGGTATACACTGTGTGATTTTTGCAATGATTCTGCCGTCACAGACAAAACTTGCTAATCGTACAATAATTATTTCATTGTGAGCCAAAATCCGCCATCTTGGATCTCTGTGTGACACTCACAGGCGGCCGATTTAGTGAATCTTCCTCCGATGGAAGACTGGCAGTGTCAGATATTTATACATATTATACATGACATACTGTAAACAATACATGTAGCACTCTAACCATAATGAACACATTGTTTTAACATTCATTAATTCAGTCGCTATTTCAAGTGTAACCATCAATACTAAAATGTTAATTGCATGTGGATAAAGGAGTTAAGTAAGCACACCGTTTAAAAAGGCGTCTCTTTTGCTACCTCTCTCAAACTGTTTTGTATCCCGATTAAATAGCCAAAGTCTTGACACCTTCACTAGCAACCCTGCGAACATCCAAAAGCAACGTGAAGAAAGAAAATGTATTCAGAATAACCTTATCCTGCCAAAAAAATGGATGTCAGATGTTTCTGTATGTGGATGTGAGATGACGTAGCCACTGTAACCATAGGATGGAATTTCTGCTCTTACTATAGAATTCTTGGATCTTATGTGACAGCACAAAAGATGGGATATTGTTGGGGCTACATCGCACAGTGTGACATGTACCAATCGTTATGCATTGTGCCAGTAATGCAAAGTTCCAGTTCAGCCAATATCCCAATCACCTTATGAATCTCATGAAGTGCCATCTGTCCAGAATTACACTGACACTGCTTGCCTGATAGTATTTTACTGTTTTAAAGTTTAAAGATGTATTATTCATATTTTAATCAGGCTTAAAATATACTTAATTAACATTCACTTCCACTTCATTGGTCAAGAGCTCCAGCTGTTGTTCAGACCAAATGTGATCTGAGTGACTTTTACCATGGAATGATTGTTGTTACCAGACAGGGTGGTTTGAGTATCTCAGAAACTGCTAATCTCCTGTGATTTTCACGCACAACAGTCTCTAGAGTTTGCGGAGAATGGTGCGAAAAACAAAAAACATCCGGTGAGCTGCATCTCTGTGTACTAAATCACCTTGTTAATGAAAGACGTCAGAGGACAATGGCCAGACTGGTCAAAGCCAACAGGAAGGTGACAGCAACGCAAACAACTTCACATTATAACAGTGGTATGCAGAAGAGCATGTCTGAACACACAAAATGGTAAATGGTTTGGCATTTATATAGCGCCTTTATCCAAAGCACTGTACAATTGATGCTTCCCATTCACACACACACTCACACACTCACACACTCACGGCGATTGGCTGCCATGCAAGGCGCCGACCAGCTCATCAGAAGCATTTGGGGATAGGTATCTTGCTCAGGGACACTTCGACACCACCCGGGCGGGGGATCGAACCGGCAACCCTCCAACTGCCAGACAACTGCTCTTACTGCCTGGGCCATGTCGCCCATGCCACAACACATCATAACTCTAAGTGGATAGGCTACAGCAGTAGAAGTCTAAAAATAAGTCTAATAAATGCCTAATAAAGTGCTCAGTGTACTTTAGTGTACACCTTTTGACCTCAAACTCAATTGTCTTCAGTGTATAGCAAAAACAAAGGAATTGACCTTGCTGTTACAATGCTTTTGGAAGGTACTGTGAATTAAGGAAGCAATTGAACACACCAGACTTATCAAAAACACGCAGGTCATTTGTCCCAAACATTATGGTGCACTGAAATGGGAGGTATAATGTATACTGTACTCCAAGTCATTGCCAGTGTCTTTCAGCACACTGAAATTAAATAATAAATTTGAGCTTAAATCAGACTGTCAGCTTTAATTTAAGGGAATTTATATCCATATCAGGTGATGGTTTATATTGGTGATATATTGCGAATATCAAAATAGCAAAAACTCATCCACTTCCACACTGCTAAACATTACATCTGCCCTGTCTTCCTGACTGTAACACAAGGTATGGTGCTATTTTTGGGAAAAGGGAACATATTAAATTCATTACAATTATGGTTGAGGCGGCACGGATGGTGCAGTAGGTAGCACTGCCGCCTCACAGCAAGGAGGTCCTGGGTTTGAATCCCTGTCGGCCGGGGCATCTCTGTGCGGAGTTTGCATGTTCTCCCCGTGTCTGCGTGGGTTTCCTCCGGGTACTCCGGTTTCCTCCCACAGTCCAAAGACATGCAGGTTAGGCTGATTGGAGAGTCTAAATTGCCCATAGGTATGAGTGTATGAGTGTATGAGTGAATGGTGTGTGTGCATGGTGTGTGTGCCCTGCGATGGACTGGCGACCTGTCCAGGGTGTATTCCTGCCTTTCGCCCGATGTATGCTGGGATAGGCTCCAGCCCCCCTGCGACCCTGTTCAGGATAAGCGGGTTAAGATAATGGATGGATGGACAATTATGGTTGATGTTCTGATGACATACAAGGCACCCGCAGACCTCTGGGGTTTCAATAGATAGAGTGAATTAAATTAATAAAATCAACTGCATTTAAAAAAACATAATGCCAGATTATAATAACTTTGATCCATTATATCGCATCATACATTAAATGAGTTCATGAAAGATCTTAAAAGAATGGCAAACAATAAATAACATATTGAATGTCACCAATCAATTAGATATATGAAAGTCTGGTCCAGTTGGGAACGAGTCTTTGCCCCAAGTGAAGGAGTTCAAGTATCTCGGGGTCTTGTTCACGAGTGAGGGTAGAAGGGAGCGTGAGATCGACAGGCGGATCGGTGCAGCGTCAGCAGTAATGCGGGCGTTGCACCGGACCGTTGTGGTGAAGAAGGAGCTGAGCCGGAAGGCGAAGCTCTCGATTTACTGGTCGATCTACGTCCCAACCCTCACCTATGGTCACAAGCTTTGGGTAGTGACCGAAAGAACGAGATCGCGTATACAAGCGGCCGAAATGAGCTTCCTCCGTAGGGTGGCCGGGCTCAGCCTTAGAGATAGGGTGAGGAGCTCGGACATCCGGAGGGAGCTCGGAGTAGAGCCGCTGCTCCTTCGCATCGAAAGGAGCCAATTGAGGTGGTTCGGGCATCTCATCAGGATGCCTCCCGGGCGCCTCCCTTTGGAGGTTTTCCGGGCTCGTCCAACTGGGCGGAGACCCCGAGGGAGACCCAGAGCCCGCTGGAGAGATTATATATCTCTCCTGGCCAGGGAACGCCTCGGGATCCCCCAGGAGGAGCTAGAATGCGTTGCTGGGGAGAGGGACGCCTGGAATACCCGGCTTTGCCTACTGCCCCCGCGACCCGACTCCGGATAAGCGGGTGACGATGGATGGATGGATGGAAAGTCTGGAGTTATATATTTATGCAACATAACTGAAACATTATCAAATCTAATTACTAATGCCTGGAAATATTTAATCTTATGAATGTATTCTTTGTTTGTGTTAGGTTTTGTGTTTTTCATGTTCTGTTTTTTTTTTTTTTTTGTTACCTCCGTGCGCACCATAGTCTTCCTGTTAATTAATTCATTCGTTTCACCTGTTTCACTTCCTGATTGTTTCCCCACTTGATTCCCATTCCCTCTCGTTACCTGTGTATAAAGACTCCTCTGTTTGTGAAGTTAGTTGCCAAATTGTTTTGTGTTTATTCCATACTCTCCAGCATTTTCGTATTGATACCTGTTTTCACCTGTTTCGTCTCCGACCATCGAGTTTAGCTTATTCCTTCTGTCTTGTTCTGACCCGTAGTTTTTCTACCTGTTTCTGTTTATCAACTTTCGTTTCTGGATTGTGTTTCTGTTTAATTAGCCTGTTTGTTTTCGACCCATTGCCTGTGACTCTTTGGATTATCCTCAATATATCTGTTTTCTGGGGATCTGACCCTTTGCCTGGACTATTGCTAACAAACTGCCTTATCCCTGCTATAACTGTTTGCTGGCTATTGACCCTCGCTGTACCAACCTACCCTGAGACCTTATTTTCTAAAGAACTGGTCTTGCTATTGGATCCCCTGTTCTGAGTGCCAGATATTTTGACTTGTAGCCCAACACATTTGATTTGAAATGAAACATTTGAGGGTATTTACATCAATATTGGGTGATGTGTGTTGGAATCACATCCTTTTTTATACATAGTCCCCTAAAAGGGGACCAAAAGTAATTAGATAGTTGACTTCTCAGCTTCTTTTAGGTACTTCTTAGCAAACTGTAACCTGTTTTTGCAACTTATTAGTCTTTTTTGCCAAAGTTGGCATTTAGAAGCCAGTTTTTCCTAAATTTCTTGGGAGCATGCCCCCAGACCCCCCTACACTGCAGGTGTCTTTATTAATAAAACACTGCAGGAATACTTCAATGCAATATTTAATCACGACTAGGGTTGCCACCTCAGTCCTGTAAAAATCCTGGACACGAAGCTGGCAAACTGAGTAAGCCGGACTGTCATTAGCTCTCGAGGGAAGGAATGTGGTGCGCAACTACCTTGTGCTTGGTGCCAATTCCTCTTTCATTACACAAATAAAGAGTGTAATTTGTGAAGGTTAATAACGTCTCTGCACCATTTGTTACATTACATTTAGGAACGAACACTGGATACGCTGTCTACATTTCTTTAAGCAATACTAATGTATGCAACACTCAAAAATACCTTTTTGATTCCCGGACATTTCGTTTCATTATTTTTTCCAGGACAAAAATCCGAAATCTAAACTAAAATCCGGGACAGTCCCAGAGAATCCAGGACGGGTGGCAACCCTAATCACGACTGGTGGGAACTGATGAATAGAATTAAAAACTTACAAACTAAATTATCCAATCGTATATATAATTTTCCCCAAATGATATATACGGTGTGTGATATCAGATTGTGGTTTCACACCTCGTCCCACTATGCCACCTTTCTTTGCCAGGTCATGTTTTATTTACATTATTTTAACATCTTTGTCATGGTGCCTTAAATGACTTTTCAATCAGGGTTGATTTGGCAGAAGCACTATCACATTACTGGTGCAATTCACTATTTTCTCTGATTAGCTAACATTTTCAGTAAAAGCACACCAACATGCAAAGTGCACCAACACGAAAGCAACATAAGCTATGGCGGGAAAAAAAAACAAAGAAAGAAGTGGTCCCACAGCTTCGCCACAAACAAAATGGAGATATTGTTAGAGGACATGGCACTGACTAAAGAAACATTATTTTCCAGTTTTAGGACTACAGTGTCACCAAAAAAAGAAATAACTATGGTTAAACATCACTCCAGGCCAGGGAGAAAGTGGGAAATCGTCAGTTTATAAATATAATTTAAAAGGCAATTTGGCAACATGTTCAATAAAGTGCAACATGCATCCTTCGTAATGTACAATTTTATTATTTGCATGAAAACAGTCCCATTAATGTGGTATTTTAGTAGCTAATACTATTAGCCAACTACAACTGTAGAATTATTTGTGTACATACAAAAGTACAAACATGAGCAAAATTGAGCGTAAATCCTTGGGAAAGCATTTACATAATTTGTATTGTGTGTGGACATGAGAACATGCGGTGGTTTTATTATTCCGTTCGTTCATATTTTATTTTGATTTAGAGTGCCAAAATTATTTTAGTAAGCCAACTGAATATAACTGATCAAGTATTAAAATTAACACTTAATGTGGGTAATCCTGTTTACATTTACATTTTACATTTACATTTTAGTCATTTGGCAGACGCTTTTAATCCAAAGCGACTTACAAGTGCATAGGTTCTACCACAAGTCAAAGCATCACATCCAGAACTAGAAAAATACACCTGGACTGCTGTTCTAAACATATAGTCGTCATCATAAGTGCAATTTTTTTATTTTTTTATTTTTTGGGGGGGGGGGTTAGACAGGGATAGGGGTATCAGAAGGGGGGGGCGGGGTAAATCAGGAGGGGGGACTAAGGTAGAGTTTGAAGAGGTGTGTTTTGAGTCTGCGTCGAAATAGGGGGAGGGATTCTGCTGTCCTGACAGTGGTAGGCAAGTCATTCCACCACTGAGGAACCAGAACGGAACGGAACGGAAAACAGTTTAATCAATGCTTAATTGGAGTTGAATATAAATTAATAATATTCAGATTAAAAATGTTTGCTATAAATAGCTTGCTGTGCTCGCGTCACAAGTGGAATGATGGCAGGATTTGAACACGGACACACAATGGGTAAATAATAAATAAAGATACGCATGATATCTAATCTAAATTAGTGACCTAAAGTTACTAAATTTGTTATGGAAGCCATTTTCACGTGACTTTGTAAGCTTTTACTGACAGGTCGGAGATGACGGGGCCATCAGAAAGTTCCTATGGAACTACAACTTGGAGGTTTATGTGAACTGTTTTTCCCAGTCGGAAGGTGGTAATTTTGGTCATTTCGAAGGCTTCTTTGCAATGGCAGGACCTCTCTTTACATTATCTTTACATCATTACCTTTACTGCTTCATTAGAAGACTTGGTACATGGCACTCTTTTATTTCTGGCTCTTTGCAAGGACTGGAAACATCTCTGTCACACAAAATGTCACCCTCTAGCAGGATTCCGATGTCTTGCTGATAATGTGGCCAATGTGTTCCATTACATTACATTACAGGCATTTGGCAGACACTCTTCTCCAGAGCGACGTACAGTTGATTAGATTAAGCAGGAGACAATCCTGCCCCTGGAGCAAAGCAGAGTTAAGATCTTATTGTGGCTACACCGGGATTAGAGCCACTGACCTTGCATGTCCCAGTCATTTACCTTAACCACTACGCTACAGGCCACCCCATTCCTCTTGCGTATCTTCTTCTTGTGTGATGGTTATATGACTGTTTCACATTTCTTTACACAGTTCTATGCATACTTATTGAACTCTGCAAGGTATTTTGAGCTGCAAGAGTTGGGTAGTAGAGGGCAGACAAGGCAGTGCTCCATAGTATGGTCTGCGTCTCCACATTCACAGGTGGTTGGGCCGGTCTTGTAGCCCCATCTGACCTAGGAGGGTCACTCTCAAGCTTTTCCATCCAGAGCTGGAGTCTGGTTTCTTTTCGAGATGTTGTTAGAGGATGGATATGGCTGAGGAAGCTTCTTCTTGACGTCTGTCATATGCGGAGGCATTAACCGTGACAACCGTGTAGGTTTCATTCATAGAACTGGCGGTTTATTTCTCAAATATGACAAATTCGTAAATATGACATCACAGGTAGGGCACTACGGTGGCCCACACATTCACTTATCACTACATCTCCCCCTTTTAAGTAGTTGAGAAATCACATGAATTACCCAAGACAGAACAGGTATAATTTCATAACAAAGGGTCACATAGAAACTAGGATTTTGGGGTAGACTGCCCGCCATCCACAGCAACGTAGGGATTATTCTGCCCTCGCTGTCCCTATTACTCTGGAACAGTTCAAACAGGCCATGGGTGTACGACTTCGGCAACAGCCATACAGTCCATTTCCATATCTCCATGTTATAACTCAAGAGTGCATCATTTATAACAACTGTATGTCAGTATGAAAAACAGTCAAAATTATCAATGACAATATCAATACCATCAATATGTAATCAAACTTAATAACATATAAAACCCATGTTTTCTTTTCACACAACACTGTAAAGCTGGCCTAAGAGTTAAGTGTCTCTATACCTGTAAGGAAGTCTGACCTCACGGCCTCTGGAAGTCACCTGTACCACACTATGCAGCGGTGTATTCGGGGAGGCATGCCCCACGGCTTGGTCTGGTGATGTCTGGTCTGGTGGCTTGTCCCTGAGGGCAGGACTGACCGCAGGAGAAGGCCCACTTGGCAGTGGTTGGTCAGACGAATCCGCAGACTCCGGCAAGGCCTGCAGGTGTCGCCGGTTGCGACACAGCACTGCGCCGCTGTCCATCTTCACCAGGTACGACCGGGGCTCTTTGCACCGGCCAATGACTTTAGCAGGAGTTTTCCACCCCTTCTCTCCATCAATCTTGACTCTGACATCCTGGCCCTGATGAAGTGGTGGAAGTGGCCGTGCAGAGTGGCGGCGGTCGTAGTAGAACTGGGAGGATGACTTTGTCTGTGTGTCTTTTTCCTGAACCCGTTGTCTGTCAGGCAGTAGCTTCTCTTCCAACATAGGAAGTGTAGTTCTGATGCGTCTCCCAGTCATGAGCTGAGCTGGGCTCACACCGGTTGCTGCACTGGGGGTCGCTCTGTAGCACAACAGAGCGAGGTGTGGATCGGGCTGCTTCAGGATGTGCTTGGCAGTCTGAACAGCCTGTTCCGCTGCACCGTTCGCCTGGGGGTAGTGACGGCTAGTGGTAGTATGGGCAAAACCATACTTCTCACTGAAGTCTTTGAACCAGATGTGAACTGTGTGCTGTTGTCACTCACCAGTTTGAGTGGTATCCCCCATCTCACGAATATGGCTTTGAGCCTATTGATGACCTGCGTGCTGGATGTTGAAGAGAGGTGAGCTATTTCAAGGTCTCTTGAGTAATAGTCTGTCACCACAAGATAATTCTGCTTTTCCAGTTCGCAGAGGTCTGCTGCAATGCGCTGCTATGGGCCCTCTGGTAGGGCTGTGGTGAGTAGTGGCTCACGTCGCTGAGTGGGTCTATTCTCGATGCAGAATCGGCATGCTGAGACTTTCTGGGTTATCTCAGCACTGATGCGTGGCCACCACACTGACATCCTTGCTCGCGCATGGCACCTTGTCAGGCCCTGGTGGCCTTCATGAAGCTGCTCCAGTATGGCTGATCTCAGCGCAGCAGGGGTGACAAGCCTATCCTGATATAGCACTAGCCCATCTGTTTCGGAGAGGTGAGCCTGTAGTGCCGGTAGCACCCGTGACTTGGGCGGCCACCCATTTCTGATAAAGGCTATGATCTGCTGCAGCTCACTGTCATGCTGAGTAGCTGTGCGGATCCCGTTGAGTCTTCATGATAAGACTGGAGCATTGGCTACGACTGATTCCACGTAGGCCTGTACCTCGTGCTCCATCTCCCCATCACTCACCTCAGACAAGGGCTTCCTGGAGAGTGCGTCGGCAACGACTAGCTGTTTCCCTGGAACGTGCTCAGCCACCACATGAAAGCGAAGAAGGCGCATGAGAAGCCTCTGACACCTAAGAGGAGTTTTGTCCAGGTCATACGTGTTGATAGGCGGCACGAGAGGTTTGTGGTCTGTGTGCACATGAAAACTGTCCATACCTTGCATGTAACGTGCAAACCTCTCGCAGGCCCACACACACGCCAGACACTCCTTTTCGATTTGTGAGTATCTCTTCTCTGCCTCTGACAGTGTGCGAGAACAGAATGCCACTGGCTTCAACTCACCGCCATATTCCTGTATTAACGCAGCCCCTATGCCGTAGCTGCTTGCATCTGCACTTACAACAGTCTTTCTGTCAGCTTCATAATATGCCAGAGCACGGGCTGACACAAGCATGGCTTTGACGCTCTCAAGCGCTCTTTCCTGTGCCTCACTCCAAACCCAGTCGTTTTCTCTCTTTAGCAGATCAGTGATCGGATGCAGTTTTGCGGAGAGATGCGGCAGAAATCTCCCGACGTAGTTGTTGAGCCCCAGGAGCTGACGCAGTTCCTCAACGTTTGTTGGACTGGCCATTTGGGTGATTGCCTTCACCTTGCTGGGGTCTGGCCTCAGGCCATCCTGACCGATGAGGTGGCCAAAATACTGAATTTCTGACTTGCCAAAGTGGCATTCGGCCTTGTTCAGTTTCAGTCCACTGTCTTTTACGGTCTTTAAAACAGACGACGGTCATGCTCCTCGGCCGTGGCTCCATACACCAGTATGCCGTCCATCACTACGACAACCCCCCCATGGTCCTTAAGCAGCGTGGACATCTGTCTTTGAAATATTTCTGGGGCTGATGTTATCCCAAATGGAAGCCTACGGAAACAGTACCTGCCAATGGGAGTAATAAACGTTGTCAGCTTGCGGCTGTTCTCCTCCAAAGGGATTTGCCAAAATCCGCATGAAGCGTCGAGAGTGGAGAACATTTTCGCTCCAGCCAGCTTTGGAGCTATGTCTTGAAGGGTGGGCAAAATGTACCTCTCGTGCCGTACTGCCTTGTTCAGGCGTTTTAGGTCTACACTCTTACTTGGTCTTTGTTTTTCTTTTCAACGGGGACTATCGGGGCACACCAATCCAGACAGCATGCGTCTTAATTCAGCTTCAGGGTGTAGGGCGCGGCGTTGTCAGGGTGTAGGGCTCAGCATCAGGCTTCAATTCAATCTTCACTGGGTCACACTTGAACAGGCCGATGTCCCCAAACACATCATTCAGCAGATCAGTTGCAATGGCATTAACTCTCATCACAAGGCCCATTCTCTTAGCGACACTGCGTTCCAGTAGATTATGCGAGTATGGCCACTTTATAACAGTTACCCCGTACTTATAACGCTGTCCCTTGTATGGACTTGTGGCAAGGAACCTGCCCACACATCGCACTTCACCCCCTGGGCTGGTAACAAGTGGATTTGGCCTAGTCATGACCAATCGTGGGCATACTGTGATGTCTGCACCAGTGTCTATTTTAAATTCAACAGGACTGCCATTTACATTCAACTCCACAAGCCACTCATTTTCAGAGTCAGGCTGCTCAATCACGTCTGGTGTCGCCTCCATTACAGCACCAAGGAAAAATGCATCTTCACTGTACTCCATACATTTGGATGTAACATTCACTTCTTTTAGCATTTTACGTTGACAGACGGCCTCGAAGTGTTAATTTGTTACATTTTCTGCATCTCTTATTTTTAGCTGGGCAGGGGCGTGTTTTCCCATGCTGGCCGTTGCAACGTGAACAGGCAAACTGCTTTGACTCACCCATGTCATCCCTTTTCTGCCACTGCTTTCTATCATTCGCGCCATTTTTCCCGTGGAATTGCCATCTCCCTTGTTGCACAGCATCCACTGCACAGTCAGCACGCAAGCTCACGTTTTGCTGTTTTATTTGTTCACTCTGACAAGCTATCTGAATAGCTTTCTCAAGAACAGTTCTGGCTCCAACTGTAACTTTTGTGAAACTTCTGTGTCGGAGATGCCGATCACAATTCTATCCCTGACGTGTTCGTCTTTGTTCCCTCCGAACTCACAGTACTGTTCTAGCTCATACAAGCTTCTGACAAAATAGAGCATAGAGAAGCGTGTTCACCTGCACTTCACCACTGTCCCGGTCCAGTTTTGTTGCCACTCGATAGCGATCAAAACGGCGGCGCCACATCGGCCACTCAGTCGGACGGGTGAAATCAAATGATTCTGGAGGTCCTAACTTTGCCATTTTCACTTGTCAGTAGGTAAATTGGTCACTTCTGACACCATGTCATATGCGGAGGCATTAACCGTGACATTTGTGTAGGTTTCACTCATAGAACTGGCGGTTTATTACTCAAGCACATAAATATGACATCACAGGAAGGGCACTACGGTGGCCCACACATTCACTTATCGCTACAACGTCCATGGAGGAGGTGGCGTTCATCACCAGTAGCCTTTGTCATCTCGACTCGACTGGCCACTTCCACTTCTGATATCAGCAGGGGCAATGCCAGCGAAGAGGTGCAGGTTATTTGTGTTGGTGTATTTCAAGCAACCAGTGATCAGGCGGCAGGTGTTGTTCAACGCTGGGTCAAGTTTCTTGGCATGAGTTGATCTCTCCCAGACAGGACATGCATACTCCACAGAGGTATAGCACAAGGCCAGAGCAGTAGGCTTTAATGTGTGTGCTGTGGGTCCCCATTTGGAGTTGATCAGTTTCCGTAGGATGTTGTTTTGGGATTTGGTGTTTTTGACGTGCTCCTTAAAGAAGAGAGTGCAGTCCCGGGTTACTCCAAGATGGACAGGGTGGGTACAGTGCTCAAGTTGTGTTCCAGACCATTTGATGTTAGGAGGTCGGTTGGCTTCATGATTCCTGAGATGGAACAGCAGACTTGAGTCTTCGCAGGGTTGGCATGTAGTAGAGGAGTAGCTCCTCCTGCATATGAAATCGGATGTTGAAATCGAGTTTCTCAAAACTGCTCTTTTTCAATTATAGGTGGTTTCATCAACAGTCTAATTGTTTTTCATTTTCCAGGTTTCAGAGATGTTTAAATTGCATTTTTACCTTTCACATGTTGCTTTTGTTTCTGATAAGGACTTGAGGACTTTGTAGTTTCCTCCTCCCATATGGCAAAGAATCTTGGGGTGACTCTTGATAACTGACTCACCCTGGCTCCATAAGTATCCTCCACTGCCAGAACCTGTAGGTTCTTCCTCTACAATATACGTTGTGTCCGTCATCTCCTGACGGAGAAAGCCACCCAGCTCCTAGTCCAGGCGCTTGTCATTTCCCGCCTGGATTATTGCAACTCCCTCCTAGCCGGTCTCCCAGCTTATGCCATCAAGCCCCTCCAGCTGGTCCAGAATGCTGCAGCCCGCCTGATCACCAGTCAGCCCAGGTCGGCTCATGTCACCCCGCTCCTCATTGGCCTCCACTGGCTTCCTATTGCTGCACGCATCCGATTCAAGGCCCTAGTGTTGGCATTTCAGGCTGCTAAGGGGACTGCCCCACCTTACATCCAATCCTTAATCACTCCCTACTCCCCATCTAGACCACTCCGGTCTGCCAGCTCTTGTCTAACCCAAAAATAATAATAATAAAAATTAAAAAAAAATTGAATTGCACTTATGATGACTGAACAGCACTTCATGTGTATTTTACTAGTTATGGATGTGTTGCTTTAACTTGTGGAAGAACCTATGCACTTGTAAGTCGCTTTGGATTAAAAGCGTCTGCCAAATGACTAAAATGTAAATGTAAATGATAAGAGACAGTGCACTTTTCACAAGATCCTACTAGGACCAATGAGGGTTATAGGCAACATTGCCTGCGGATTTTCACCATTCTCAGCCCCATCACAGCTATGAGCAGATCCTGATGACCGCAGTACAGTCAATATTAAATGCAACAATGACACAATCTGACTCATTGCAATGAATAAAAGGGGGGGGGGGGGATTTTCCAATCTGTCTTTTTTCTTTCCTTTTTCATGTATGAATAATGAATGACTCACTGAGGATACTAAGAATTTACAACCTTAGCCTGGAGCTAAAAGAGCCTTGCTAAAAGACAGCACACAGTTGCATAGTCATTTCATTTTGAACTCTTAATTTGGAAATACACGGGGTGTGACGGGGTTTCCTTGCAGATCGTCCCTACACACGCCTGGTACCAGTTGGGCCACACAAGTTTGTAATTCATACACAAATTTGTAAACTAACATGAACCCAGAGCACACACGCACACAGAGTTTGCATTTATATAAGGATACACACAGTCGCTGGCAAACTCAGAGGTTAAGAGTACATTCACTCTAGATAAGCTCACTGTTCGGAACCAGGGTGTATTTGAATCGGTTACAGCTTTAGGGCTGAAAAAAGGGGAACACGAAGCCAACATTCCCTTATTACGCAGGATACACCTGTTCTGATGTTCTGTGTAATTATCATACCACATGTTAGTTTAATCTGAGTGGCTGATTAATATCACTCTAAATTAGAGGTGTGGAGACTGTGAGTAGGAGTCATTGTAAATCTTTAAAAAAGAAAATATCTGAGGCATTTCCATTAATGCATTGTATGATCAGAATACAGTTTCTAAAAACTATTTATGCTGCTAATTTTCAAGGAGATTGAGATGTTCAGATGTTTAAAAAATTAGGTACAGCATGAGGTGACCCGCGTAACGTCCTAATGCTGTCAGCTTCATCGGCCTTACATTTCGGCCGAATTTAGTCTTTTTCCAAGCTAATCCACTGCCGTTCAAATTGCTTCCTTTTATTTGAATATAAATACAAATAATTTTGTGGTCTCAAAAAATACAGATGCAAATACAAATACAGAATTCTCTGAACTCCCCGAATAAGAAGTCTGCCAGCATGGTTGTGCGAGAGTGTGAGAGAGCGAGGGAGCGAGAGAGCGTGTGTTGTAACCAGGAGTGAATACACTGTACAATAGAAATGCACAGCAGAATTGCCCCAGATGGTGAGACACTGGGACTTTTATTTTGAAAAACGGGGCCACACAGTCAGTGGGATAAAGATAACCAAACAAATGTCTGGCCTAGGTTTAGCCTTAGTATTGAATCTTATGCTCTCCCTCTAACAGCCAGGTATCCATCCGCTGGGATACATTTAAAGGTGACAACCAGCAACAATCAATACAACATTTATACACCTACTTATTCATGCAATTATCTAATCATCCAATTGTGTGGCAACAGTGCAATGCATACAATCGTGCAGATACGGGTCAGCAGCTTCAGTGAATGTTCACATCAACCATAGGAATGGGGAAAAAATTTGATCCAATGATTTTCACACACACTAGTCTCTAGAGTTTGCAAAGAATGGTGCAAAAAACTAACTAAAATCCAGTGAGCAGCAGTTCTGCAGACAGAAACACCTTGTTAATGAGAGATATCAGAGGAGAAGGGCCAGACTTGTCAAAGCTGACAGGAAGGTGACAGTAACGAAAATAACATACATTACAACAGTGGTGTGCAGAAGAGCACCTCTGAACACACAATGCATCATAACTCTAAGTGGATATGCTACAGCAGCAGAAGTCTAAACAATAAGTCTAATAAATACCTAATAAAGTGCTCACTGAGTGGATATGTGCTTTGAGCACAAGCCACCATACCACTGCAAGTCACGTCATCACAAGGTTAATGAAAAAATACTTTCTCAGTTCCAGTTCCAGTTACTTCCAGTTCTCGGAGTGACTGTGTGAACTGGTTGTCACTTTAATAAATACTGTACATTACCAGGGAGCATTAACATCAGTGTGCGGGTAGCCAATTGCTTTCTAGCTATGTATTTTTCTAGCCTTCATTGGATGTGCGCTTGCCTCTATTAAATTGACTTTATCTACACACTCAGGTAGGCTATAAACAGAAGTTGAACATGTGAAAAACAGACAGATTAGGTTTACAGTAGCCTACAAAAATACTGTAGTGCCAGTTACCATAGGTCAAAAGAAGATGGTCCGTGCAGTATATAAACTTCTACTCTAATAATAAACATCTTTGTCACAACATCTTTGAAGATTTCAAACAAAAAGGCTGAGGAACGGGATCCTGTTATATCTGACTGACAAACTGGAGCCTGTGTTCTCTTTTTACTCAAATCCTTCTCCAACTTCATTGCTTGTCACAGTAATGTTACACATAAGACGATAGTATGATACTATAACATGCTGCCTCAATACACTACATGTACTGTATATATTTTATATATATATATATATATATATATATATATATATATATATACACAGTGGTGTGAAAAAGTGTTTGCCCCCTTCCTGATTTCTTTTTTTTTTTTTTTTTTTTTTTGCATGTTTGTCACACTTAAATGTTTCAGATCAAACAAATTTAAATATTAGTCAAAGACAACACAAGTAAACACAAAATACAGTTTTTAAATGAAGGTTTTAATTATTAAGGGAGAAAAAAAATCCAAACCTACATGGCCCTGTGTGAAAAAGTGATTGCCCCCTAAACCTAATAACTGGTTGGGCCACCCTTAGCAGCAACAACTGCAATCAAGCGTTTGCGATAACTTGCAATGAGTCTCTTACAGCGCTGTGGAGGAATTTTGGCCCACTCATCTTTGTAGAATTGTTGTAATTCAGCCACATTGGAGGGTTTTCGAGCATGAACCGCCTTTTTAAGGTCATGCCACAGCATCTCAATAGGATTCAGGTCAGGACTTTGACTAGGCCACTCCAAAGGCTTCATTTTGTTTTTCTTCAGCCATTCAGAGGTGGACTTGCTGGTGTGTTTTGGATCATTGTCCTGCTGCAGAACCCAAGTTCGTTTCAGCTTGAGGTCACGAACAGATGGCCGGACATTCTCCTTCAGGATTTTTTGGTAGACAGCAGAATTCATGGTTCCATTTATCACAGCAAGTCTTCCAGGTCCTGAAGCAGCAAAACAGCCCCAGACCATCACACTACCACCACCATATTTTACTGTTGGTATGATGTTCTTTTTCTGAAATGCGGTGTTACTTTTACGCCAGATGTAATGGGACACACACCTTCCAAAAAGTTCAACTTTTGTCTCGTCAGACCACAGAGTATTTTCCCAAAAGTCTTGGGGAACATCAAGATGTTTTCTGGCAAAATTGAGACGAGCCTTAATGTTCTTTTTGCTCAGCAGTGGTGTTCATCTTGGAACTCTGCCATGCAGGCCATTTTTGCCCAGTCTCTTTCTTATGGTGGAGTCATGAACACTGACCTTAACTTGAGGCAAGTGAGGCCTGCAGTTCTTTGGATGTTGTTGTGGGGTCTTTTGTGACCTCTTGGATGAGTCGTCGCTGCGCTCTTGGGGTAATTTTGGTCGGCTGGCCACTCCTGGGAAGGTTCACCACTGTTCCATGTTTTCGCCATTTGTGGATAATGGCTCTCACTGTGGTTCGCTGGAGTCCCAAAGCTTTAGAAATGGCTTTAAAACCTTTTCCAGACTGATAGATCTCAATTACTTTCTCATTTGTTCCTGAATTTCTTTAGATCTCGGCATGATGTCTAGCTTTTGAGGATCATTTGGTCTACTTCACTTCGTCAGGCAGGTCCTATTTAAGTGATTTCTTGATTGAGAACAGGTGTGGCAGTAATCAGGCCTGGGTGTGGCTAGAGAAATTGAACTCAGGTTTGATAAACCACAGTTAAGTTATGTTTTAACAGGGGGGCAATCACTTTTTCACACAGGGCCATGTAGGTTTGGATTTTTTTCTCCCTTAATAATAAAAACCTTCATTTAAAAACTGCATTTTGTGTTTACTTGTGTTGTCTTTGACTAATAGTTAAATTTGTTTGATGATCTGAAACATTTAAGTGTGACAAACATGCAAAAAAATAAGAAATCAGGAAGGGGGCAAACACTTTCACACCACTGTATATACAGTGTGTATATATATATATATATATATATACACACACATACACACACACACACATACTCAGTGAGCACTCATCCAGGCAATCACATGACACTCGGTGAAAATACGGTAACGTACGCATGCAAATATAACAGAACCTACCTTGGCTAGCCTGAGCGATATGACGGACAGCTCTGAATTTGCTGAGTGAGAGGACAGAGGAAGAATTGCGTGAGTGAGAGAGACAGACGGCGGAGGAACACAGACAACATGAACATGGAATAACTTTGAACCCTTGCTATATCCTGCAGTACTTACCAACTTCTTCTGCAGCCATAGGAGGATTAATTGGAAGACATATCCACAGGGGTTCAGGAGCACAACTAAGCAATGAGTAAATAAATATCTAGCTGACAAGCTGCATCAAAATCTTAGTCGTGGATACTTCTTCCAATTAATCATTCTATTGCGGCAGAAAAAATTGGTAAGTACTGCAGGATGTCGCAGGTGACAACTAGATATGTTTGCCCATAGAAGTTTGCCACATATTTAGGAAACGGCTACACTGACAGCGATTTTAAAAAGGCATGATTTTATGCACTGCACTGCTGCCACATGATTGGCTGATTAGATACGCGCATGAATAATTAGGTTTACAGGTGTTCCTAATAAAGTGCATATATGTATTTTAATGTAAAAGAAAATTTGCGGAGTAGAGATCCATCAATCTATCATGGATCGGAACAACCCTACTAGACAGTCACAAAGCACATAGTTTTCTCACTGGTTATAAAACTCCTGCATCCTTCCCCTGTTATGTGGATGCTGGTAAAGGACCCAAGTGCAGACCAGAAATGGAGCGCCAAAAACAGGGTTTATTAAGTCCTCAAAAATAGACAATGCTCAAAGGCCAACCACTGGAATAAAAGGTAAAACACAAAAATCCAAAGCTCAGAAGTTACAGGGAACGTGGAACAAAAATATTCTCCAAAATTCAGAACTAAAAAATCCAACAAAAAAATAATTTACGAGGAACAAAAGTAATACAAACAGAACGGCGAAAAGGTAAGCAGAGCAATAAGTTTAGACAGCGTTTCTCACCAGGCTTACAGGCAGATACTGGTACGATCTGACAAAGACAACCAAACAAAGGGGAGCTTAAATACCCAGAGGAGGCAACTAAAAGGCAGAGAAAACGAGGAACAGGGGAAACCAATGAGGGCAATGATTATGTAAATTAACTGAGGGGAGTGGCAGACAGAGGTAGGTGAGGACGGGGTCAGGACAAGGAAAACAAGAGCACATGGTGAGGCAGACAATCACAGGCAATACTAAGACATACATACCATGAAACATAAATGAAAAATAATGAATTACAAAAAATTAAGAATAATAGACAATGAAATAAACTCACAAAACACAGATCATGACATCCCCAAAGCATTCTGCACACCTACCTCCATTTCCCCCTTCCATCACCTGACCATAACGAAGGGACAGGGCTCTCCATGAAGGTGATTGGAGCAATCATGCATGGAGGCATCAGCCCTCCCCATGCACAAAGCATTCGGCACACTGTGACTGTGGGAGTGGGTCACACTGTAACTGTGGGAGTGGGTCACACTGTGACTGTGGGAGTGGGTCACACTGACTGTGGGAGCATTCGGCACACTGGGACTGTGGGAGTGGGTCACACTGTGACTGTGGGAGCATTCGGCACACTGGGACTGTGGGAGCATTCGGCACACTGGGACTGTGGGAGCATTCGGCACACTGGGACTGTGGGAGTGGGTCACACTGTGACTGTGGGAGTATTCGGCACACTGTGACTGTGGGAGTGGGTCACACTGTGACTGTGGGAGTGGGTCACACTGTGACTGTGGGAGCATTCGGCACACTGTGACTGTGGGAGTGGGTCACACTGTGACTGTGGGAGCATTCGGCACACTGTGACTGTGGGAGCATTCGGCACACTGTGACTGTGGGAGTGGGTCACACTGTGACTGTGGGAGTGGGTCACACTGTGACTGTGGGAGTGGGTCACACTGTGACTGTGGGAGCATTCGGCACACTGTGACTGTGGGAGCATTCGGCACACTGTGACTGTGGGAGTGGGTCACACTGTGACTGTGGGAGTGGGTCACACTGTGACTGTGGGAGTATTCGGCACACTGTGACTGTGGGAGTGGGTCACACTGTGACTGTGACACTGTGACACTGTGACTGTGGGTATATGTTCTCATTTACAGAGCCATTGTATCTAGCTGACCTCTTCATGTTGAGGCTGGAGGAGGGGACCTGTGGCTCCAGTGAGCTTACAAAAGTAGTGACATTATAAAATTAGAACACTGTGGTATCCAATGCCAAGCACACACATACAGTTTGACTACCTAGCTCAGCCTTGACTTGTGTAATGTAACCACTCCTCCTACAGTGGAGAGAGAGAATCGGCTTTTGAAACACCTGCTGAACTGAGGCCATCGAGAACCACGCCCTAGGTACTGTATGCCACAGGAGAAATACCTGAATCTGTTTATCTTTCAAACAGATGGCGGTGTCAAGGTCACACAGCTGGGATGTCAGTCTTGTATATCAGTCAAATTAATCATTTTCATCAGTATTAGCCTTTCAATCCGGTCTGTTTATGGTGCACTTTCTGCTTGTTTCCCACTGCTAAAATTCCACTGGAATGTATACTACACATTTATTTGAATAGTTACATGTAACATTTTTTGTGGGGAAAAAGCGCAGTCTCAAGGTGGATTTCAATTCACAACAGTCTGTTTGAGAGACTGCTCTCCATAGGAGTTGTCAGGTTTCTGTGTTTTCTGTTATCTGTTTTGTCCTTAATGTTTTCATTCATTGTTACCCTCTGTGCTCACTGTAGTCTGTCAATCCATCCATTCCATCATTCGTTTCACCTGTCTCCCACTTCCTGATTGTTTCGCACACCTGATTGTATTTCCCCTTCATTACCTGTATATTTAAACCTCTGTTTGTTACTCATTGCCAGATTGTCATGTGCTTTAGCCATACTCTCCAGCATTCGATCGCTTGTGTTTTGACCCGACTTCTGTTTTTTGGATTACCCTTTTGTTCGGATTTGACCTGCTGCTTTTTTACTCAGTTTTTTGGTTTATGCTTTTGGTTTTCGTTTTTGTTACTTTACCTGTCTGGACTGCATGTTTGTTTTCGACCTTCTGCCTGTGACCACGACTATTCTCTGGATTTCCTTTGTTGTTACCGTTTGCCTAACCACAAATTTAGTATTTTAATTAATAATTAAAATAACCAATATTAATGATTAAACATACCGATAACCTGAAGGTTGGAAGTTCTTCGAAAGACTGCTTTAACTCGGCTCTCATGTCTATGTGATTCCAAAACGGACACCGGGGTTTAATAAAATATATTTATTAAACAACGTACAAACACAGAACAGATAAACGGGAATTAGTAGGGAAAGTGTTGGGGGTGTGTGTGTGCGTGTGTGGGCCCGCGCAAGTGCGCGTGTCGCTTGATCAAAGGAAAGGTAAAAGTGGGAGTAGCTAGCTTGGGTAAGCTAGAGTTCTGGGTGTGTTAATGAGTATCAGTGTTAGCTGTGAGAAGAGCGACTACTTGTGTAGTTCACTCTATATAAAGACAACAAATCAATTCACGTACATACATGGCTAACAGAATACATTCAAATGATAAGACAAAGCAAATATAGAAACACAGATTCAAAATAACAGTTAAGACTAAGCTAATACTGGCTATGCCTGCAAATGCTTGTTTAGTCTTAGTTTAGTTTAGTTCATACGCATTGCTGGATCCAAAAGACGTGCTGTCCTTATAGGAGCCGCGATGGTGCTGTGAATGCGTGTCCTGGAGAGGTGCGCAAAGCTGGGGTGTTCCTGTCTTAGCCGTGCGCTGTTGTCTGGTCCGCTCGGTTGCTGGAAGGATGTTTGTTGGTCCCTTTTCCGGGTGGAAAAGTTTGTTGCTGTTGTTCTTTGGTGAACTTTGCAGGGGTAAACTGATGTAGCGTTCCGCGTACACCAGTTTCCACTCGCTATAGGCCAAGAAGTTACCGCAAGGTAATTAGGTGTGTCCGTAGGCCTGGTAGTGCGCTGTGCAGCATTCAGCCTCTGTCCGAGTCTCGGAGCAGATGAGCTGAAGCGAATGGCCAAAAAGGGTGCGTCGAAGAAGGGTGGAAGAAGAGAAAAAAGAGAAGAGGAGAGAGAAGAAGAGAGAGATCCCAAGAACGTGTCTTGCTCTTATACGGGAAAGTTTATTGCTCCCGCCATTACGGGATTGGCTGAACCAACCTAGACGTCATGCGGGGTGGACGTCGCGGAATTGTCCTGTGGAATTGTGGAAGTTATAGTTCCTACACCTGTTTGCTGGTTATGGACCCCTGCCTGTCTGAACTATGAAAAAGTTTATAAAGACTTTAACTTTATTTCCTGTGGTTTCGCAACAGCAAACATAGGTTTTACCTGGGTCATTATCTTACCTGCCCTAAGGAAGCAGTTCAAACACAGGTTGTACCCAGGTCATTATCTCACCTGCACTATGGAAGCAGTTCAAACACAGGTTGTTCCTGGGTCATTGTCATGCACCTGACTGATCAAATACTTTTTATGCCATTTGTTATAAACATAGAGCAGCAGTGAGAACCTGAAGGTCCTTTTCAAGAAATTAGCTCACAATTAGGGTAAATTTCTGAACTCCAGCTACCCTCACAGTGCCCCACAGTACCCCACAGTACCCCTCACAGTACCCCACAGTTCCCCACAGTACCTCACACAGTACTCCCCACAGTGCCCCCCACAGTACCCCACAGTGCCCCACACAGTACTCCCCACAGTACCCCATGTAGTACCCCACAGTGCCCCACAGTACCTCCCACAGTACCCCACACAGTACCCCACAGTGCCCCACAGTGCCCCAAACAGTACCCCACAGTACCCCACAGTACCCCACACAGTACCCCACACAGTACCCCACAGTATCCCACAGTACCTCCCACAGTACCCCACACAGTACCCCACAGTGCCCCACAGTGCCCCACACAGTACCCCACAGTACCCCACACAGTACCCCACACAGTACCCCACAGTATCCCACAGTACCTCCCACAGTACCCCACACAGTACCCCACAGTGCCCCACAGTGCCCCACACAGTACCCCACAGTACCCCACACAGTACCCCACAGTACCCCACACAGTACCCCACATAGTACCCCACAGTACCCCACAGTACCCCACACAGTACCCCACAGTGCCCCACAGTACCTCCCACAGTACCCCACACAGTGCCCCACAGTGCCCCACGCAGTACCCCACAGTGCCCCACAGTACCTCCCACAGTACCCCACACAGTACCCTCACAGTACCCCACACAGTACAGAGCTTAGTGTAGGATTTTATTCTGATGCATTTCTACAGTCTAAATTAGTTTCAGTTCACAGAGAAGCATTGGAGCAACCTGCACAGGTGCTTGCATGCATGTGTGTGTGAACACCTAATTTTAATCTAGCATTCTGTGTTATGATTTGCCTTATGCAGAGCTTTCATTTCTCGTAAATACAGTATTCTTAATTTTGCTCAATTTTGAATTGAGTTTGCGATGTACAATGAATGGAATATCCGATCCTACTTTTTCCACTATATTACAAAATAAATTTGCCTGCAGGTAATGCATGATAACTAGACCTATTGATAATGTGACCTTGGTGTTGAAAAACAGAAATTCAATAATTAACATTTATTTAAGTAATTATATTGTTATTATATTATTATATGAGCTGTTTGTGCAGATATCAGCAGCATATCAGTGAAGCAAAAAATCAAACATTTGTCGGAAAACTGTGGGAAAAATTGTGGGGGTAACTTTATCACAAAATCGGGCTTGCACTTTCATAGAAGATTGTTTCATGGGGTGAAAGAGCCAACAAATGTAGTTATAAGAGCACACAACACACACACACAAACCCAAGCTTGTGAGAAACATCATCACATAAAACCACACAAATAAATCATTACTATAAACACTATAAACTATAGTGTTTCTGCTCAATTATTCCAGGTCTTTGTCCCCTTTTTGAAAATGTACTGTTGAAGAGAAACCAGTCCAACAATAAATGTGCAATATGACAGCTGTAACTGGTTGTTACTCCACAAAGGTTCTCAAGAACCTCAATGAGCAGAAACAGCACTACTGACTTCAAATTCGGAATATCAATACATTTACATGTTTCAGTGTTTTTTATTTAGAAATCTTTTTTTTCTGAAAACCACAGGTGCCAAAATGATTGGCACCCCAACAATTATTGTAAATAAAATCAAGCAAAGTGAAATTGGCAATAAAATTTTACTTTCATGTAATTGTGGGGTACTGTGGGTGCCAATAACCCTGGAGCCCACTGTATTTACATTGTATTCCTGTACCAGAGCCTGGCAGCATGCATCGTAACTTACTGCAGCTTTATACAAATCTGTCAAAATCTTTAATATCCTAATTCATGTGGCTTGCACAAGAGAGAACACATTTGAAGTCATGTTTTATCATCAAACTCTTTCACAGATTTATTTCCTCCTTCTGACAGCTTCTATTTAACTCTGCATTCTCCTTTTTTTCGCCCATTATGGACTGAGGTGCCCTATAGAAACCCACAGAAAGGCCTAGGAATCACAACGCATCTCAATGGTCATGTGTCTTAAACGGTCATATGATGAAATACTGGCATTGCATCAGTGTGTTAAGGGAGATGTAATGTGCAGGTCACATCCGTCTGTTAAGGGAGATGTAATGTGTAGCTCACATCCATCTGTTAAGGGAGATGTAATGTGCAGGTCACATCTGTCTGTTAAGGGAGATGTAATGTGTAGGTCACATCCGTCTGTTAAGGGAGATGTAATGTGCAGGTCACATCTGTCTGTTAAGGGAGATGTAATGTGCAGGTCACATCCGCTCATAAGGGGTTAAGAGAACACATTTTTGGACATTAAAAGGAAGAAAAGAGCCACTCATCTCAGGCAGCAGTAAAACACTATGAGCTGTCTGGGTAAAACACTATGAGCTGTCTGGATAAAACACTATGAGCTGTCTGGGTAAAACACTATGAGCTGTCTGGGTAAAACACTATGAGCTGTCTGGGTAAAACACTATGAGCTGTCTGGGTAAAACACTATGAACTGTCTGGATAAAACACTATGAGCTGTCTGGGTTTCTTTCACAGGGACATATTCCCGTTAGTGTGCTGGCAGGAGTGACTCAGCTCTGTGTCATCGCCCCGTCCATCCATGCTGGGTTCCAGAGACCCTGGAGGGCGAAAAACCTGAAGTAATTTGATCTGATCATTTTCACAAAGACGGGCCCCTCTAAACTCATACCATGGGCATTGACTGATTCAGGATCAGTTCACATGAATTACCTAAATGTCATGTGTTTTACTGAGAAGTATGGCAATACTTTATAGAAAACTTGAATCCCCCTGGATTGAATTATATTGACACAACATTTTAAACAGCCATCATAAGGCCAGCCTACAAGTTGCTGATGAACACCTTTTTGTTGGGAAAGAGCAGGAGGTCAGCAGGCACAGACAGCCATGCAGAGCATATAAGAAATGAGATTACATGCCAACCAACCCGGCTGCCTCACAGTGTGCTGCCAGAGCAGACACCGTCTGACAAATAAACCCACCTGATTCACACTCACCTGCCTGATTCCCCCACTCTGCCTGATTCACACTCACCTGCGTGATTCACTCTCACCTGCCTGACTCACACTCTCCTGCCTGATTCACCCTCACCTGCCTGATTCACTCTCACCTGCCTAATTCCCCTTCACCTGCCTGATTCACACTCACCTGCCTGATTCACCCTCACCTGCCTGATTCACACTCACCTGCCTGATTCCCCCTCACCTGCCTGATTCTCCCTCATCTGCCTGATTCACACGCACCTGCCTGATTCACCCTCACCTGCCTGATTCCCTCTCACCTGCATGATTCACTCTCACCTGCCTGATTCTCCCTCATCTGCCTGATTCACACGCACCTGCCTGATTCACCCTCACCTGCCTGATTCCCCCTCACCTGCATGATTCACTCTCACCTGCCTGACTCACACTCTCCTGCCTGTTTGTACTTATGATACTGACATAATTAATCCCCCTTTGTTGGCAGCTGGATCAGGTAGTCTCACCACTTTGGTGACACCTTCCCTTCCTTCAGACTGCCTTATAGCCTTACCCACAGTGCAGTGTGATTTAAGTGCAGTCTTCTGATAAATGCAAACCTAGCTTTGTAAATAGCAGAAAAGAAAAAACAAAAATAATTACATAAATCCACTCAGCTTCCCGTACTACTACCGCTGACGAAAGGGTTAACCCGCTCTAATCATGACAGAGCAGCTAATCGTATACGTGGCTTTGTGAACAAACGTAGACCGAATAACGCTCTTGGCTCCAGTTCTCATCATGTCAGAGCGACTACCGAGCCGAGTACAGAAAGCACACATGTCGCCGTAGTAATAAAAGCAGCGACAGTCACAGAGAAATAACCCTAGCCTGGGGCGAAAGCTCTAGCTCAAATGAAAGGGTGATTCTGTGTCTCTATTTGAATAAGAGTAAAACAGTTGTTCGGCAGACTAGTACTTTGTTTGGGAAAATGACTAAATGAAAAGATGAAACGATGATATGCGATATGCAAGGCGAGAGAGAATTTCAGAAATAGGCCCGTCTCCAGACAAGTAACCAACCAAACTTCATTTTACTTTGAAACATTCCCATCTTTCCATGCCTGTATACCTTGCATATTGCATAACTAAAGAGTGACAAGAACAAGCAGACTCACCTCCAGCTGATAACACAGGCAAGAGGAGATTTCAGCTCTGCTGACACTAAACGAGCTGATAACACAGGCGACAGGAGATTTCAGCTCTGCTGACACGAAACGAGCTGATAACACAAGCAAGAGGAGATTTCAGCTCTGCTGACACTAAACGAGCTGATAACACAGGCGAGAGGAGATTTCAGCTCTGCTGACACTAAACGTGCTGATAACACAGGCAAGAGGAGATTTCAGCTCTGCTGACACTAAAATAGCTGATAACACAGGCAAGAGGAGATTTCAGCTCTGCTGACACTAAACGAGCTGATAACACAGGCGAGAGGAGATTTCAGCTCTGCTGACACTAAACGAGCTGATAACACAAGCAAGAGGAGATTTAAGCTCTGCTAACACTGAACGAGCTGATAACACAGGCGAGAGGAGATTTCAGCTCTGCTGACACTAAACGAGCTGATAACACAGGCAAGAGGAGATTTCAGCTCTGCTGACACTAAACAAGCTGATAACACAGGTGAGAGGAGATTTCAGCTCTGCTAACACTAAACAAGCTGATAACACAGGCCAGAGGAGATTTCAGCTCTGCTACCACTAAACGAGCTGATAACATAGGCAAGAGGAGATTTCAGCTCTGTTAACACTAAACGAGCTGATAACACAGGCGAGAGGAGATTTCAGCTCTGCTAACACTAAACGAGCTGATAACACAGGCAAGAGGAGATTTCAGCTCTGCTAACACTAAACGAGCTGATAACACAGGCAAGAGGAGATTTCAGCTCTGCTACCACTAAACGAGCTGATAACATAGGCAAGAGGAGATTTCAGCTGTGTTAACACTAAATGAGCTGATAACACAGGCAAGAGGAGATTTCAGCTCTGCTGACACTAAACGAGCTGATAACACAGGCAAGAGGAGATTTCAGCTCTGCTGACACTAAACGAGCTGATAACACAGGCGAGAGGAGATTTCAGCTCTGCTGACACCAAACGAGCTGATAACTAGGCAAGAGGAGATTTCAGCTCTGCTGACACTAAACGAGCAGATAACACAGGCAAGAGGAGATTTCAGCTCTGTTAACATTAAACAAGCTGATAACACAGGCAAGAGGAGATTTCAGCTCTGCTACCACAAAACGAGCTGATAACATAGGCAAGAGGAGATTTCAGCTTGTTAACACTAAACGAGCTGATAACATAGGCAAGAGGAGATTTCAGCTCTGTTAACACTAAACGAGCTGATAACACAGGCAAGAGGAGATTTCAGCTCTGCTGACACTAAACGAGCTGATAACCAGGCGAGAGGAGATTTCAGCTCTGCTAACACTAAACAAGCTGATAACACAGTCGAGAGGAGATTTCAGCTCTGCTGACACTAAACGAGCTGATAACACAGGGGAGAGGAGATTTCAGCTCTGCTGACACTAAACGTGCTGATAACACAGGCAAGAGGAGATTTCAGCTCTGCTGACACTAAACTAGCTGATAACACAGGCAAGAGGAGATTTCAGCTCTGCTGACACTAAACGAGCTGATAACACAAGCAAGAGGAGATTTCAGCTCTGCTAACACTGAACGAGCTGATAACACAGACGAGAGGAGATTTCAGCTCTGCTGACACTAAACAAGCTGATAACACAGGCAAGAGAAGATTTCAGCTCTGCTGACACTAAACGAGCTGATAACACAGGCGAGAGGAGATTTCAGCTCTGCTGACACTAAACGAGCTGATAACACAAGCAAGAGGAGATTTCAGCTCTGCTAACACTGAACGAGCTGATAACACAGGCGAAAGGAGATTTCAGCTCTGCTGACACTAAACGAGCTGATAACACAGGCAAGAGGAGATTTCAGCTCTGCTGACACTAAACGAGCTGATAAAACAGGGGAGAGGAGATTTCAGCTCTGCTAACACTAAACAAGCTGATAACACAGGCAAGAGGAGATTTCAGCTCTGCTACCACTAAACGAGCTGATAACATAGGCAAGAGGAGATTTCAGCTCTGCTGACACTAAATGAGCTGATAACACAGGCAAGAGGAGATTTCAGCTCTGCTAAAACTGAACGAGCTGATAACACAAGCAAGAGGAGATTTAAGCTCTGCTAACACTGAACGAGCTGATAACACAGGCGAGAGGAGATTTCAGCTCTGCTGACACTAAACGAGCTGATAACACAGGCAAGAGGAGATTTCAGCTCTGCTGACACTAAACGAGCTGATAACACAGGTGAGAGGAGATTTCAGCTCTGCTAACACTAAACAAGCTGATAACACAGGCCAGAGGAGATTTCAGCTCTGCTACCACTAAACGAGCTGATAACATAGGCAAGAGGAGATTTCAGCTCTGTTAACACTAAACGAGCTGATAACACAGGCGAGAGGAGATTTCAGCTCTGCTAACACTAAACGAGCTGATAACACAGGCAAGAGGAGATTTCAGCTCTGCTAACACTAAACGAGCTGATAACACAGGCAAGAGGAGATTTCAGCTCTGCTACCACTAAACGAGCTGATAACATAGGCAAGAGGAGATTTCAGCTGTGTTAACACTAAATGAGCTGATAACACAGGCAAGAGGAGATTTCAGCTCTGCTGACACTAAACGAGCTGATAACACAGGCGAGAGGAGATTTCAGCTCTGCTGACACCAAACGAGCTGATAACTAGGCAAGAGGAGATTTCAGCTCTGCTGACACTAAACGAGCAGATAACACAGGCAAGAGGAGATTTCAGCTCTGTTAACATTAAACAAGCTGATAACACAGGCAAGAGGAGATTTCAGCTCTGCTACCACTAAACGAGCTGATAACATAGGCAAGAGGAGATTTCAGCTTGTTAACACTAAACGAGCTGATAACATAGGCAAGAGGAGATTTCAGCTCTGTTAACACTAAACGAGCTGATAACACAGGCAAGAGGAGATTTCAGCTCTGCTGACACTAAACGAGCTGATAACCAGGCGAGAGGAGATTTCAGCTCTGCTAACACTAAACAAGCTGATAACACAGTCGAGAGGAGATTTCAGCTCTGCTGACACTAAACGAGCTGATAACACAGGGGAGAGGAGATTTCAGCTCTGCTGACACTAAACGTGCTGATAACACAGGCAAGAGGAGATTTCAGCTCTGCTGACACTAAACTAGCTGATAACACAGGCAAGAGGAGATTTCAGCTCTGCTAACACTAAACGAGCTGATAACACAAGCAAGAGGAGATTTCAGCTCTGCTAACACTGAACGAGCTGATAACACAGACGAGAGGAGATTTCAGCTCTGCTGACACTAAACAAGCTGATAACACAGGCAAGAGAAGATTTCAGCTCTGCTGACACTAAACGAGCTGATAACACAGGCGAGAGGAGATTTCAGCTCTGCTGACACTAAACGAGCTGATAACACAAGCAAGAGGAGATTTCAGCTCTGCTAACACTGAACGAGCTGATAACACAGGCGAAAGGAGATTTCAGCTCTGCTGACACTAAACGAGCTGATAACACAGGCAAGAGGAGATTTCAGCTCTGCTGACACTAAACGAGCTGATAAAACAGGGGAGAGGAGATTTCAGCTCTGCTAACACTAAACAAGCTGATAACACAGGCAAGAGGAGATTTCAGCTCTGCTACCACTAAACGAGCTGATAACATAGGCAAGAGGAGATTTCAGCTCTGCTGACACTAAATGAGCTGATAACACAGGCAAGAGGAGATTTCAGCTCTGCTGACACTAAACGGGCTGATAACACAGGCGAGAGGAGATTTCAGCTCTGCTGACACTAAACGAGCTGATAACTAGGCAAGAGAAGATTTCAGCTCTGCTGACACTAAACAAGCTGATAACACAGGCAAGAGGAGATTTCAGCTCTGTTAACACTAAACGAGCTGATAACACAGGCAAGAGGAGATATCAGCTCTGCTAACATTAAACAAGCTGATAACACAGGCAAGAGGAGATTTCAGCTTGCTGACACTAAACGAGCTGATAACACAGGTGAGAGGAGATTTCAGCTCTGCTAACACTAAAAAAGCTGATAACACAGGCAAGAGGAGATTTCAGCTCTGCTACCACTAAACGAGCTGATAACATAGGCAAGAGGAGATTTCAGCTCTGCTGACACTAAATGAGCTGATAACACAGGCAAGAGGAGATTTCACCTCTGCTGACACTAAACTAGCTGATAACACAGGCAAGAGGAGATTTCAGCTCTGCTGACACTAAACGAGCTGATAACACAAGCAAGAGGAGATTTCAGCTCTGCTGACACTAAATGAGCTGATAACACAGGCAAGAGGAGATTTCACCTCTGCTGACACTAAACTAGCTGATAACACAGGCAAGAGGAGATTTCAGCTCTGCTGACACTAAACGAGCTGATAACACAAGCAAGAGGAGATTTCAGCTCTGCTAACACTGAACGAGCTGATAACACAGGCGAGAGGAGATTTCAGCTCTGCTGACACTAAACAAGCTGATAACACAGGCAAGAGAAGATTTCAGCTCTGCTGACACTAAACGAGCTGATAACACAGGCGAGAGGAGATTTCAGCTCTGCTGACACTAAACGAGCTGATAACACAAGCAAGAGGAGATTTCAGCTCTGCTAACACTGAACGAGCTGATAACACAGGCGAAAGGAGATTTCAGCTCTGCTGACACTAAACGAGCTGATAACACAGGCAAGAGGAGATTTCAGCTCTGCTGACACTAAACGAGCTGATAACACAGGCGAGAGGAGATTTCAGCTCTGCTGACACTAAACGAGCTGATAACACAGGCGAGAGGAGATTTCAGCTCTGCTAACACTAAACAAGCTGATAACACAGGCAAGAGGAGATTTCAGCTCTGCTACCACTAAACGAGCTGATAACATAGGCAAGAGGAGATTTCAGCTCTGTTAACACTAAACGAGCTGATAACACAGGCGAGAGGAGATTTCAGCTCTGCTAACACTAAACGAGCTGATAACAAAGGCAAGAGGAGATTTCAGCTCTGCTAACACTAAATGAGCTGATAACACAGGCGAGAGGAGATTTCAGCTCTGCTGATACTAAATGAGCTGATAACACAAGCAAGAGGAGATTTCAGCTCTGCTAAAACTGAACGAGCTGATAACACAGGCGAGAGGAGATTTCAGCTCTGCTGACACTAAACGAGCTGATAACACAGGCAAGAGGAGATTTCAGCTCTGCTGACACTAAACGAGCTGATAACACAGGTGAGAGGAGATTTCAGCTCTGCTAACACTAAACAAGCTGATAACTCAGGCAAGAGGAGATTTCAGCTCTGCTACCACTATACAAGCTGATAACATAGGCAAGAGGAGATTTCAGCTCTGTTAACACTAAACGAGCTGATAACACAGGCGAGAGGAGATTTCAGCTCTGCTACCACTATACAAGCTGATAACATAGGCAAGAAAAGATTTCAGCTCTGTTAACACTAAACGAGCTGATAACACAGGCGAGAGGAGATTTCAGCTCTGCTAACACTAAACGAGCTGATAACAAAGGCAAGAGGAGATTTCAGCTCTGCTAACACTAAACGAGCTGATAACACAGGCGAGAGGAGATTTCAGCTCTGCTGATACTAAATGAGCTGATAACACAAGCAAGAGGAGATTTCAGCTCTGCTGACACTAAACGAGCTGATAACTAGGCAAGAGGAGATTTCAGCTCTGCTGACACTAAACAAGCTGATAACACAGGCAAGAGGAGATTTCAGCTCTGTTAACACTAAACGAGCTGATAACACAGGCAAGAGGAGATTTCAGCTCTGCTAACATTAAACAAGCTGATAACACAGGCAAGAGGAGATTTCAGCTCTGCTACCACTAAACGAGCTGATAACATAGGCAAGAGGAGATTTCAGCCCTGTTAACACTAAACAAGCTGATAACACAGGCAAGAGGAGATTTCAGCTCTGCTGACACTAAACGTGCTGATAACACAGGCAAGAGGAGATTTCAGCTCTGCTGACACTAAACGAGCTGATAACACAGGCGAGAGGAGATTTCAGCTCTGCTGACACTAAACGAGCTGATAACACAGGCGAGAGGAGATTTCAGCTCTGCTGATACTAAATGAGCTGATAACACAAGCAAGAGGAGATTTCAGCTCTGCTAAAACTGAACGAGCTGATAACACAGGCGAGAGGAGATTTCAGCTCTGCTGACACTAAACGAGCTGATTACACAGGCGAGAGGAGATTTCAGCTCTGCTAACACTAAACAAGCTGATAACACAGGCAAGAGGAGATTTCAGCTCTGCTACCACTAAACGAGCTGATAACATAGGCAAGAGGAGATTTCAGCTCTGTTAACACTAAACGAGCTGATAACACAGGCGAGAGGAGATTTCAGCTCTGCTAACACTAAACGAGCTGATAACAAAGGCAAGAGGAGATTTCAGCTCTGCTAACACTAAACGAGCTGATAACACAGGCGAGAGGAGATTTCAGCTCTGCTGATACTAAATGAGCTGATAACACAAGCAAGAGGAGATTTCAGCTCTGCTAAAACTGAACCAGCTGATAACACAGGCGAGAGGAGATTTCAGCTCTGCTGACACTAAACGAGCTGATAACACAGGCAAGAGGAGATTTCAGCTCTGCTGACACTAAACGAGCTGATAACACAGGTGAGAGGAGATTTCAGCTCTGCTAACACTAAACAAGCTGATAACTCAGGCAAGAGGAGATTTCAGCTCTGCTACCACTATACAAGCTGATAACATAGGCAAGAGGAGATTTCAGCTCTGTTAACACTAAACGAGCTGATAACACAGGCGAGAGGAGATTTCAGCTCTGCTAACACTAAACAAGCTGATAACACAGGCAAGAGGAGATTTCAGCTCTGTTAACACTAAACGAGCTGATAACACAGGCGAGAGGAGATTTCAGCTCTGCTAACACTAAACGAGCTGATAACAAAGGCAAGAGGAGATTTCAGCTCTGCTACCACTAAACGAGCTGATAACATAGGCAAGAGGAGATTTCAGCTTGTTAACACTAAACGAGCTGATAACATAGGCAAGAGGAGATTTCAGCTCTGTTAACACTAAACGAGCTGTTAACACAGGCAAGAGGAGATTTCAGCTCTGCTGACACTAAACGAGCTGATAACCAGGCGAGAGGAGATTTCAGCTCTGCTAACACTAAACAAGCTGATAACACAGTCGAGAGGAGATTTCAGCTCTGCTGACACTAAACGAGCTGATAACACAGGGGAGAGGAGATTTCAGCTCTGCTGACACTAAACGTGCTGATAACACAGGCAAGAGGAGATTTCAGCTCTGCTGACACTAAACTAGCTGATAACACAGGCAAGAGGAGATTTCAGCTCTGCTGACACTAAACGAGCTGATAACACAAGCAAGAGGAGATTTCAGCTCTGCTAACACTGAACGAGCTGATAACACAGACGAGAGGAGATTTCAGCTCTGCTAACACTGAACGAGCTGATAACACAGGCGAAAGGAGATTTCAGCTCTGCTGACACTAAACGAGCTGATAACACAGGCAAGAGGAGATTTCAGCTCTGCTGACACTAAACGAGCTGATAACACAGGGGAGAGGAGATTTCAGCTCTGCTAACACTAAACAAGCTGATAACACAGGCAAGAGGAGATTTCAGCTCTGCTACCACTAAACGAGCTGATAACATAGGCAAGAGGAGATTTCAGCTCTGCTGACACTAAATGAGCTGATAACACAGGCAAGAGGAGATTTCAGCTCTGCTGACACTAAACGGGCTGATAACACAGGCGAGAGGAGATTTCAGCTCTGCTGACACTAAACGAGCTGATAACTAGGCAAGAGAAGATTTCAGCTCTGCTGACACTAAACAAGCTGATAACACAGGCAAGAGGAGATTTCAGCTCTGTTAACACTAAACGAGCTGATAACACAGGCAAGAGGAGATATCAGCTCTGCTAACATTAAACAAGCTGATAACACAGGCAAGAGGAGATTTCAGCTCTGCTACCACTAAACGAGCTGATAACATAGGCAAGAGGAGATTTCAGCTCTGTTAACACTAAACAAGCTGATAACATAGGCAAGAGGAGATTTAAGCTCTGCTGACACTAAACGAGCTGATAACACAGGCGAGAGGAGATTTCAGCTCTGCTGACACTAAACAAGCTGATAACACAGGCAAGAGAAGATTTCAGCTCTGCTGACACTAAACGAGCTGATAACACAGGCGAGAGGAGATTTCAGCTCTGCTGACACTAAACGAGCTGATAACACAAGCAAGAGGAGATTTCAGCTCTGCTAACACTGAACGAGCTGATAACACAGGCGAAAGGAGATTTCAGCTCGGCTGACACTAAACGAGCTGATAACACAGGCAAGAGGAGATTTCAGCTCTGCTGACACTAAACGAGCTGATAACACAGGTGAGAGGAGATTTCAGCTCTGCTAACACTAAAAAAGCTGATAACACAGGCAAGAGGAGATTTCAGCTCTGCTACCACTAAACGAGCTGATAACATAGGCAAGAGGAGATTTCAGCTCTGCTGACACTAAATGAGCTGATAACACAGGCAAGAGGAGATTTCACCTCTGCTGACACAAAACTAGCTGATAACACAGGCAAGAGGAGATTTCAGCTCTGCTGACACTAAACGAGCTGATAACACAAGCAAGAGGAGATTTCAGCTCTGCTGACACTAAATGAGCTGATAACACAGGCAAGAGGAGATTTCACCTCTGCTGACACTAAACTAGCTGATAACACAGGCAAGAGGAGATTTCAGCTCTGCTGACACTAAACGAGCTGATAACACAAGCAAGAGGAGATTTCAGCTCTGCTAACACTGAACGAGCTGATAACACAGGCGAGAGGAGATTTCAGCTCTGCTGACACTAAACAAGCTGATAACACAGGCAAGAGAAGATTTCAGCTCTGCTGACACTAAACGAGCTGATAACACAGGCGAGAGGAGATTTCAGCTCTGCTGACACTAAACGAGCTGATAACACAAGCAAGAGGAGATTTCAGCTCTGCTAACACTGAACGAGCTGATAACACAGGCGAAAGGAGATTTCAGCTCTGCTGACACTAAACGAGCTGATAACACAGGCAAGAGGAGATTTCAGCTCTGCTGACACTAAACGAGCTGATAACACAGGCGAGAGGAGATTTCAGCTCTGCTGACACTAAACGAGCTGATAACACAGGCGAGAGGAGATTTCAGCTCTGCTAACACTAAACAAGCTGATAACACAGGCAAGAGGAGATTTCAGCTCTGCTACCACTAAACGAGCTGATAACATAGGCAAGAGGAGATTTCAGCTCTGTTAACACTAAACGAGCTGATAACACAGGCGAGAGGAGATTTCAGCTCTGCTAACACTAAACGAGCTGATAACAAAGGCAAGAGGAGATTTCAGCTCTGCTAACACTAAATGAGCTGATAACACAGGCGAGAGGAGATTTCAGCTCTGCTGATACTAAATGAGCTGATAACACAAGCAAGAGGAGATTTCAGCTCTGCTAAAACTGAACGAGCTGATAACACAGGCGAGAGGAGATTTCAGCTCTGCTGACACTAAACGAGCTGATAACACAGGCAAGAGGAGATTTCAGCTCTGCTGACACTAAACGAGCTGATAACACAGGCAAGAAGAGATTTCAGCTCTGCTAACACTAAACAAGCTGATAACTCAGGCAAGAGGAGATTTCAGCTCTGCTACCACTATACAAGCTGATAACATAGGCAAGAGGAGATTTCAGCTCTGTTAACACTAAACGAGCTGATAACACAGGCGAGAGGAGATTTCAGCTCTGCTACCACTATACAAGCTGATAACATAGGCAAGAAAAGATTTCAGCTCTGTTAACACTAAACGAGCTGATAACACAGGCGAGAGGAGATTTCAGCTCTGCTAACACTAAACGAGCTGATAACAAAGGCAAGAGGAGATTTCAGCTCTGCTAACACTAAACGAGCTGATAACACAGGCGAGAGGAGATTTCAGCTCTGCTGATACTAAATGAGCTGATAACACAAGCAAGAGGAGATTTCAGCTCTGCTGACACTAAACGAGCTGATAACTAGGCAAGAGGAGATTTCAGCTCTGCTGACACTAAACAAGCTGATAACACAGGCAAGAGGAGATTTCAGCTCTGTTAACACTAAACGAGCTGATAACACAGGCAAAAGGAGATTTCAGCTCTGCTAACATTAAACAAGCTGATAACACAGGCAAGAGGAGATTTCAGCTCTGCTACCACTAAACGAGCTGATAACATAGGCAAGAGGAGATTTCAGCCCTGTTAACACTAAACAAGCCGATAACACAGGCAAGAGGAGATTTCAGCTCTGCTGACACTAAACGTGCTGATAACACAGGCAAGAGGAGATTTCAGCTCTGTTAACACTAAACGAGCTGATAACACAGGCAAGAGGAGATATCAGCTCTGCTAACATTAAACAAGCTGATAACACAGGCAAGAGGAGATTTCAGCTCTGCTACCACTAAACGAGCTGATAACATAGGCAAGAGGAGATTTCAGCTCTGTTAACACTAAACAAGCTGATAACATAGGCAAGAGGAGATTTAAGCTCTGCTGACACTAAACGAGCTGATAACACAGGCGAGAGGAGATTTCAGCTCTGCTGACACTAAACAAGCTGATAACACAGGCAAGAGAAGATTTCAGCTCTGCTGACACTAAACGAGCTGATAACACAGGCGAGAGGAGATTTCAGCTCTGCTGACACTAAACGAGCTGATAACACAAGCAAGAGGAGATTTCAGCTCTGCTAACACTGAACGAGCTGATAACACAGGCGAAAGGAGATTTCAGCTCGGCTGACACTAAACGAGCTGATAACACAGGCAAGAGGAGATTTCAGCTCTGCTGACACTAAACGAGCTGATAACACAGGTGAGAGGAGATTTCAGCTCTGCTAACACTAAAAAAGCTGATAACACAGGCAAGAGGAGATTTCAGCTCTGCTACCACTAAACGAGCTGATAACATAGGCAAGAGGAGATTTCAGCTCTGCTGACACTAAATGAGCTGATAACACAGGCAAGAGGAGATTTCACCTCTGCTGACACAAAACTAGCTGATAACACAGGCAAGAGGAGATTTCAGCTCTGCTGACACTAAACGAGCTGATAACACAAGCAAGAGGAGATTTCAGCTCTGCTGACACTAAATGAGCTGATAACACAGGCAAGAGGAGATTTCACCTCTGCTGACACTAAACTAGCTGATAACACAGGCAAGAGGAGATTTCAGCTCTGCTGACACTAAACGAGCTGATAACACAAGCAAGAGGAGATTTCAGCTCTGCTAACACTGAACGAGCTGATAACACAGGCGAGAGGAGATTTCAGCTCTGCTGACACTAAACAAGCTGATAACACAGGCAAGAGAAGATTTCAGCTCTGCTGACACTAAACGAGCTGATAACACAGGCGAGAGGAGATTTCAGCTCTGCTGACACTAAACGAGCTGATAACACAAGCAAGAGGAGATTTCAGCTCTGCTAACACTGAACGAGCTGATAACACAGGCGAAAGGAGATTTCAGCTCTGCTGACACTAAACGAGCTGATAACACAGGCAAGAGGAGATTTCAGCTCTGCTGACACTAAACGAGCTGATAACACAGGCGAGAGGAGATTTCAGCTCTGCTGACACTAAACGAGCTGATAACACAGGCGAGAGGAGATTTCAGCTCTGCTAACACTAAACAAGCTGATAACACAGGCAAGAGGAGATTTCAGCTCTGCTACCACTAAACGAGCTGATAACATAGGCAAGAGGAGATTTCAGCTCTGTTAACACTAAACGAGCTGATAACACAGGCGAGAGGAGATTTCAGCTCTGCTAACACTAAACGAGCTGATAACAAAGGCAAGAGGAGATTTCAGCTCTGCTAACACTAAATGAGCTGATAACACAGGCGAGAGGAGATTTCAGCTCTGCTGATACTAAATGAGCTGATAACACAAGCAAGAGGAGATTTCAGCTCTGCTAAAACTGAACGAGCTGATAACACAGGCGAGAGGAGATTTCAGCTCTGCTGACACTAAACGAGCTGATAACACAGGCAAGAGGAGATTTCAGCTCTGCTGACACTAAACGAGCTGATAACACAGGCAAGAAGAGATTTCAGCTCTGCTAACACTAAACAAGCTGATAACTCAGGCAAGAGGAGATTTCAGCTCTGCTACCACTATACAAGCTGATAACATAGGCAAGAGGAGATTTCAGCTCTGTTAACACTAAACGAGCTGATAACACAGGCGAGAGGAGATTTCAGCTCTGCTACCACTATACAAGCTGATAACATAGGCAAGAAAAGATTTCAGCTCTGTTAACACTAAACGAGCTGATAACACAGGCGAGAGGAGATTTCAGCTCTGCTAACACTAAACGAGCTGATAACAAAAGCAAGAGGAGATTTCAGCTCTGCTAACACTAAACGAGCTGATAACACAGGCGAGAGGAGATTTCAGCTCTGCTGATACTAAATGAGCTGATAACACAAGCAAGAGGAGATTTCAGCTCTGCTGACACTAAACGAGCTGATAACTAGGCAAGAGGAGATTTCAGCTCTGCTGACACTAAACAAGCTGATAACACAGGCAAGAGGAGATTTCAGCTCTGTTAACACTAAACGAGCTGATAACACAGGCAAAAGGAGATTTCAGCTCTGCTAACATTAAACAAGCTGATAACACAGGCAAGAGGAGATTTCAGCTCTGCTACCACTAAACGAGCTGATAACATAGGCAAGAGGAGATTTCAGCCCTGTTAACACTAAACAAGCCGATAACACAGGCAAGAGGAGATTTCAGCTCTGCTGACACTAAACGTGCTGATAACACAGGCAAGAGGAGATTTCAGCTCTGCTGACACTAAACGAGCTGATAACACAGGCGAGAGGAGATTTCAGCTCTGCTGACACTAAACGAGCTGATAACACAGGCGAGAGGAGATTTCAGCTCTGCTGATACTAAATGAGCTGATAACACAAGCAAGAGGAGATTTCAGCTCTGCTAAAACTGAACGAGCTGATAACACAGGCGAGAGGAGATTTCAGCTCTGCTGACACTAAACGAGCTGATAACACAGGCGAGAGGAGATTTCAGCTCTGCTAACACTAAACAAGCTGATAACACAGGCAAGAGGAGATTTCAGCTCTGCTACCACTAAACGAGCTGATAACATAGGCAAGAGGAGATTTCAGCTCTGTTAACACTAAACGAGCTGATAACACAGGCGAGAGGAGATTTCAGCTCTGCTAACACTAAACGAGCTGATAACAAAGGCAAGAGGAGATTTCAGCTCTGCTAACACTAAACGAGCTGATAACACAGGCGAGAGGAGATTTCAGCTCTGCTGATACTAAATGAGCTGATAACACAAGCAAGAGGAGATTTCAGCTCTGCTAAAACTGAACCAGCTGATAACACAGGCGAGAGGAGATTTCAGCTCTGCTGACACTAAACGAGCTGATAACACAGGCAAGAGGAGATTTCAGCTCTGCTGACACTAAACGAGCTGATAACACAGGTGAGAGGAGATTTCAGCTCTGCTAACACTAAACAAGCTGATAACTCAGGCAAGAGGAGATTTCAGCTCTGCTACCACTATACAAGCTGATAACATAGGCAAGAGGAGATTTCAGCTCTGTTAACACTAAACGAGCTGATAACACAGGCGAGAGGAGATTTCAGCTCTGCTAACACTAAACAAGCTGATAACACAGGCAAGAGGAGATTTCAGCTCTGCTACCACTAAACGAGCTGATAACACAGGCGAGAGGAGATTTCAGCTCTGCTAACACTAAACAAGCTGATAACACAGGCAAGAGGAGATTTCAGCTCTGTTAACACTAAACGAGCTGATAACACAGGCGAGAGGAGATTTCAGCTCTGCTAACACTAAACGAGCTGATAACAAAGGCAAGAGGAGATTTCAGCTCTGCTAACACTAAACAAGCTGATAACACAGGCAAGAGGAGATTTCAGCTCTGCTACCACTAAACAAGCTGATAACATAGGCAAGAGGAGATTTCAGCTCTGTTAACACTAAACGAGCTGATAACACAGGCGAGAGGAGATTTCAGCTCTGCTAACACTAAACGAGCTGATAACAAAGGCAAGAGGAGATTTCAGCTTGCTAACACTAAACGAGCTGATAACACAGGCAAGAGGAGATTTCAGCTCTGCTAACACTAAACAAGCTGATAACACAGGCGAGAGGAGATTTCAGCTCTGCTGACACTAAACGAGTTGATAACCAGGCGAGAGGAGATTTCAGAGAGAGCTATCAAACTGCCGAAACGTAAGACAGTGAGACCCGAAACTAGGAACCCGACCAGAGTGTCAACAGGTTCCCCAAAACCTTTGCCATCCCTAACTAAGGAAGTTCCTGGAATCCTTTTAATTTAAGAAAAAAACATTCCAGTCTCCCGACTACCTCTTTACCAGCTTTGGGAATGACAGAACGTTTAGTATAACACAAAAGTGTTATACTTAATGGAAAGACCGGTCTTAAAAACACCTGTTGGCGATTACCCACTTCTCGTGCACTCAGAGATAACTGGCTACATGAGGGAAACACCAATGTGACTGCAGCACCCTCACACCGTCCCTACACCAATGTGACTGGAGCACCCTCACACCACCCCTACACCAATGTGACTGGAGCACCCTCACATCGCCCCTACACCAATGTGACTGGAGCACCCTCACATCGCCCCGAGAGATAAACACCAATGTGACTGGAGCACCCTCACACCACCCCTACACCAATGTGACTGGAGCACCCTCACATCGCCCCTACACCAATGTGGCTGGAGCACCCTCACATCGCCCTGAGAGATGAACACCAATGTGACTGGAGCACCCTCACACCGCCCCTACACCAATGTGACTGGAGCACCCTCACACCGCCCCTACACCAATGTGACTGGAGCACCCTCACACCGCCCCGAGAGATAAACACCAATGTGACTGGAGCACCCTCACACCGCCTCTACACCAATGTGGCTGGAGTACCCTCACACCGCCCCAAGAGATAAACACCAATGTGACTGGAGCACCCTCACATCGCCCCTACACCAATGTGGCTGGAGCACCCTCACATCGCCCTGAGAGATAAACACCAATGTGACTGGAGCACCCTCACACCGCCTCTACACCAATGTGGCTGGAGCACCCTCACACCGCCCCAAGAGATAAACACCAATGTGACTGGAGCACCCTCACATCGCCCCTACACCAATGTGGCTGGAGCACCCTCACATCGCCCTGAGAGATAAACACCAATGTGACTGGAGCACCCTCACACCGTCCCTACACCAATGTGACTGGAGCACCCTCACACCGCCCCTACACCAATGTGACTGGAGCACCCTCACACCGCCCCGAGAGATAAACACCAATGTGACTGGAGCACCCTCACACCGCCCCTACACCAATGTGGCTGGAGCACCCTCACACCGCCCCAAGAGATAAACACCGATGTGACTGGAGCACCCTCACATCGCCCCTACACCAATGTGGCTGGAGCACCCTCACATCGCCCTGAGAGATAAACACCAATGTGACTGGAGCACCCTCACACCGCCTCTACACCAATGTGGCTGGAGCACCCTCACACCGCCCCAAGAGATAAACACCAATGTGACTGGAGCACCCTCACATCGCCCCTACACCAATGTGGCTGGAGCACCCTCACATCGCCCTGAGAGATAAACACCAATGTGACTGGAGCACCCTCACACCGTCCCTACACCAATGTGACTGGAGCACCCTCACACCGCCCCTACACCAATGTGACTGGAGCACCCTCACACCGCCCCGAGAGATAAACACCAATGTGACTGGAGCACCCTCACACCGCCCCTACACCAATGTGGCTGGAGCACCCTCACACCGCCCCAAGAGATAAACACCAATGTGACTGGAGCACCCTCACATCGCCCCTACACCAATGTGACTGGAGCACCCTCACACCGCCCCTACACCAATGTGACTGGAGCACCCTCACACCGCCCCGAGAGATAAACACCAATGTGACTGGAGCACCCTCACACCACCCCTACATCAATGTGACTGGAGCACCCTCACATCGCCCCTACACCAATGTGGCTGGAGCACCCTCACATCGCCCTGAGAGATAAACACCAATGTGACTGGAGCACCCTCACACCGCCCCTACACCAATGTGACTGGAGCACCCTCACACCGCCCCTACACCAATGTGACTGGAGCACCCTCACATCGCCCTGAGAGATAAACACCAATGTGACTGGAGCACCCTCACACCGCCCCTACACCAATGTGACTGGAGCACCCTCACACCGCCCCTACACCAATGTGACTGGAGCACCCTCACACCGCCCCGAGAGATAAACACCAATGTGACTGGAGCACCCTCACACCGCCCCTACACCAATGTGACTGGAGCACCCTCACACCGCCTCGAGAGATAAATACCAATGTGACTGGAGCACCCTCACACCGCCCCTACACCAATGTGGCTGGAGCACCCTCACACCGCCCCAAGAGATATACACCAATGTGACTGGAGCACCCTCACATCGCCCCTACACCAATGTGACTGGAGCACCCTCACATCGCCCCTACACCAATGTGGCTGGAGCACCCTCACATCGCCCTGAGAGATAAACACCAATGTGACTGGAGCACCCTCACACCGCCCCTACACCAATGTGACTGGAGCACCCTCACACCGCCCCTACACCAATGTGACTGGAGCACCCTCACACCGCCCCGAGAGATAAACACCAATGTGACTGGAGCACCCTCACACCGCCCCTACACCAATGTGGCTGGAGCACCCTCACACCGCCCCAAGAGATAAACACCAATGTAACTGGAGCACCCTCACACCGCCCCGAGAGATAAACACCAATGGGACTGGAGCACCCTCACACCGCCCCTACACCAATGTGGCTGGAGCACCCTCACATCGCCCTGAGAGATAAACATCAATGTGACTGGAGCACCCTCACACCGCCCCTACACCAATGTGACTGGAGCACCCTCACACCGCCCCACCACCAATGTAACTGGAGCACCCTCACACCGCCCAGAGAGATAAACACCAATGTGACTGGAGCACCCTCACACCGCCCCTACACCAATGTGACTGGAGCACCCTCACACCGCCCCGAGAGATAAACACCAATGTGACTGGAGCACCCTCACACCACCCCTACACCAATGTGACTGGAGCACCCTCACATCGCCCCTACACCAATGTGGCTGGAGCACCCTCACATCGCCCTGAGAGATAAACACCAATGTGACTGGAGCACCCTCACACCGCCCCTACACCAATGTGACTGGAGCACCCTCACACCGCCCCTACACCAATGTGACTGGAGCACCCTCACACCGCCCCGAGAGATAAACACCAATGTGACTGGAGCACCCTCACACCGCCCCTACACCAATGTGGCTGGAGCACCCTCACACCGCCCCAAGAGATAAACACCAATGTGACTGGAGCACCCTCACACCGCCTCGAGAGATAAACACCAATGTGACTGGAGCACCCTCACACCGCCCCTACACCAATGTGGCTGGAGCACCCTCACATCGCCCTGAGAGATAAACACCAATGTGACTGGAGCACCCTCACACCGCCCCTACACCAATGTGACTGGAGCACCCTCACACCGCCCCGAGAGATAAACACCAATGTGACTGGAGCACCCTCACACCGCCCCTACACCAATGTAGCTGGAGCACCCTCACACCGCCCCAAGAGATAAACACCAATGTGACTGGAGCACCCTCACATCGCCCCTACATCAATGTGACTGGAGCACCCTCACATCGCCCCTACACCAATGTGGCTGGAGCACCCTCACACCGCCCCAAGAGATAAACACCAATGTGACTGGAGCACCCTCACACCACCTCGAGAGATAATGCCCAACTACTCAGGGAAACCCTGACCTGACAGGTTGTCACACTTCTTATATCTCCCTCCCTAAAAGGTGCTGTACAAAGATTTTGGTATCAAAATGTTCAGTTTTGGGGTCAGAGTTCATGAAAATGGTGAAATGAAATTTTCATGTCAAAAAGTTCCTTTTCAACTCATTGATGTTTTTCTTCTATACTTCAGTGCAATTAATTCATTTTCAAACAATGATCAACATTGAAAACTGTGAAGTGTAAGGCTGCACCATGTCGCCACTAGCTACAATTCTAGCGATTTCACTGTTGGGGATGGTTGTGACATTTACTTTGGGGTTGGTTGTCACATGTACAAATGTCTATCCCTACACATTTGAAATGTTACCTGGTTATGTCCATCAAAGACATGTGCTTATTACCTAAGCAGTACATAACCTCATTGGGAATTTTGCTGTGAAAGGTTGGTGATAAAACTGTTTCATTTAAACAGTCAGTGTGTTCTAAATCTTTGTAATAGAAATTTCAAATTTCTACAAATTTAGAACTTATTTGGTGACTACTGTATTTATGAATGTTTATAAAGATAATGTTTTACTGAAAACTCTTATGTGACAACCAGCCCCATATAAGTGGTCTTTGTGAATTTATAACCTTTTCTTATATTAATGTAATAGGATAAACGATATACATCCTATTACCTAAGACTTAAAGGGTTGCACAAGTGTTGAAATTACTCTTATATGACGTGCTGAATTTGAGTGAGTCATAAGTGATTAAAAAATGTGACAACCATCTTTGGCCTCCCCTATTAATACTTCCTAAATAATTATTATTTAAAACTCATATGAACACTGAATAAAGGTTCCCAATAATGTTGGTTTCTCCAAGTGCATCAGTACTTTGTCTGTATTTGCATTTGGTGCAAGTTTATAATTCCCAGAACCTTGAAATGGGAGTGTTGACTCAGATTACAGGCTTGAAGTTCTTTGTAAGAACTTGTTTATTGTGGCACCTTTTCTTTCTTTGCTGGTGACAGTAGACTACAAAAACTAATTAGTGCTTTCAGTTTGGCTCCCATTAGCTGCAACATTATCCCTGGGCCTGTGAAAAAAAGAAATAATTATGACATTCCTGTTATAACTCATTGGTTATGTCATTTTGTCCACAATGGATGTATGATTTCCTAGTACAAATTGTCTGTTCTATGTTCTTCAACACATAATTAAACATGTGGTGTGTTAAAGGAAGTAATTTCCCTCAAAGCTTTTGGCAATGCCAGAGCCCTTTCCCTGCTTTTAAAGAGACATTAAGAGGAAAACACTGCAGAGGATTAGAAGCACCCACAACATGTATGCATTGCCATTACCATTATCACCCAGTCTTTCTAAAGAATATGAAATGATAGTTATTAACTTCAAAATGCTGTCTGCACTAAAAACCTAGAAGGGTGAGAAACAACACCTTTGGATTATGACAAATCATTTAAAGAGATTTAAGACTGATTTCATTTTACTTGTTTTTGGAACATACACTCCCTTCACAAGATGACTTTATAATATAAGCCTGCCATTGCTAACAAGCATTTTTTGATACCAAGTTTTATTTTTCATAATTACACATGGACTATGAGCACACAGTGAACAAAACAGCACTCTATGTGAACCAAACTCTGAATGTTTTTTTTCATTGCTTTGACAAAAATGCATTCAATAAACACAGGTTTTTGAATTAATTAATCTATCACTCACTCTAAACCACCAAAAACAGTATATGTCTGGAAGGTGCACACCGGATGCCGGGATATATCAGCTGGTCATTCTTCCCCCAGTGTATAGCATAAGAGGACCTTATAGGGTGATGTTGATGAGAACATGTGGCGAAATCAAGTACACCGGCCAAATGAAGTAGACCAAAAAAACAGTGTCACTGTACCTGACTTCCAGTATTGTTTTTCCACTGTAAACATCAATTTTGCTGTGATTGAGGATAGGAATTTAGGTTAGTTTTGGTTTCTCATTTTAATTTGTAATGACCTTTATTACAGCATGTCTATGCCTTGTCCCTATACATATACTGTGCATATACTGTGATACATTCCATACAATAAAGGTGTGCCATTCTGCTTTGTCATGGAACGTCTGTAAAAAAAAAGCATTGTCTGTTGACATACACTATGAATCAAAGGACAACTTAAAACTAGACATGACTTACTACTTCAAAGACTGACAGAAAAACATTTCTTTCTTCTATTGCGCATTGGTATTGGTGTGTTGCATTGGTTTACTCAATTGGTCTGCTTGAGGACGCAGCCAGAAATGGACAGGAGTTATTTTCCCAGGCCAGTATATGACTGTAGGGCTGCTTTGTGTACAAACTGAGGTAATTGCAGGATATTGGGCTTGGAAGGATTAGAAGAAGAGTTGGAATTCTTCTGCAGTGATGCAAACAGCTGAAGGTGAGGCCAACACAAGGGCAGGGATGTGTTCTCTTATCATTAAAAGCCTTTTATTCCACAGAAGAAGCTCTCTGACCATTTTGATTGCACATACCGCCAGTTCATAAAAACAAATACAGCTACACCATAAATGTTTATTTCTTTATTTTAGTGTTTAGTCTCTCTTGCCCCCTGCCTGGGTGACCATCCCCCTACTTGTACAAGCTATCCCCAATGCTTTTGCAATGGCTCTGATTGCGCTGATTTCCACTCTTTTCTAAGCTTCAAAATGGCTTGCTTTTCTCCCAAAGACAACTCTCTGTTCTTCATGTTGGTTTACCAAGATGGTTTTAGCCTTGGGTTTTGCCTGTGAAGTCTGCATTTGTGTCAGAAAATATAAGAAAGATAAACCAACATGAAGAACAGAGAGTTGTCTTTGGGAGAAAAGCAAGCCATTTTGAAGCTTAGAAAAGAGTGGAAATCAGCGCAATCAGAGCCATTGCAAATTCAGAACTATGTATTGTTTAACCAATTAATCTAACAAGACACACCTACCAGTCCCATGTTCCAATACTTTTGCTCACCTAAAAATCGGGTGGTCTGAACAAAATAAGAACCTTGCGGTTCCAATACTTTTGGAGGGAACTGTGTGTTGTCTGCAGCACTGAATGGGTTAGGTAAATTACATGGGTTTTTTATTTTAATCTAGGACTAAGATTAATCCTGAGAAATCAACCCATGTGTAATTATGATTCAACAGGAAAAAAGAAAAAAAATCTTTAATTATTTGTTATTAAAATGTTGTGAGAGACAATTTGGGATTGAAAATAATGTGGAAAATAATTTGGAAAATAATTTGCTTAATGGTGAATTTTGGACATATTGCTTTCAGCCTCCTGACTTATGATTGGCTGGTCTGTTTCCATGGAGGCGGGACCGATCTCACACACCTCATACCAATCACTTATTTTTCTCTTCTTTTATCTTTTACTTGCTCGTGACCCAGGAATTGATTGAGATCCGTTATATTTAACTCCTTAAATGTTCCTTATAGGAGCTAGAAATAGAAAAGAGGAAATACTAATCTTTCATTTGAGCAAGAAAACACATCCTTTGCCTTTTTCTGGAAAGTCTGACTTATAAATGATCTCCCCATCTGCCATGACTGTAACCATCACTGAACTGACGTTTGAAGGGCATTCCATTAGCCTAATTTGCGTTTCCTCAATTTCCCCATCTTTACTTGTTTTTCTTTAATCTTTTCCTTGCCTCTCTTGATGGGTGGAGCTGGGGGCAAGAAAAGGAGAAACAAAAAGGAAAAAGAGGGGGAAAATAATGGATTAGAATGAGACCTTTCTGTTGTTCTGCTAACCAGAATTAGATTTTCTACGAGTGTGGTCCTGTTACCTCACCAGTAACTGCTGTCACATTCAGCAGCCTGCTTCTGCAGCTGTCTGATATAAATTGTGTGTACATTTTTGTCCTGGTGGTTTATTTTTATAAGCATTACATCCCTGCTGTGTTCTTCCTCAGCTACATAGATAGCAGTGAGGTCCTCTCAGGGGCGGTAGAATAGGTGTACAGACATAGACATAATTATACATCCATGCTAAGAAAGATAAAGACACAGAGAGACAGATGTTGAGTCTAAGCAGAATTATAATAATTATTTTTAATTTTGTAGCGGTTATGTCCATGAGGACATATAAATAATCATTTCAGTCATTGAACAATTTTGATCTCAGAATTTCTTTGAATGCCACTAATAGCAATGTGAAATTGGGTGGCACGGATGGCGCAGTGGGTAGCACTGCCGCCTCACAGCAAGGAGGTCCTGGGTTTGAATCCCTGTCAGCCGGGGCCTCTCTGTGCGGAGTTTGCATGTTCTCCCCGTGTCTGCGTGGGTTTCCTCCGGGTACTCTGGTTTCCTCCCACAGTCCAAAGACATGCAGGTTAGCCTGATTGGAGAGTCTAAATTGCCCGTAGGTATGAGTGTGTGTGTGCCCTGTGATGGACTGGTGACCTGTCCAGGGTGTATTCCTGCCTTTTGTCCAATGTATGCTGGGATAGGCTCCAGCCCCCCTGCGACCCTGTTCAGGATAAGCGATGTGATAAATGTACAGGCCTGTTGAACAGCAGTTGACTGTTGAAAAGTGGGGTTGAGATTATGTTGAGATACAGGCCCAACTCACATTATTGGAAACAGTTTAAAGTCTGGATGAAAATGTCCAGATGTTCTGACCTATTTTTGCATAACTCCTGAAATTGAACCACTGCAGCTGAAGCCAGTCTTTGACCAATCCATGAACAAAAGCTTCACCTGGAACTTAACCTCTGTAGTGCTTACTTTTCCAAAGGGACTTTCGGATCAAGAAGCTCTCTCTCCTTCCTCTTGGCTTAAAGCAGTAGTTCACAAACTTTTACAACCACATACCCCTTCAAAACATAGTATGGCCTAGCTCTATCAATGACAGACATTTAAATACACTCCCGCAAAATAAACAATGGGGCGACATGGCTCAGGCAGTAAGAGCAGTCGTCTGGCAGTCGGAGGGTTGCCGGTTCGATCGCCTGTGTCGAAGTGTCCCTGAGTAAGATGGCAGCCAATCGCCGTTGGTGTGTGAGTGTGTGTATGAATGGGTGAATGAGAAGCATCAATTGCACAGCACTTTGGATAAATGGGCTATATAAATGCCTGCCATTTACCATTTTTACCAAAACACCTAAGCATTCATAAAATAAACAATATTAAAATAAAAAAGAATATGACCTACATTTTAGGTCAAATGCAAGATAATAAAAAAGTGTTCTGCTGGACGGTGGTGAAATCCGTGGCCAGGGCTCTGCCATGAAGACTACAGTGTGTCCACCGTGCCAGGGCTCTGCCATGAAGACTACAGTGTGTCCACCATGGCAGGCTGACTCATTCTGCAGTAACACTGTAGCATTCTGCAACTCGGTTATCAAGTAGTGGTTTCATTCATGGATATATAATATTTTGGTGGTGATCTAGCCAATAGCTACGATGCCAAGTAGCAGTCGGTAACTTAAACATGAGGAGAGAACATTTTGATTGTTTAACAGTTAAACTTCCGGACAACTTACAATGCATATCTTCATTTAGTCAATACATATAAATAATAATTTGAATTATTACACCTCTGGCAACGTACCTTGACATTATGTTACTTGAATTGTTCTTGCCTAATGTAGTCAATGATCGACAAGGTACTTGACATCATGAAATTAAATCAGTGAATACTGAAAAGGTAAGACATGCTGTGGGGGTTCTGTGATTTCCTCTAGGTTCTCTGTTTAAGTTTATTCAATATGTTCTACCAATACTGTGTTTTGTTATGAATAAAAATGTCCCTGCTGAAGCCCTGCAGCGCTTCCCTGCTGGGGAGATATTTAATCTCCATGACAAGGAGTGTTTAGGAATGAACTACCTTGAAAAGGAAACATGAGTGTATAGAAATAAACTAGGAGGCATGAGCTGGATCTTAGCTGCTGCTCCAGTGTCATTTTCTAAATTCCAACACCCCCCTGATTTCAGTTTCATCTACACTTACTCCCCTGCCCCCCCACCCCTGCCCTTCGCACACCCTAAAGCGGTCCAGAATGAAGAATTTCATTACAACAGCTTTAAACTGCTTTCGATTTTAAGGCAAATTACTTGTCTCCTTAGATGTGGTTTATTTGAAAGCAAAAGTGGGCCTGAAGCTGTGAGAAAACCGAAAACAAATGATCGCCCTCCTCCTCCCCCCTGCGCCTCCTCCCCCTGCACCTCCTTCCCCTGCTCTCTGCCCAAAGCCGGCTGCGCCTCCTCCCCCCTGTGCCTCCTCCCCCTGTGCCTCCTCCCCTGCACCTCCTTTCCCTGCTCTCTGCCCAAAGCCACCTGCACCTCCTCCCCCTGCGCTCTGCCCAAAGCCTCCTGCACCTCCTCCCCCTGCGCTCTGCCCAAAGCCGGCTGCACCTCCTTCCCCTGCTCTCTGCCCAAAGCCACCTGCACCTCCTCCCCCTGCGCTCTGCCCAAAGCCACCTGCACCTCCTCCCCCTGCGCTCTGCCCAAAGCCACCTGCACCTCCTCCCCCTGCACTCTGCCCAAAGCCGGCTGCTTTGGAAACTAGAAACAGGAGGTCATGTGGCCAGGACCTGCGGGGCATGCCTTGTACTATTCTATATTCTATATTCTATACTATATATGATGGTACACACACTTCAGCTGGGGTTAGGGTTAGAACAAATTCTTCAGTTTTCTGGCCTTTCACTCATGGGCTCTGCCTCTGACTCACACTTTTGAACCCTATTTCCAGCAATGTGGGGTAGATTCATTATTAAATTTGTGTATAGTTATAGACGGTTTCTTCTGTTCATACAAATCAATGTTTAAGGCACATGATAGCTCCGCATTTTTGTATTAGGTTCACTACCTGTTACAGCCTGTAAATATTACTTTGTGTCACATATCTTATTTATAATGGCTTCCCCTTCTTCTCATTGGTTTGTTATTGAGGTATGAAAGCGAGGAGCTGAGTAAGGTCAGTGGTATGCCATGCAAACTGCTGAAGCTCCCTGTGACTGGGGCAAAGCCTGCTTAGCTCTACTACACCAAGTCTGCCATGTGTGTAATCAGCTGCTTTAATGGTTGCAGCCAGTAATTGCCCATGTATAGCCCCAAGATAGCAATCAAAGCGCTAGAAAATGTCAACATTTTTTTCCCCAACAAGCTCTTTATTCGCAAAGTCTTTAGGAATCTGTTTTTTCCTTGAGAACATCATTTCATTGAACTACTATATAGTATATTAACCAAAGTACTATGCTAATATGATTAATACTGCTTTTCAAAACTTTGCTCTCTCATAAATATACAAGTATAGTTTTGTGGCCCCTCTGTCCCATCCTAATCCTAACCCTCACCCCACTGTCCCACCCTAACCCTAATGTCAAACAAATGTTAGACTGCATTCCCAGCTAATATCCACCATAGTCTCCCACATGCACAATAACAACATGGAAAGTCACTTCAACACAAAAAATTCCGATGTGACTATAAACATGGATGTAGTCGTTGCTCAGTAACAGTTTTCATTGCTTGTAACAGGCATCAAGATCTCTTTGGTGAAGAGGACTGGAGACAGCAGGTCACAGAGGGCAGGGGTCAGTTGGCTCCACTCACCAATGGGTCTTCTACCAGATCGACAGGATGGAGAGAGAAGGCAAGCAGCAGATGTTGGAGGGTGGAATGGAGGAGTCAGGGAGAGGAGGATATCAAGGCCGCAGAGAGAGGAGAGGGGTGCAAGCCAAGCATTTGAAATGTATCGTTGTAAGCCAAACATCTGAGGAAGATGTACACTTAATAGCAGATGTTTGGCCTCTCAGAGCTGGATAATGGTTCCACAGTCAGGTTGGACTGACCTGATGGATGAATCCTGCTGTGAGAAAGCTGGCACAGTGACAAATGAGCGCAAAGCCTTCCCGCTTTGCTTTTTTTCCCCTTCTGATTTTTTTCCCTTTTTGTTGAATGCTTAGCCACGCTTCGATGTAAGCACATAAGTACCCCAGAGGAGCCGAAGCCCATACATTCTCCCTGCGTAATGGCATTGGGGCCATTTACTCCTAATTTATGAGGACAGGGTTCAAAGTTTTCATAATATTAGGATAATATGACGATGGGAGTTGTCTGTACGACATGATCTATGTAAGGAAAGTGGACCCATTATGATTCTGAGCATGACGAGCTATGCATGCTAAACAACTTCAGACTTTATCTGCTCTGGAGGGCAGAGCCTGAAGGTGGGGGCGGCACTGGGGGGAAGCGCACGGTGACTGAGCGATGAGAGCGCTGCTGAGGCCCACAGGTCCTGCTGCTCAGACACTCCAATTACTGCTCACCCTCCTGCATATTACAGACCTGCTGCTCACCCTCCTGCAGATTACAGACCTGCTGCTCACCCTCCTGCAGATTACAGGCCCTGCACAGCCACTGCAATTACTGCTCACCCTCCTGCATATTACAGACCTGCTGCTCACCCTCCTGCAGATTACAGACCTGCTGCTCACCCTCCTGCAGATTACAGGCCCTGCACAGCCACTGCAATTACTGCTCACCCTCCTGCAGATTACAGGTCCTGCACAACCACTACAATTACTGCTCTCCCTCCTGCAGATTACAGGTCCTGCTGCTCACCCTCCTGCAGATTACAGGTCCTGCACAACCACTACAATTACTGCTCACCCTCCTGCAGATTACAGGTCCTGCTGCTCACCCTCCTGCAGATTACAGGTCCTGCTGCACAACCACTGCAGTTACTGCTCACCCTCCTGCCCAGCTGGTCTCTGTGCATTTTATGCATGGAAGTGAGGTTATAAAAGATGGTGGTATGTGTTCGGTTGTTAGCATTGCCCACGGTTGTACTGAAGATGGTGGTATGCGTTCGGTTGTTAGCATTGCCTACGGTTGTACTGAAGATGGTGGTATGCGTTCGGTTGTTAGCATTGCCCACGGTTGAACTGAAGACGGTGGCTTGTGTTTTGTTGTTAGCATTTGGTCACATTGTCACATTGATATTAAATCGATAAAATTAATTAATCTGAGAAGTACAAAGAGCTTACTTTGTTTGAAAATAGACTGAATGGATTCCCTATTTTGGGGAAGAGGATAAGACACTGATCCAGGATCAGTTTTATGACAAGATTGTTCACCTCCATTACATACTGACAATAGCCTCAGCCTCTTGAGTCTTGTGGCCATGTCCTTCCTGTGAATATGCTGACCACACACACACACGTGCACACACGCACACACGCACACACGCACGCACACATACACATGCATGCACGCGTACACACGCGTGCACACACACGCACGCACACATACACATGCGTGCACACACGAACACACGCATGCACGCGCACACACACACATGCACACACACGCATGTTTTCTGTTTTCTTTATATAAAGAAAGATAAGTATGCCAACTAAATATTTAAAAATTCCATTGAGAAATTGTTGAGCAAAAAGTAGTGATAATATATCGGAATATATAATTTGCTTAGATTAAAAAACTCAAATGAACATTACCAAAAAAGCATGCACTTTAAAGGACATAAATATGCAATTTGTGAGATCAATTCTGACAACAAAGACACAGTTCTAATATCATGAAATATTGTTATAGTCATACTATTTTTGTGGTCTGAATCAAAAAATACCAAGAATCAGTTTTGATCATTTTAAGAACAAAAGGCAGGTAAGACTGATAGAAATATCGGTCAAAATTCTAAAGGTAAGATGTTAAATCTATTAATATAATTTTATGCTCACCGTTCATCCAGTGGCATTTGTTAATTTAATTAACAATAATAAATCATTTGTTATGACATTTAATTTCCAAATAATTCCATTATGGTCAGCAAAGCAATCAAGAAATATACCTTTTCCCATTTAAGCGATATCAAGCCTTATAAAAATGAAAAAATGAAGTTAAAATAGAGTATTTATGGCTATGCATGGGTTGTGATTCAGCCTGTATTTAACTGGAGGCAATTCTATTCTACATGAACATTATGTCTGGTGTGTGTTGTTCCCTTATTCATCCTGCGCCCTTTTATTTGTCATTTCCTTAAATATACCTTCTGGGCCTCCCACAATGTGCATAACGGTGTCCTAATTGTCTGAATGCAATCGTACTCCAGGTATCCAAATGCCAAGTGTCCCCTCTGTCATTTTGTAGTTGGTTTTCCTCAAGAATATAGTAATTAGTTCCTCTGGGAAGTGCCCCCGTAATGAGGGAGCTCTCAGTAAACATGTCTCTGAGTGCAGACGGCCACTCCACAGTCAGAGCAGAGACGTGTGAATCAGACTGGGGTCCGCAGAACCGGACCGGCTCTGCATCAGGGTGCCGGAGCTTCTTGGTCAAACTGCGGTGGGATTTGGGGACTAGGTGGGGGTTCCTACACTGTACGAGACCACAGCATGTTGGATAATGTAATGATCCAAGCTTTTGCATACCACAGGCAGACACCACGATATAAGAAATAACAGGCTTTAATGGAAGTCACAGGGAACAGGTCAAAGTCCAGCAAACAGAGCAATGTAGGCTAGGCACTTAATGGTCCAGGTAACCAGAGCAATGAGAAGGCAGGGCGAGGTCCAGAACAGGTCAAAGCCGTGAGATCAAGCAGCGGGGCTGGAGAACAGGAAGGTATAAGGGCTGGAGAACTGGGGGGCTAGAGCAGGGCTTGGACAAGGCAGGACTGGAACGAAGACAGCTAAGGCAGGCAGGAGAGACACAGAACTCTGGAAACAGGTGCTGGACAGAACTGGGACATGACAGGGACACGAGTATGAGGGAGTATGAGTACAGGCACACGAGTATGAGTATGAGTATGAGTATGAGTATGAGTACAGGCACACGAGTATGAGTATGAGTATGAGTATGAGTACAGGCACACGAGTATGAGTATGAGTATGAGTACAGGCACACGAGTATGAGTATGAGTATGAGTATGAGTACAGGCACATGAGTATGAGTACAGGCACACGAGTATGAGTATGAGTATGAGTATGAGTACAGGGACACGAGTATGAGTATGAGTACAGGCACACAAGTATGAGTATGAGTATGAGTACAGGCACACGAGTATGAGTATAAGTATGAGTATGAGTACAGGCACACGAGTATGAGTATGAGTATGAGTATGAGGCACACAAGTATGAGTATGAGTATGAGTACAGGCACACGAGTATGAGTATAAGTATGAGTATGAGTACAGGCACACGAGTATGAGTATGAGTATGAGTACAGGGACACGAGTATGAGTATGAGTATGAGTACAGGCACACGAGTATGAGTATGAGTATGAGTACAGGCACACGAGTACGAGTATGAGTATAAGTATGAGTATGAGTACAGGCACACGAGTATGAGTATGAGTATGAGTACAGGCACACGAGTATGAGTATGAGTATAAGTATGAGTATGAATACAGGCACACGAGTATGAGTATGAGTATGAGTACAGGCACACGAGTATGAGTATAAGTATGAGTATGAGTACAGGCACACGAGTATGAGTATGAGTGTGAGTACAGGCACACGAGTATGAGTATGAGTATGAGTATGAGTATGAGTACAGGCACACGAGTATGAGTATGAGTATGAGTACAGGGACACAAGTATGAGTATGAGTATGAGTATGAGTACAGGCACACGAGTATGAGTATGAGTATGAGTACAGGCACACGAGTATGAGTATAAGTATGAGTATGAGTACAGGCACACGAGTATGAGTATGAGTATGAGTACAGGCACACGAGTATGAGTATGAGTATGAGTATGAGTGTGAGTACAGGCACACGAGTATGAGTATGAGTATGAGTATGAGTACACAGAGACGAGTATGAGGGAGTATGAGTATAAGAACAGGAACATGAGTACAGGGACATGAGTACTGGGACAGGAGTACTGGGATAAAGTACACTGTATTTAATTTCCAATGAAATTACGTTTAATTGCTGTTATGGGAATGCACATTTTGCCAGACAGTCTCCAGGAATATTAAGTCAGAACAGAATATTAAACTGCAATATTCACAGTCAATTGACACCTTTCTTCACATTTTAACAGATTCTAACAAATATCATCTTCAAATTCATTTGTAAAAAAAATGCATTCCACTTTAAAATGAATGGCCCTTCAGCACACAAGTAGTCAGGGGCTTCACATGGTGAAAAACAACATTTGCTCTGCCTTGCCAATCCAATTACCTTATATTTGAATAATCCTGGAGCTAGTTTTGTACTTTATATCACATTACATTACAGGAATTTGGCAGACACTCTTATCAAGAGCAAGGTACAACAAAATGCATAATCATAACCAGGGACAGCTGCACTGAGGGACCTCAGGGAAGGGCAGTGTGAGAGTAACCACATAAAAACTTAAGAACATAAGAACTGGGATCCTCAAGCAGGTGGTGAGAAAGGGATGGATTTTCCGGATGTCGTACAGGAAGAATCTGAATGCCTGGGTCACAGCCGTGGTGTGCATTATGGTGTGCATTAGGATTTCCTTTAAATTTCTGAACTCATTGTAATTTCATTTATCCCATGTCACGCATACCTTGTCTGCTGACACTATTTTCATAAACTGTTAATGAAAATTTAGGGAGCGGTTACCTGAATCTTTCCTGTGGATTTGTATTTGTTGACATTTGTTCAATTCTGAGCTATCTCTTAATATGGGTGCCTACTAACTGGACGAGTGCAGTCATCCCGGATAGTACTGCACAAGGTGTTGTGGGGTTCCAATATTGCATTACCCTTCATGCCCCAGAGCAGGCTAAATCCTTCTGAAATCATACACACACAAAGTCTAAAGGTGTTGAAAGTTGTCTTCAAAAGATAAAGTGAATTTCATTATGATGCCAGGCTTGATCGTAAAGCATTCATAGGCCACAGCAGACAAGGTGTAATTCTACCAAACGCATGCTGCATCTTTCCCTGTAATCTCCTGAATGAGCTGCGCAGACCATCACATGACCTTGTTACATACTGAGGAAGATAAAAAAACCTTTCAAAACACCGTAATAAATGTGTGTATGGTACAGCGGATGAAATATCTGGCTCCTATATGTCTTTATTAATCTGGGGCAAGCTGTTTGACTATGATTGGCTAATGGGACCCTTCTTCTGCACAAGCAAAGACGGATGCTGATTTGTGGCTCGATGCCCCTTTGTAAATATGGGCCTTTATGCACATTACACATTAGCCCTGCTAATTATTAATCTGTATTTTTATCAGCCTGTCATGAATGAGTCGGCTGTGTTATTTTGGAACTGTTCTTTCTGACTTGGGACGCAGCAGTGCTCTTTGTTCAATTTTGACAGAAAGAACTATTCTTACAAAAGAAACCTGGAATAACCAATGATTCCCTTACAAATCAAACCTGGAATAACCAATGATTCCCTTCTTGGGGAATTACAGTACAGGTAGTCGTCGACTTACGACCGTAATTGGTTCCGACCGACCGGTCATAAGTGGAACTGGTCGTAAGTCGGCCTATATTATAATTACCTTACATATATTATACTGTGTAATGATATTATAATCACCTTTAAGTCATATTTTATCAATGTCTTCTTTGTCAGTGTGTCTTGGTGGCGCAGCCTGCAGAGCACTGACCGCATGCACATTGTGAGCCGCGACGTCAACGGTTCGAATCCGACCGTCTGACCATTTTTCGCATGTCTTTCCATATACTGTAGAGTATCATCTTTCTACACATTACAGTCGCGGTCGTAAAGGCGAACAGTCATAAGTTGCATAGGTCATAAGTCGACGACTACCTGTATATGCTTTTATTTTGAAATCCAAAACCATAATGTGGGGATAACATTTGCAGAGCTGTTTGTAACCCAGTGATAAAATATCACTACAAAGAGTTTCTTTAATCTTCATGTAATTTAATTACAAGCAAAGGTTAAGAAAATGGTTGTTCAATTAATCCCTTTCATCACTTGATTAGCCACTCAACAGCTTCCGCCCTGATTTACGTTTATTGACAGCTCCCGCACTTCTCTAATTGTACAGAGTGCAGCCGAGAGAAGAGGTTAATGGTGACCAGAGCGAAGAAAACTCCTGAAAAGAACAAAAACTTGAACAATAACTTAAAGCTAGTGTAGCTAGTCTCCGGCTCATCAGTCAGAAACAGCCAGGAAGTTCACAAGAGACGTTTTTTTTCTGACATTTCATTGATCGAATCATGAAGAAAACCTCACTCTGCAGCCTGTACTTTTGGAATGTCTTATTTTGTGAGCGGGCCACACCTGAAAAGGACACTGTTTTCAAACCTTGTTTTCAGATTGCAGTTTCACCTTTCTTACATTACAGGAAGGATTATAATCCTTCATGTCTTTTGAACCCAAAACTCTGATCAGTTTAGACATGTTTTATGTCTTTCAGTGCATGACCCTTCAGAACACTTTGCTTTGGTGCTCTACATTCAATCAGATAAGTAATTGTTTAATATTTGGCCATGATATGCATTAATATGAGCCTCTAATGCTTGGAGCCTCTAATTTTAATTAAATATTAATCACTTTTTGTTTTGTTGTTTCACTCTCATGCCAGTAGGATGATCAGAAACATTTCTGACATTTTTATACTTTTTATTGACAGGATGTAGTCCCTATGAGAACAATCCCTTCTTGTGGTGGGTTACTTTTTTTCATTGGCCTGCTTGAATTTCCAATGATTCTGGGTTTGTAATTTCACCTCGTACCATTTGAAGAATTTAGTAAGGGTGTACATTTATTTTACCGCACTTATTTGCAGTGATTCTTTAACTTGAGCGAGAATTCAAAGCATTGCTCTTTGACATATGGATTAAGACAGTAATTAACATGTAAATGAAGCCTGTGGTTTGTACCTATGATAATAACAGTGTGCACTTTGCACTCTGTGCTGTCATTGCGTATGTGGTATTAAGAGGTAAATACCTCTTTAACTGCAGAGAGCCATGGGGATTAATGTTCTATCTGTTCACACTTTGTATCATTTAAGAGGTGAAGAAAATCATCCAAGTGGATTTATCAGTATATCAGATGCTTTTATCCAGAGAATCTAAAATAATAATGCATATTACTCTATGAGAACAACAAATGTTGAACGAAAATCTAAAGTGTCATTGCATACACTGCCAAAATGAATGATAAATATTTATATAACAAATATTGAACAATACAAGTTGGATTAGGAGAACAACCATACTAATGCAATACTCAGTGTAACAGGCAAAAACAACTGCACCAGTAATCCAAACTGACTGGAGCTCAGGACACGTGTACAGTTGTAGGAGAGCGGAGAGTCTGGAATAAGAGTAATGATGCAGATTTAAGAGAGCTTGGTTTGGTAAAGGTTTAGCTTCAGTGACGGATTAGCTTTGTAGTGTGAAACAACACTGAGGCTTGCTGTGGTGCAATACATGAATAATATACTTATAATGCACCTATGCATTAATAATTTCTTACAATATGCCAGCTTTTGAACATGGAAGAAAAAAACTGTTAATTTGTAATGTTCAATGGTATACTTTTAATTGTGCTAAATTAAATACAAAAAGTAAATAGATTATAACTTTAAACTTATAAAATAGTATCTGTAATTATGTATATTGTCAAATTTGATTGCACCCATATGGAATTAAGACATACAATTCTGGGGTGGATGGAAGAGTGAGCTGTTACAGGCTAAATGTTGTTTCTGCTTCACCTTTTCATTCTTATTAAAGAAGAATCTCAGTTAAAATGTGGAGTAGTGTTCTGGAGGAGTGAGTGTACTCAAAAGTGCTTGGGCTTTGGTGACTGCACATTTCTTTTAACCATTCAGCACCCATCTGTGAATAGGAAATCAAAGTGGCTTGTCATCAGAGATGTTTGTGAGGATGTGTACGTCCCTCCTTCTGGTTTACAGATGAAGGGCCAGGGCCCAGAGAGGGGGGATACTGTGTGCTCGGCTGCCTGGTGAAAGCCTGGCTCTTTCTGTGAATATTAACCAGGGCTCAGATCTGGACCAAACAAAGCTTGGTTTGAGTGTTAGATCGGATAATAGGCCAGGCTCTTTCAGTGAAGTCCTCAAGCACTTGGGAAATGGGGGGGAGGGGGGTGCGATGGTGGGCAATGGGAAAGGAAGTAATAAAAAAACGACAAACACGTTTGAGAGCGTGTGTGTGTGTGTGTCTGTGTGTGTGAGTGTGTGTGTGTGTGTGTGTGTGTGTGTGGTGTGTACGTGTATGCATGTGCATGTGCATGTGTGCTTGTGTGTGCGCATTGAAGATCAGTCAGTCAAACATCAGATATTTTCTCTGCAAGAAAACAATTGGGGCACCTCGTGGGGTTTGGTTAACACACTTTATCCCCTGCCAGACACTTCAAGGGGATCTGAGTCTGAAGTGACTCAGATCCAAGCACTTCAGGATTTGATGTGCTGGGCTGGTACATCATCCACACTGTCTGAAACAATTTAGTCAATTGAAAGTGTATCGCCAATGCTTTAATTAAGAGAATATCCCCTCATTTGGCCAAGTGAGATTCTGAGGGGATCTTTCCACATAGGACAAAGCAACAACACCTAAACAAGTAGGAAGTACTAAATGACTGAGGAAGAGCCCCTAGATAGCAAAACAAGTTGTCTCATTCATCCTGATCCTACCACTATTTTTATATATTTATTTATTTTCTTTTCTTTTCTTCTCTTTTCCTTTTTATGTTTAGTCTAAGGTTGTAAATTGTTTTCCCTGTCATGTGTTGTTTTGTAGTTTGTGTCTGTTCTGTCATTGTTGTGTATTGGATTGTTCTGTTTGTGTTGTAATTATTTGTTTGGGACCCCCTCGAAAAGGAGAGGATTCCTCTCAAGGGTTTTATCCCGTCACAATAAATGTCCTATATTTTTTATATTTTCACTTAAGTGTTTCATAAACATTTATATGAATTTGATTGAACACAATCAGCAATTTAACCCTATAAACACTGCCCCCTTGTGGTTTAGTCATCAGCATCCCAAATGATTGTTGTGTTCGTATTTATATAAACTGCGATATAATAAACCTGCAAAATGGTGATGTCAGATTGTTAAAAAGACTCTCCACTAGTGAGGACAGTAGTTTAGATGCTTATCAGCCTCTTATTTGCAAATAAGGGCATATAAACTCCAGTCTCATTTTTACTGAATCACATAAATAAGTAGGTGTAATAATCAAATCAGGCAATTGTGTGGCAGCAGTCCAATGTACACAATCATGTAGGTACAGGTCAGGAGTTTGAGTTAATGTTCAAATCAACCATCAGAATGTGGGGGAAAAATGTGATGTGAGTGACTTTGACTGTGGAATGACTGTTGGTGGCAGACAGGATGGTCTGAGTATCTCAGAAAATGCTTATCTCCTTGGATTTCCATGCACACTACACTAGAATGGTGCAAAAGAAGTCCTAAGAAATACCTAATAAATTTCTCACTGAGGGCGGCACGGATGGTGCAGTGGGTAGCACTGCCGCCTCACAGCAAGGAGGTCCTGGGTTCGAATCCCCGTCGGCCGGGGCCTCTCTGTGCGGAGTTTGCATGTTCTCCCCGTGTCTGCGTGGGTTTCCTCCGGGTACTCCGGTTTCCTCCCACAGTCCAAAGACATGCACGTTAGGCTGATTGGAGAGTCTAAATTGCCCGTAGGTATGAGTGTGTGAGTGAATGGTGTGTGTGCCCTGAGATAGACTGGCGACCTGTCCAGGGTGTATTCCTGCCTTTCGCCCAATGTATGCTGGGATAGGCTCCAGCCCCCCTGCGACCCTGATCAGGATAAGCGGGTTCAGATAATGGATGGATGGATTTCTCACTGAGTGTATGTGAATAAAACACACATGGAGGTAATTTTTCTTGATATTTTATCGAAAAACAATCTGTTTTAATAGAAGATTAGCTTTTCGGATCTTTCATGTGTCAGGACAAAAAGATATGCAGATGTTTTGTATTTAGAGAGATTCAGGGACACTTGAGGACATCTGGGAGCAGTTTTGGGAAAACTTGTGGAATTTGAATGCTTGTCGATACCTCTACCCAATTTGATAAGTTGATATGTTTGTGCACATAAAGTAGTTCTAGGTTGGTCCTTGACTTTGAAATGTAGATATTCCATGTTAAAAACATAAGTTGTATTGTCATTTTTTTATATTTTAATTAATATTTTGTGTACACTGTATGTACAGTACTGTGCAGAAGTCTTAGGCACCCAATACTTTATTATATATGTTTATTGTTGTGTGTGTGTTAGTATAAAATAACATTTGAGATTTCCAAATATTCATTTTCCAAAAGATTAAATTTTACAGAGACATTTTTGTATTTAATTTAAAAAAGTAATATATTACTGTAAGCAATTGGCTACATTTTACATAAAAACTTGACCAAGGCTGTCTGAGATCAGAAGCAAGGAGCCAACCAAAGTCTGCAGAAGAACTATGGCAAGTTCTCCAACAATCCCTGCTGATTGTCTTATAGAACTGCAGGACAGCGTTGGCTATCTCAGAGAAGTGATGCAGTTTTAACACCAAAAGGTGGTCACAAAAATAGATAATATTTTTTTTAACTATTCTGCCAAATTACTAATATGTAATGTAAAATGTATAGTACATTTTTTTTCCTCTCGGTGGGCAAAGTAGAAAGGGTTTTTGCATTCTGATAAAACAAACACATACTGTAACATACATTCTGTAACAGACTTCTGCTTGTGAATCTAGGAGTATTTGTTTTTAGCTGTAATACACATTTTTGTGGACAAACGTTTTGTGAATTCACATTTTCTGCTGAGAAAACTAGAGAGAAATAAATAGATGAGCAAGATCTCGACTCAAGATTTCTAGAGGACATTATTGAGTGGTATCACTAGGGAAGAGAGGAAGATCCTTGCATCAGGGACATTAGAATATATGGGCCAAGAAGCAGTAATACACACAGTGTTGTGTTGTAGTAGATTTCATTTGAAATATACATATTTTACATCCATTTCAAAAAGCACCACACTTTCAAAGAGACAAATCTCTGAATATAACGACCTTGCCGGAGATGAATGTTGTAGACTGGATGCCTGACTGGTAACTGAGGGGATACATTGCAGCAAATTATATTCATTAAAAAATGCTTGATGTCTGTTCCAGCCTGGTAATAGACTGCTTTCGGACATGCCATTAGAGAAGGTACAATCAAAGAAGAAGTGGGAATGTGCACATACTATATATAGTGCCATGAAAAAGTATTTGCCCCCTTTCTGAATTTCCTCTACTATTGCATATTTGTCACACTGATCTGATCTGCCACAGCCTCTCTATTGGGTTCAAGTCAAGACTTAGATTAGGCCACTCCAAATATTTTGTTTTGTTTGTTTTCAGCTATTCAGATGTGGACTTGCCTCAGTGTTTTGATTCATTGTCTTGCTGCATAACTCCATTACTCTTCAGCTTCAGGTCTCAGACAGATGACCAGACATTCTCCTGAAGAATGGTCTGGTATAGAGAAGACTCCAGTTCCTTCAATAATGGCAAGTAGTCAAGGTCCTGAAGCAGCACAGCATGCCCACACCATGACTCTACCACCATGTTTGATTTTTGGTATGATATACTGTGAATTATGTGTTTGCTTTATGCAAGACATGGTGGGACCTGTATCATCAAAAATGTTTTTGCAAATGTGAGATGAGCATTGATATTTATTTTGGTGAGTAGTGGTTTCTGCCTTCTGCTACTCTAACATAAACTCCATCTTTGCCCAGTCTCTTTCTTATTGTACAGCCTTGAACACTGACCTTAGCTGAGACTAGAAAGGCCTGCAGGTTTCTGGATTTTCTTCTGAGATCTTTTGTGACTTCCTGGAAGATTTGGCAGGCCTAGTCCAAGTCTTTCCTTGAACCCAATAGGGATGTTGTAGCAGGATTAAAACAGTTCTGCAAGGAAGAGTGGGCTAAAATTCCTCCACAGCGATGTGAAAGTCTGATATGAATATTAGGAAGTGCTTGGATGATTGCAGCTAAAGGTGGTTCAACCAGTTAAGTTTAAGGGGGCAATTGCGCTTTCCACAGTGGTGATACAGGCATTTAATATCTTTTTTCTTTAAATATAGGTAAGAGTGATTTAAAAATGTGTTTTGTTTTTACTCAGGTTCCCTTTGTCTAAAAATCTGAAACCATCCAGTGTGATAAATATTCAATAATAAAGGACACCAGCTCCTTAATAAAATATGTCAATCATATGGCAGCATAAAAGCATGCTGAAATGGTCAACAGGTTCAGGTGTTGTTCAGACCAAAGATCTGAATGAGGAAGAAAGGTGATCAAAGTGACTTTGACCGTGGTGATTCTTGGTGCCAGACGGGGTGGTTTCATTGTTCTAGTTTATTTTGGTAAGCCTATTGTTTGGTATATGTTTCTGGCAGTGTTTTCTTATTTCTCATTATAGCTTCCCTGATTTTCACTGGCACAACTCCGGTCTTTAACTTCATATGTGCTGGAGTACAGAGCCAAAACAAAGTGTGTCACTGTCCAAGTACTTACGTACTGCAAGGTATATCTCAGCCTTCCTTGTGTGGCCTTGCTACAGACAAATGGGAACCTCCTGTCCTCAAAACTGATTTGGGATCACATTATTGGCCCTGATCATGACCACAGACATTTTGTGGAAATAGACTAAATTGATCCAGGGTCAGCATTTTGGGACAGACTCCAACTGCTCTTCACACAGAGGGCCCGACAGTATGCAGTGCCGCTTCCCTTGGGCTCTGGGGAAGGCAGAGACAAATGGAAGATCAATGGCCCTGCTTTCCCAGAGCATTCTTATTTCTCAGATGGGATACTGATGCTAACTATCAATAGCAATAAGGGGCTGTCTGAGACAGAATTAAAGTACTGGCTGACCAATGTGGCTGTCTGTTGGGAGACAGAGCCCAATACAGCAGAAAATGGACCACTAGATTTGTCTGTATTTCGTAGTCGTAAACTGTACACCTTTTTTATTGGCAAAATGTTTTGTTTGTATTACCATGCCATTACCTTTGCTCACTTTGAATTATTTTATCTGTGATCACATGAACAGTGCATTCATATGTTTTATATAAGACATAAGACATAAGAGTAATATATATTTGTGGCAAGGGCATAGTTTCCGAGAAGGAAGCAGGGTGATCTGAGGACCATGCCTCCTGGTTAAGTGGGCACACACCTGGACTACGCTGTGAATCAGTCCAGGCTTTTAAGAAGTGTGCTTCTTCCCACAGAAGGTAGCTGAGACCAGAGCCACAGGAGAGTGGAGAAGGTAGCTGAGACCAGAGCCACAGGAGAGCGGAGAAGGTAGCTGAGACCAGAGCCACATGAGAGCGGAGAAGGTAGCTGAGACCAGAAAGCCACAGGAGAGCGGAGAAGGTAGCTGAGACCAGAGCCACAGGAGAGCGGAGAAGGTAGCTGAGACCAGAGCCACAGGAGAGTGGAGAAGGTAGCTGAGACCAGAACCACAGGAGAGTGGAGAAGGTAGCTGAGGCCAGAGCCACAGGAGAGTGGAGAAGGTAGCTGAGGCCAGAGCCACAGGAGAGTGGAGAAGGTAGCTGAGACCAGAGCCACAGGAGAGCGGAGAAGGTAGCTGAGACCAGAAAGCCACATGAGAGTGGAGAAGGTAGCTGAGACCAGAGCCACAGGAGAGTGGAGAAGGTAGCTGAGACCAGAGCCACAGGAGAGCGGAGAAGGTAGCTGAGACCAGAGCCACAGGAGAGTGGAGAAGGTAGCTGAGACCAGAGCCACAGGAGAGCGGAGAAGGTAGCTGAGACCAGAGCCACAGGAGAGTGGAGAAGGTAGCTGAGACCAGAGCCACAGGAGAGTGGAGAAGGTAGCTGAGACCAGAGCCACAGGAGAGCGGAGAAGGTAGCTGAGACCAGAAAGCCACATGAGAGTGGAGAAGGTAGCTGAGACCAGAGCCACAGGAGAGTGGAGAAGGTAGCTGAGACCAGAGCCACAGGAGAGTGGAGAAGGTAGCTGAGACCAGAGCCACAGGAGAGCGGAGAAGGTAGCTGAGACCAGAAAGCCACAGGAGAGTGGAGAAGGTAGCTGAGACCAGAAAGCCACATGAGAGTGGAGAAGGTAGCTGAGACCAGAAAGCCACAGGAGAGCGGAGAAGGTAGCTGAGACCAGAGCCACAGGAGAGTGGAGAAGGTAGCTGAGACCAGAGCCACAGGAGAGCGGAGAAGGTAGCTGAGACCAGAAAGCCACATGAGAGTGGAGAAGGTAGCTGAGACCAGAGCCACAGGAGAGTGGAGAAGGTAGCTGAGACCAGAGCCACAGGAGAGTGGAGAAGGTAGCTGAGACCAGAGCCACAGGAGAGTGGAGAAGGTAGCTGAGACCAGAGCCACAGGAGAGTGGAGAAGGTAGCTGAGACCAGAAAGCCACATGAGAGCGGAGAAGGTAGCTGAGACCAGAAAGCCACAGGAGAGCGGAGAAGCAAAACCCACTGAAAAGCCAGCACACTGAAGAGCTGTTCGGGTTATTTCCGTTGCATTTATTATTTTAGTTTATTATTTTAATTTATTATTTTAGTCCAAAATCTATGCTTTATCACAGACCACTGGTGAAAGGGAATCTGGTCAAAAAAATATATAATTTGTTACGAAGAGACAATTGGTTTTTAATGGAAAGGCTCATGTTACATTTAGCCTGCAGTTCCACTTTGCTATTTGATTTACAAGCTCACCTGCATGCAGTTACAAAACCTTTCAACCAAATGCCAGCTCTTGCAATTAGGTTACAGCACAGATGCCCACCAAAGCCAGAATGTCAGCATTTAACTTGCAAATCTCTGATCAACCTGCCTAACATTAACTAACATTCTACTGCTCAGCCTGTCAACTCTGGCTAGGTAATCCATCTGCATGCAAAACATTCATTATAATCCTGGCTCTCACATTGTATTCATTCATTCATTTGCGAATCTCTGATCAACCTGCCGAATAATTTTTTAATTGTAAATGTATTGTAGGCATTCACAATGGGATTCAGGTGAGTGTTATTATACATTAGGAAACAGGTAGGTAAAAACACGGAGCGCAACATGGATATAGAAATATACAGAAACGGGGAAACAAGGAAACAAACTACGAAACAGGGGCACAGGACATGACGGTGTTTATTCAAAAAGAGTCATCCACCACATCAAAAAGAGATATAATAATGCCAAAATGGGAATTTACGTTAAAAACCTAGTTTATGTAAATATAGGCTCTCTCATATGTAAAAAGTGATGTGTCCCCTTTTTTTTCTTTTGCTGCATGGTATTTGTTATTTGAAATCCACAGCATCAAGGGACAACATTTCCTTTTTCCCCAGTTGAAGCATAGCATTTGGCACTGCAGGCTTTCTCCTCAAACATACATAGCCATGAAGAAACACACAGACCTGTCTGTCCCAATCACCACCTCAGGAATAAGGAGCAAAGAGCTAGACGTCTGGGGAAGATTAAACTACATTATATTAAATCATGTCTTTGTTTGACAGTGTAAATAAGTAGAGACAGTAAAATCAAGAAATGATAGACGAGCTGAGCACTCTTCAAATGCTGAAAACACAAATACCACTTCCTACCAAATTGCATACACTGTCCCGCATTTGTAAAGCACTCATTCCTGCCTTAATTCAATCAGAAGACAGAGATAATGTAGCCCTGTGCAAACAGCCCATGCTTTAGAGAACTGGTGTAATTAAACCTCCCCCTGGATGTCTGGGAATGCATAAATTTACTGTATTACAAAACCCAAACCACAACGTCTGGATGGCCCCTTGTAGTGTGGTGAATGTTCCGCCCGCCCTTATTGGCCGAAGCCATCTAGCCTTCCTCCACCTGGTAAACCCCTGCCTCCTGACTATTGCAATAACTCTGAAGTTTAGTCACAGTTTACCTGGGCTTCCCTGGTCTATGTGTGTCTCTCGTTTCTGATAGCTGTTACTGTGTCTACTCTGAAGGCCAACAGAGGCCAACAAAGAAAGATGAGATTGATCACTCTTTAAATGTTTGAGACAGTTCTGTTTTCCTTTTTTCCTTTGATTCATGCAAAAATGACAGAGGAGATTACAGCTTACTGAGTCACTGGTGGGACCAGCTCCAGAGAGGCCCTTTATAAACAGATTCCACTCTCTGCTTGGGCAGGTATTGGATTTTTATATCACATAGTTCCGGGGATGCAGTACAGTAGATTTTAGCAATAGGCAACCTGCTGCCTATCTAGCTGGCTAGCAAACTCATGGCCCACTAGTAGAATTTGGAAATAAGTAATGTTAAATTATATGCATTGTATAAACCTAATAAGTTGCTTTTCTATAAGATTAAGTTATTGCCTTGTTTACCTCTAATAAACCAGTGCAGGCCTGTTGCATGTAAAACACATTGTATTGAATAGACATACATGGTGATTTCGCTCACATTATTCCCTAACAATCATTAGTATATGTTTATTTTGTTTATAAAGGCTGGAATTCCGACACGGATCATCCAGTAAGAATGTAAATACCTTCAAATCAGTTCATTGGTTTGTTCCAAATCCAATGTGCTGGAGTACTGCGCCAAGACCCACTGTGTCCTGTATAAAGAGTGGTCCCCTTCAAATCTGTGAATCAGTGGTTTTAGAGGATTGAAAAACATATCACTCATGTTTTTATTTAACAGTCACAGTATGTGTTATGTCCACGGGTCATTAGAAAGCCAATGCCACCTGTAAACAATTCCAAGTGATACTTCCTTTGGCTGGAAATTAGTTGGATTTTGTTTTTCCATTTTATTGATGGTAAGTTCCTCATTTTTGTTGTCAACAGGATAATACAAAATTTGCAGATCTGCATCACTGCATCACTGGTCAGCTCAACTAAACTCATTCAAAGGCAAATTGTTAGCAGATCAGGATTGACCAATTGTCAAAAAACAGCCAATAGAACATAATGCGCATATCCTGTGTGCCCAATGCCAGCCAATTAATGTCATGAAATGGTCACTACTTGATAGGCATTAATACATATTAAAAGGGTAAGCATATAACATTACAATAACCAATTTAATTATGAGATCACATAAATAACACATGTATATATTCATTTATCTGAATAGTGGGTTACATCATTGGTACCTTTTTGAAAGGAAAACACTCACTTTGTTTCTTCTCAGTTCTACCTTTAGATTGTTTGATTTTTAGTTTTACTGGGTTGCAGTTTTGTCCTTGTCCCTCTATCTCACAATAGTTTATAGCTCCACCACTTGCAATTAACTGTTGAGAAATGGTTTGATTGGAAAAAAATTTTCCCACTGTTTTATTGTAAATCACATCAATAAAAAAAATAATGATCTGCCTTGATGGGTGTAATCAGGGGCAACAGAAGATCAAATAAATGTATTATGCCACAGTCAGCCAGAAACATTGCATTAACTTCAAATTAATTAATGAATAACTATCACATTTTTCATGGATATACATTTACAGTTATGGCAGATAGGAGCTCACCTACAAACATAAATATTTTGCCGGGAGGTCCAGATAGTCCATATGTTGTAAGCATGATGCAGGCTCGAGGATGAGAATGTAGGAAGGCCTACAAAAGCAAATTCAGTACAGGGTAACAAATTATTTTAATAAAAATAATTGAAGTCGCTGAACTAGAATGATGTTTCCCGACCTACTAAAACAACATTAGGACGATATTAGGACGAGTATTTTTACCTTTACCGACCCATGTTGCTCATGCTGTTCAGTTATGCGGTCAGACGCTCTGTGTTTCTGAGCAATGATCAATTATAGGCTGTCAGTAATAATAGTGAATGATGGCGCTTAGCCGCCCCTCTCCCAAAACCCTTCATTGATTAACTCGTAACCGAACGAGAGAGCGTGCCCCACGTGCACAGAAACTGCCTCTGCCACTTTCCCCTCGCGACAAATCAAAGAGCAGCGAGAAAGCGTCAGAAAAGACCATAATCTGATGCAAACTGTGAAACATGGGCGACAACATGGGAATTGCGTATTATATCAACGCTCGAATTTCTCTAGATCTAATCGTTTTTGTTTTGCTGCTTATTTTTTATTATTATAAGGAACTTCGTTTGTTTTTTAATAATTAAACAGGGTGCTACATAATAATTTGTTTGCAACTGAAATCTAACTGCGTTGTGTGTGTGTGTGTGTGTGTGTGTGTGTGTGTGTGTTTGTGTGTGTGTGTGTGTGTGTGTGTATGTATATATATATATATATATATTGATCATTTTGCATTACATTTACATTATTCATTAATTTTATTCATTTATTTGTTGTTACTTGTATCAGTCACTCAGTAATTGTTAAAACAGTGTAGTCTCCGGCCAAACTGAGTCAATCTCATTTCAAATGTCTCTCGCTCGACTGGGTTGCAAATCACCCTGTTTACAATCTCACACCAATACTCGCATCAATTAACTGACCACAAAATTGTAGTGTTCTCCCCCTAAGGTTTATGCCAAATATTGTTTTCAACAATTCTTACTTTTAAACCTTTATCTATTCCTAGGCCTACATGTTTGAAAATTCTCTTGATTCGGTTTGTCCAGCACTTCTACTCCGGCACCAAATGGTAATTAACGTGTATTGATCATAATGCATTTTTTCGTTCTATTTGCATTTAGATTTGTCCATTTTCATTTTGTTGTTTGATCTTAGGATCTTGAAAAATCTTCTGAAATGTACGTACATGTTTACCAAGTTCGTGTATGAAAATGTTAAGAAAAGTTATAATGACGAATCCCTTAACATTGAAAAAAATATATAATGATAATGATGAAGATGTGTGTGCAGTCAATTTAGAATCTACAATAACATGTAAATTCAACCAGAATATAAGTAGGATTGTGTTTTTGTCATTAATAATTGAATAACAGACGTAGAAGTATGTGTAGGTGACGCAAGAACAAGGAAGATCCATCTGGCCTGAAGCAGCTCTTTAAATATTCTGTGAAAAACAATGACATTCGCGGTATCATCAATAGTAACGTTATTATCTTCATCACCCCGACTCATAGATTCGCCTGTCTTTTCCTCGTAATAATCGGCGAATGTACAGAACAGTACCGCAGCTCCTGAAGGCATGCTCTCGAAATAGATGGAAACTGTTGTTACAAATATTCTGGATTATTGTTACAATTATTTTCCATTTCCTCAGATACAAATTGATAGGCTTCAGTAGTTCTGTTGTTGCCCTTATATAGAATTTAGCCATGGAACTCGGCAAACATGAAAAAAACATATTGTAATATGATACATCAAATATAATGCGAATAGAGGACTTTTCAAATAGTGTGCATTTCCACACGTGCATTTGTTGTCCATAGATTGTCTTGTTTAATTAAACATTTGGGCAATTCTCCAAGTTGTGGAAATCTTTAAATTAGAAGTAGCCTGTTCTGTCAGTATAACAATTGAATATACTTTCTGGCGAGATCAAATAGTCAGATATAGCCTGTGTATACTTCACTCTACTACTATACTGTAATTTCTTAAGTCTAAATCTATTGTATTGATGCAAATTAACCTGCCTACAGATAAAACAGGGGCTTTGTCTGACCGAGGTTACAGGAACTCGGGAAGTCTAGCTTGTATCAAAAGCGAATCAGAATATAGCCAACACAATTTAAGTAAAAAGAGCTGTTGAATTAAGAAAATGTGAAACCAGTAGGCCTATCAAAGTATCACATCTTAAAAAACTACGAGTATTTTCCGCCGTCTTCGGTTATATCCGAAACATGTAGCTATATTATCCTTTGGTCTAATAATATCAAAGTTATCCAATTCTAACGGGAAAAACACAATTACTAAATGTTATGTGCGAATAAAGTAAGAAAGCGTTTGGGTCAAATTCTCAAACGGGATCTTTGCTTAGTAGGCTACTTCGGTATGCCCTCTTCCTGTCTGTGCCAGTTGCTCGTACAGACACACACGCGCGCATAACGCTACTGCTTGCGCCTCCATCGGCCCAAGATTTAATATACCGGTGGCCAATCGCATCATAGCTGGGCTGGGCTCTAGATTTCTCTATGTTCCATGGGGCCCTTAAAGTTTGTTTGTTCGCGGAAGGCAGTGCGTGGTGAAAACGTGTTCGCTGTTCTGAACTACGATAGCGAATATGACTGGGATATTTAAACCATTCCGTGGACTTTGAAGACTTTGGTATCGCGATTAAGCACGGAATTTCGTGTGCTCATTCGCCCTACATTTTCCGCTGTAGCCTGGAGGAACGATTGTGCAGCGACATTACACAAGATCCGAATGACAACGAGCTTGATGCAAATCACGAGGAATGAGAAAACTAGGCAACCTCGGTGTGGTTTCGAAAAGTAGTTCCTGTGGGTGAACGCACGGATGTTTTATTGTTGTCACCTGTTGTGCTTTCGTTTAATGAAACTTATGTGGGTTTGTTCTTCATGAGATGCATTGGAGTGACACTTCGGAGCGCGTGGGCGCAGGACTTGTGCATTCCAGTAGTATCAAAGACAAGTTGGACGCATCTCCCTGTTAGTTGTCAACAAGGGTTAAACTGTAGCCTATCTACCCTGCTTTTCCTCCCTACCCAACTCATTGGGTGGGACCTGAGAGAAAGACAAGACTCTCCAGCAAATCAGGAGCTAATTGATTAAAGAAACTTCATTTGAATAGGAGGCTGGCGAGGTGCCATAGAGTCCCTGTATGATTCATCCAAAGCATTATTGATAATCATAATTATAGCAGACCAAATGCGTGGTGGATGGCCTCTATTTCCGTAATTTTGAGAAGATTTTTTTTTTTTTATAGCAATATCTTATTCTGCCGTGGCTGATGTGTGAGCCAGCATGTCACGGAGGAAACAAGCGAAGCCGCAGCATTTTCAGTCGGACTCGCATCTGGCCATGTCCGAACACAATGGTAAGTTTTAGCCTTGGTTTAAATCAGACCAATTTGTCTCACAGGATTGAATTTATGTGTTTAACGGTGTCTTTGGTCTTTTGTAAAAAACAAACAAACAAAGAAAACTTTTTTTTTTTAACAAACTCTTAATCTGGAATAAAATTTCGTTAAAATGGTCACTGTGTGGATAACTTATCGTACCTTTCCGTTGTGAACCGTATTCTTTTAGTATAAATTCGTACCATCGTTTTAGATCTTATTTCATTGTAGTTGAATAAGATATAGTGAAGGGCATTTCCTTGCTATTGTGACCCTGGAAAGTGTTTTTCATAAAGATGTTTATAAACGGGTCTACGCGAAGATGTGACATTAGCCTATGTCTACAATGATTCGTGCCTCCATGTAGCTACCGTATCAGTACTAGTCAGTTCACCGTGAAGAGGAACTTTAAACTATATGCATGTAGGCTATAGTTATGTTTACATATTACGCTGTATTATAAGCTACTGTTAAAGTTTTAGCATCAAACAATGATATAGGCTATTATGGACTTTTGTATTTATCATAGTTCTACACTCACAAAGACCAAAGGAACCTATGATATGAAGTATATATATACTCTTATTTTGTGTTATATTGAGCAATAATTATTTCGACTTCAAATGTCCTGTGCGTCGATTTGTCTCTCGCTCGGTGTAAGTAAGACTTCGATTGTACCACTACCTGTAAGTAGGCTACATTGCATACGTGTTAAATATAGGCCCGGTTTCACATACAGAATTAGCTTTCCCGGACTAAATTGAGTTTTTTACGGAGAATCCCCATTCAAAATGTCATTTAGTCTAAGACTACCCTACTGCAAGAAAAAAAAACCCCATCTCAAGCTAGGTTTTGAAACAGCTGGTTGACCAGTTCGGACCAGCTCCATAGCCTACTCAGCGTAGTTTAACCGGCTCGGGCTACATTGTGAAACAGCTGGTGAATGAAAGCTGGGCATAGAAGGATTTTACAGCAGGTAGGGTTCATTTTTGTTTGTGAAACTGGCCCATATAGTGAAAAATGAGAAAAGACTTAAGTCTAGCAATGTCTGAGAAATTGTAGGCTATTAGCGAAGGCTCAAACTAAGGAGGTTACTGTAAAAACTCTTAAAGGAAAAGTGAACATAGACCATCGGACAGTTATCACATTTAAATTATGGGTTTCGTGGTCAATAATATTAATGTGTAAAACGCATTTATTGTATTGTCACATTGTTTATTTTTGTGCCATTGCAGTAAATCCAGTTTATTACACTCTCGCGTAGCCTGTATCGATTTCAGCTAAGTGTATCCAATTTTATTTAAGCATGCAGGTGTGCGTGGAAAGTAGCCTACTACAGCTGTAGAATCATAGGCTACATTGACATATCTTTCTAGGTAGGAATGCTGGTTCCGAATAAGAGAGAATATTTCTTAAAAGCACAAATAGCCTACATTATTTGCTTTTGTTGGTACCAGGGTCACAATCAGTTAACTTGCTGAACATTTACGACCTTACGGATTCTCACTTAAACGCCGCGTCCATCTTGCGGCCCATTTTAACATTTGTAAATGTTTGTAAACACGTTTACTAAGCAGGCTAATACTTTTAATGGATTATAACTTTCAGTTTGCGATCATCAACGAGTAGCCATCATCAACGATCTCCCTTCAATATTGATAAATACTTCCATGATTATGAAAATATATAAGTGCTATACTACGTTGTCTGTGGCAATTGATATTTTTCTCCCTTCAATTTTGATAAATACTTCCATGATTATGAAAATATATAAGTGCTATACTACGTTGTCTGTGGCAATTGATATTTTTCCATTTAGAAACTTTATCTCGATCAATGCAATGCCATCCTATTAATTTACAAGCTGTTGTCACCGCAATACCTTTCCGATGGTCACAGAGTCAGCGGTCTCAACCCAGACAAAGAAAAATGCAGCAACATTTGTTTTTATTCGAGATGGTAGTAATTGCGCTTGTGTGTTTGTAATTGCTCCTTCACGAGGTTAATAAAATGTATTGTGTTTAAATTAACATTCAGCAATAATAATTTATAGCCGTTTTGAAAATTATAATGTTGACTCTTGGAATAATTTTTTACCTACACCAAGAAACATGGAAGTTCCAAAACTACTGATCTGTACTAGTATATTAAACAGTTAACAATAATCGGTCACATTTTTCTAAAGGCTCTTGTGTGGTAATGTTTCAATGTTTAGTTGTAGAACAAGACACACTATCTGCTGCAACGATTTCAGTGTGAATCCATTTATCATATTAATTCTGAATACAAATCGTAAATGGCAGCCTTTCCAAAAAGAAATTAAAATAGAAAACGTTGTTGGAGAGTGAATTACGTTTCGCCTCGTGTTAAAATTATTTTGAAACGTCAGCATAGGCCTAACAAAAATGAATAAGCATGAACATAAAACAAGACAAAATGATTTCTTGGTCCCGTTTAAAAAATATATATATTATTATGAAGTGTACGTCATATAGGTTAGAATAATATTTGTATCTGGTCCTTCCTCTTTCTTGATAGAGGGCCTTTATTTTTTGGGCACTAGTTGCGGAAATGCTATGTAGGCCTGTTTTCAAAATTGTGTGCAAAGTAATTAAAAAATAAATGGTATTTTTGTACACGTTAATATATCGCGTACAAGTACCATTCCGCCTAGTGCAACGAAAAGTGCATCACATGTAATGAAATGACGTAGTTATCGAATTCACTTCTTTCAATAGGAGAAACCACACTACAAGAACTACATTTGGATGGGTATTTTAAGAATACTTTTCTTCTTTTCAATATCTGTACACTCAAGCACAACATTTTATCGAAGTGCTGCGTAGTATTGATGGGAAATGTTTAGTCTTTCTCTTCAAGATGCACAGATGTAGAGAAGTAGCAAATTTTTAACAGTCACCACAAACCCTTGAAGTTTGTTCACAGTAAGTAAATGCTCTGTTAAAGCAAATTCATTCTCCAGCTTTGCTGAATTGTTGCATGAACAGGAATCAAGCACAATCCATACACAGACGTGCTTGTTTTTCCATGTCTGAAGTATGTTTTTGTTTGTTTGTTTTTTGTTTTCTAAATGCAGTATTTTTGTAAATGGCCATTTGTCATTCTTTGTCCACAGGATGGACCCTTTAATTATGTTTTTAAAAATGCCTGGGTTCAAAATGTAATGCCTTGAATTCTTAATTTAAGTGCTCTGACACTTGAATGACCTGTTATTCAGGAATAATTATTCTCTCTCTGATGCGTGCACACATGTGCGCGCACACACACCTTGCAGATTTTGAATATTGAAAGTGTCCAGGAGACTTGTTTTTGCTCAAAACACAAAAGGCTGTGTTCGCAGTTCATAGATTCCTAGCAACGTTGGTGCGAGCCGTAAATGAGGAGGACTGAGAGAGGAGTGCTCTTCCTCTGCCCCCCATCATCATCATCTTCTACTGGGGGGGTGTTGAAGTAAGCCCCTGACGCTGTGCTGTTTTAACCTCTGCCAGCCCCCCTCCTGTGAGAAGGTGCAACCACTCCGGGCACGGTGTGTTCCCCTGTCCCTCGCTGTTGACCTCATGACTTCAAACCATAGGTGGCCTGACAGGAAACTTCCGCATTATTCAATTTGGGGGGCCTTGACTGTGCAGCTGCTATGTTGGTCACTATGTTCCCTTTTCACCTCCACAGAACAACACCCGCCACCCCCTGCCCCTTGCCACATAAAGGAAGATTGGCAGGGTGGTCCTCTCACGTTTTCCTTTGCATCATGTAACAGGGGTTTAGTTACTTGTCGTTTGCCACTGTTTACATAGTGCAAGTTTAGCTGCAGCCTTAAGGAGTTCCTTTTCTATTCTCATGCCCTTTTTTCTTCGAGTGTGTTGGTTGAACTCTGCCAGAGAAGCCAGTCCCTTTCCTGGAAACTAGTTTTACTGGAACCCCATCTAGGGTTCACTTGAGTGCTTCCATGAGTTTAGCCATCCTTGTCTGAGAACTGAGTTCTCTGCTGGCGTGGAATCTGCTGCTTTGTCAGCACCGGAGATGTGTATGTATAAAGCACCAGATATATGTATGTATAAAGCACCGGAGATGTGTATGTATAAAGCACCAGATATATGTATGTATAAAGCACCGGAGATGTGTATGTATAAAGCACCGGAGATATGTATATGTATGCATGAGCTTAAACCGCCATTGGTTTTCATTTCTGGTCTTTTGGTCGGCCTGTCTGAAGATTTATATCCAGGGGTTTATAATCTGCTCCTTTTCGTGTCTGTTTGTTAATGTGGAGATTCAGAACTGTCGGCACTGTTCATGCTGAGATGGTTTTTATTTAATTCAGGGATGAAATGCTGAGAAACTCTTGCCACATAAAACTGGCATTGTCTTTTTCAGAGCATAAAATGTATTTTTTCTTTAGCTCATGCAGTCTTTGGAAAGTTATCTGTTAAATGCGAGACTTGATTTTTATTTCTGGTTTTGTTCGTACTTAACATGAGCGTGCGTGTGTGCGTGTGTGCGTGTGTAAATCAATGAAATTCTCACACTTATCATAATTGGGTCATGAAATCAGTCTGGTAGTCACATTCAGAAAATGTCTTTTAAAAATCATATAATGGCAAATGTGCAGCAGGTGGTTGTGGACTTTTGCGAATGCCTTCAGGTGTTCTTTAACTTAAGCATGCATATGCCTGCTGTCATTATATGTAACAAATTTAATGACAGCAAAATTGAATTTTCCAAGTATCTTTTCAAAACCACCATTATTAATTTTGAAATAACATTGGTGGATGGTTATTTGCATTGAAGTGAGGTTGCTGTTATGTTTTGTGTGTGTGTGAACTTTTCCTCAAGAGAAAGATTGTTTTGCACAAGTGCTGCTTAATTCATAAACATTTGAACAATTGAAACAAACACAATTAAGAAGTTGTACTAACATCATTCTTATTGTAAAGTGGTACTTTATGTATTCCGCTGTAATGGTGGTTTTTGGGCTCAGTGCGAATGTGAAATCTATTCGGCTGGATGATAACAATTGTAATGTTCCTCTATTACATTTTTAAGAACCTGATCATGCACCTTTTGGTTGTATTTTAGTTTTTTCAAATTAGTTTCCTAACATCAAACATTTGATGTTTGAAGTAAATTTATTTTAAATGTGCTGTATTAATTTAGTGGTGGTTTCACAACATTGTTCGTATTTCACATGGTTATTCTAGAGCTATACGTGAGAGAATGTTACATTAGTGTTAAATTATTCATTATATATGATCATTTTGTTTTTATTTTGCATTTTATTACATTATGTTTTTCTGATTGTGACAATAGAATTATAGAAAGGTTCTATCTGATGTTTTTATCAAACTTGAGTTTGGTACATTATTTCTTTGTCGTTTAAATTATGCCTGTATGGTATTATTATTATTTTTTTAATTTCTTGGGTAAAAAATGTAAAAAGTCCACAAGTGTGAATGAATCAAGATAAACCAATTGTAAGCCCCCTCTTAGACTAGATCTGGCAGAGTATGTTATGGTGGACAGCAATGCAATAATAGCACTCAAGTCAAGCTAGAAATGTTAAGAAATGTTAAAGTGAATGGCGTGATCGTTTCACACTTTACATTACACTTCAATGATAAGATTTAGTGACGAGTGTTTCTCCCCCATTTTGCATGGTTCAGCAGTTTGAAGCCAGGTTTTACTGTCATGGCAACTTTGTGTTATCTGTTTTTTTGGGCGGGTTTTCAGTACAGAAACACTGGGGGAGATAATCCTTGATTTAAACAAGATCTGCTTTCAGAGGCCGCTAAGATGACCGGGCAGCATTGTGTTCAGCACCCATGCTGAGCTGAGCTCCTGCCTCTCAATGGAGCAGGGTGGAAGTTTTTTGTGTTAAATTTGAGGTCTGGTTTGAAAGTGAAAGCTTTGAAAGGGATGCATTGAAAATGAAATTTGTAAAGCAGTGGACGCGTCAAACGGCAGACATTCGGAGCAACTAAATGAAAGCAAAGCAATAGTTGGAAGTGTGTTCAGTCATTTTGTTGACTGGTTGTGATTTTGAAAAGTTTGAAATGATGGTTTAAAAAATTGTTTTGAAAGCCTCTTGCTCTTGCTTTATGCTATTAGATTCTGAATTGAATGTGTAAGTATTGGAGCACTGCGCTGAATCATTCTTTTTCTTTTGAAAATGGTACATTTATCACATCAACATTTCATAAGGTAATGCTCAAAATGTTTTATTGGTTCATTATTTTTTAATTAAGATCCAAGCACTGCAATGTTTGCTTAATTGTGTATTTATTGTACAAGTTTTGTGTTTGTGTACTCAGAAATAAATCCTTTTAAAATATGTTTAGTTTATGGAGAAAGTGTTTCCTAGACCTTTTCCTTAAAGTTTTATAAAGCTGTATGAAGACCTGATTTTATCTATTTTTAGATGGAATTTAGTGAGACTTATTTAAGGCGTTCACAATTTTCCCTAATGAGCATTGACAGATTGATTGCTGCCTGAGTGGATTAAAATGAGTTGAGAGGCTGTCTCTGTCCATTGGTTTAAGCAGCTGTCAGCATCATTCAGTATTCTTCTGTCAGTTTTTTTAAGTACAAATTTAACACTGATATACTGGAATTTATTATGAAGAGTAATTTGCATTGTTCTATACAAATGTCTTATATTGTAGTGTAATGTAATGGTTATAGAAAATGATCCTATGATGTCAGTTTCCTGAGATCATTTAAGACTTCTGTCTTCCCCTCACTTCATTGGGTTCTATGAATGCCACTTTCCGAGAAGTAAAACAATACAACAAAAACAATACAACAAAAACAATACAACAAAAATTAATTTAAATGGATGAAGCTGCTTCTTCAGCTGCGCCATTATTCAGAATGGCTAATCCTCTGTCCCTGCTTGTGTTTCAGGGGTCCTGGAGCCCTGCTGGGATATGGCCACTAAAGACTCTAATGCTCATGTCTGTGGCAGATGTTGCACAGAGTTCTTTGAACTGTCAGATCTCGAACAACACCAGAAGAATTGCACTAAGAATCAATTAATCCTGACGGTTAATGAAAATCCAGCCTCCTATTCCAAAACCTTCTCCCCTGGCTCCCCCTCTGATAATCCTGACGAGCAGATGAATAACACGGTTAATAACACCAATGAAGCGGAGCGCGTTGCCCTGTCTGAGCAGAGAGCACTTAATGCCGAGCCATCCATGGATGTGGAGCTTTCCGGAAAGCGCGGAGTCCACGGTGGCAGGAGTGACTGCACTAGAAGCAGCTCTGGTCCTGCGGTGGGAATCTCAGCCATTTCAACATCTCTACCTCAGTTTGGTAACCTGACTGACCTGGGTGGCTTCTCAATGATCAACAGCAATGTCATCATTGAAAATTTAAGAAGCACCAAGGTGGCTGTGGCCCAGTTTTCCCAAGAGACTCGCACCACAGGGAACAGTAAAGTGGCAGTCCCTGCCCTCATGGAGCAGCTCCTTGCCCTGCAGCAGCAGCAGATCCACCAGCTTCAGCTCATTGAACAGATCCGTCACCAGATCCTACTGCTGGCCTCTCAAAACCCTGAAGTGCCCGTGTCCCCCAGCTCCTCTGGCGCTGTGCCGGGGGCGGCTAGCCCGCTGACCACTCTCAGCTCCCATCTCTCCCAGCAGCTCGCCGCTGCTGCGGGATTGGCTCAGAGTCTCGCGAGTCAATCCGCCAGCATCAGCAGCCTGAGGCAGCTGACTGCAGCTGCCCGGCTACCTCTGAACCCCGGAGATGGCATCGTGCCGTCGGCCAGTGAATCTCAGAGCATCGACGGCCTGCCCGCTGAGAAGCGGCCCTCTCGGGTGGGTGGACTTCAACCCTCACTCATGAAAATCTCAGCACCAACTTTTGGAATTGGTTTGCTGCACCCTGCAGCCAACTCACTCCTACCTCAACCCCCTGCAGGCAGCCCTGTGTTCTCCCACGCTCTGCCCGATGTCGTCGCCACTGGGGAAGATCTCACTTCCCTGGCTGCTCTGGCCCAGCAGAGGAACAAGCCAAACCACTTTGAACCCAAAAGCAGTTCGGAGGATATTTTCTTCAAACATAAGTGCAGGTTTTGCGCCAAGGTGTTTGGTAGTGATAGCGCCTTGCAGATCCACCTGCGATCGCACACTGGGGAGAGGCCATACAAATGCAACATCTGTGGGAACCGTTTTTCCACTCGTGGGAATCTGAAGGTCCATTTCCAGCGACACAAAGAAAAATATCCCCATGTCCACATGAATCCTTACCCTGTGCCAGAGCATTTGGATAATATACCAACCAGCACTGGCATTCCATACGGCATGTCTATGCCACCAGAAAAGCCAGTTACTAGTTGGCTGGATAGCAAGCCAGTTCTTTCCACCTTGACCACTTCAGTGGGCATGTTGCTGCCTCCAACAATCCCCAGCCTGCCTCCTTTCATTAAACAAGAGGAGAATCAGTCAATTGCGATAACCGGCCCTTCTGGCTCTATTAAAATTGACTTGGGTGCAGTGGACTCATCTTTAAAATGTAATGATACTGTATCGGAGGAGGGTAAAGGCAGCATACTGCCTATCTCAAATGGCAAAACCAAGGAGACCAACCAACCTTTGGACAACTTTGTAAGTTGTAGCTCTGCCAGGGAGAGCGCTGCTGACTGTGCCTCAAGCAGCAGCCCCACAATGAGCACCAGTCCCCTGCTGCCCCTCGTGTCTGAGGCCAGGTTTCCCTTTCTAGGGCTCATTGATCCGCTGCAGGTGTCGGAGACCTCCAAGCTACAGCAGCTGGTAGAAAACATTGACAGGAATGTGACCGATTCAAACAAATGTGTCATCTGCCACCGGGTGCTGAGCTGCCCCAGCGCCCTGAAAATGCACTACCGCATGCACATGGGGGAGCGGCCCTTCCAGTGCAGAGTGTGCGACCGAGCGTTCACCACCAAGGGGAACCTCAAAACGCACTACAGTGTCCACCGGGCCATGCCTCCACTCAGAGTGCAGCACTCCTGTCCCATCTGCCAGAAGAAGTTCACCAACGCTGTCGTTCTCCAGCAGCACATCCGGATGCACATGGGTGGACAGATCCCAAACACTCCCCTCCCAGACAGTTACTCAGAGTCCATGGGGTCTGACGCTGGCTCGTTTGATGAAAGGAACTTTGATGACTTGGAGAACTTTTCTGATGAGAACATGGAGGGTATGGAGGACTTCCCAGACAGCAGCATCCCAGATATGCCAAGGTCTGCCGACGCTTCCCAGGACAGCGTGAGCTCCTCCCCTATGCCTGCCGCGATGATGGAGATGCCCAGTTCAGACAAACTGGGCAAGATGTCTAACCCGGGGCTAGCAGAGGACCTGCAGGCGAGCAGGCTGAAGAATGGGTCCATGGAGGGAGATGACCTCACTAATGACTCCTCCTCCTTTGGAGGGGACATTGAGAGCCGAAGTACTGGAAGTCCACCTATGTCTGAATCTACCTCTTCTGTGCTGGCCCCCTCCCCCTCCTGGAGTGTGCCAATGCCCCACAAGTCCCCTAACTTTGACAGGCAGCATAAGGCTTTCTCCCTGGACCACTGCCGTGACAGTCTCATGCAGCCATCTTCTGCCGCCCCCGGAGCCGTCGAGCTGCCAGACCCTCTGGGCGTGCTGTTCCTCCTCCGGGATCGAGGCGCTGTCAAGAACACGGCCTGCGATATCTGCGGCAAAACGTTTGCCTGTCAGAGTGCCTTGGACATTCATTACCGAAGCCATACCAAAGAGAGACCGTTTATTTGCACTGCTTGTAACCGGGGCTTTTCGACTAAGGGCAACCTTAAGCAGCACGTGCTCACCCACCAGATGCGAGACCTGCCGTCCCAACTCTTCGAGCCATCCAGCCTGGCATCTAGCCCCAGCCCCTCTCTCTTATCAGTGAGCTCCATGTCCTCTGTAGTAAAGACTGAATCCAAATGTTTCCTGCCTGGCTCCTACCAGGACTACAAGGACCCCAGCCTGGCCACCTCTACAGCTGCTGCTTCATGCCTAGCCTCTGCCGCCATGCCTCGTCGGACGCACAAACAGCACTTCTGCAGCACGTGCGGGAAGACCTTCTCATCCTCCAGTGCCCTGCAGATCCATGAGAGGACCCACACAGGAGAGAAGCCCTTCTCCTGTAGCATCTGCGGCCGGGCATTCACCACCAAAGGCAATCTTAAGGTATATAATAATTAAATTCTATTTTTATATGGGGTTAAAGTCACTTCATGGGTAATATACAGTGAAAATAAACAAATTACATTTTATATAAAAAAGTAATTCAGGCCAAATGCTCAAATTATAAGGACAAATTCTATGTCTTCTGTGTAATTAATTGGTTGTTTCTGTCCCTTTCTCGCTGAATTTAAAATGTAGATATCAAATTAATTTTACTGATCCATTCATGATCGTTGTGGTTTGATATTAATTTTGGTGTTATGCTTTTGCAATGATTACCAATTCCTTCATAAGATTTCTGTATTAGCAAATAATTCAAAGAATAACTGCTAATATTTTTCCAAGTTTCAATTTACTAAGTAAAACTTTCCTGTTGAAAATGAAGCTGCTGGCCCTGAGCTTATTAGGTTCCAATTTCTTCCTGAATAATTATATTTGAGTAAAATGCAAATGTATCTAAAGAGCTGCTGGTGTAGCAGTGACATTGTATCCTCAGGAAGAAGTGTTTGGCTGCTGTAATTGTATTTCTGCATTTGGTTCATAGCGCATGGTATATGGCACATGGTATATGACACATGGTGTATGGCACATGATATATGGTGCAAGTATTTAATTGAATTGAATGCAGTTACTTCCAGCTGAAATGTGATCTTCAGACATGCAAACCATGCAATTTTCTATCCCATTGGAATCTTGTCTGAAAATGTTGCATTAGTCTTTTGATCTGTATTACAACACGCACCGTAGGGAAAAGATGGTTCAAAGGCAAATCTGTTCAATGCAAAACATGTCAAATATAATACAGTCCACTCCAATGAGACTGGACATGCCTATTTTAACCAGGACTTTGAGGCTTTCCCTTAGAGACTTGTGCAATAGGTTGTCCCTAATTACAGGCCCTGTGTTTGAAAAGAAATGGCTTTTTACTGGTTAGGAATAGAAGATTCAACTATTGTGCAACAGCAAGAAAAGAAGACCAGTGGCCAAGAGACATTGATCACAGATCACCGAGATCAAGCCAAATGCAGTTTGACTGTGTGACATCTCGAGTGTTTATTGTGATATGTATATGACAAAGTCTTACATTATTACAACTTTAGTTTGATTGCCATCTTGCTGTGTGTACTGCGCTTAAGCTTATAAGACCGTTTAATGACAGTTTGTCATTGTTGTGCCCTAACAGGTCCACATGGGAACACACATGTGGACCAGTGTTCCAGCCAGGCGGGGCCGCAGACTGTGTGTGGATGGCCCTGTGGCTTTCCTGGGCACCAACACCGTCAAATTCCCCGAGATCTTCCAGAAGGACTTGGCAGCCCGAGTGGGCAACGTGGACCCGACCAGCTTGTGGAACCAGTACGCGGCCGCCTTCTCCAACGGCCAGGCCATGAAGACCAATGAGATCTCGGTCATCCAGAACGGGGGACTTCCCCCGCTCTCAGGAAGCGGGGGAAGCGGGGGCAGCTCGCCCATCACTGGCCTGACCGGCAGCCTGGAGAAGCTGCACAGCACAGAGCCTAACGCCTCCCTCGCCGGACTGGACAACCGGGCTGACGTCGAGAAAGACACTCGCTTCCACTTCACACGATTCATTGAGGACAACAAGGAAATTGTTACCAACTAGTGTAGCTAAAATTTCCCTCGGGATGAATAAAGTATCTATCTATCTATCTATCTAGCCTCCCAAACCACTCAACCATGAAGGAATGGGAAAGGAGCAGAAGATCTGGCTCACTTTTTAAACTTTAAAAATTAAAGTGTTGTTTTTTTTCTTCCTTTTTTGTACAATGTACAACCTGTGATAGTTTTATGGAGTTTATTTATTAGTGATGATGTCCTTGCTTGAAATCAAGTGGAAGCATTAACACTTTGTCTAGTTTTCTGATTTGGCCAGAATGGATTTGGATGCTTGAGTATGTGCTCCTGGGACTTAATGTCAAGAAAGTAAATTATTTTATATTAGTAGGACGCATAACCTAGCCATTGGCACCCATGTAATGCGTTAGGTCTGAATAAATCCAAGAAAAGGCTGTAAAATGCACACAGTTATGCTCTAGACACCCACCACCTGTATGTAATTTCTAAACAATGGTAAAATATTGACACAGAAGATACCTTGATACAGAAGATGCCTTTTGTGCTTGAAGTCTTTCTTGTTTCGTTTTTTCTTGTTAATGGCTATTTTACTCCTTTTGTATAATTAACCCATTCTGCTCTGAAATTGGTTTTATACTGCTGCACTTATGTTCTTTTGTGTTTTGTCATTTGTTTTTGGAGGTCAAAGCAACAGTTTGAAGTTAATGTGCTGGATTTCCCCATTGCTGCTATGTCTGGCATCTTTGTTGACATCATATGCAAAAAATGTTTCGATGCTTGTGTAAATAATGTCAGGTGTGGTATAATTAAATTGCATTTCAACAAATGCATATATATCCTTCACTCGACAAGAGCTCATCCTGTCCAGGGGAAAATGAAATAGTGATTTTTTTTTTGTTTATATATATATATATATATATATGTATATGTATATGTATATGTATGTGTATGTGTATGTGTATGTGTATATATATATATATATATATATATATATATATATATATATATATATATATATATATATGTATATATGTTTGCAAATATTTGGACTGTTACATGCACTTTCTTAGAAAGTTTAAAGATCTTTTTGGGTCCTGTTTCTCTACAGTTTAATATGTACTAACAACTACAATACTGTAATTATTTACTCGAGTAATCAAATACATCGTTTTCCAAAAACACAGTGTTCCTTTCCTTTCTTGTTCCTGATATTCATATGAATGCATTTGGCATGCAAGCACATGACCATAATTTTTGTCAGGACCAAAGTGATTTTTTGACAAAAACAAAGTGCTATGGTGAATGTTTCCAGTTTCTTCAACATTCAGAGCAATCCGCTTTATTTGTGTGATTGGCCCTGGTCATTAAAAACCTTCTGATGGCTGAGGTCAAATTCGTTGGTCGATCTTTCACGCTGTTGTCAGCCTTCTGAATCTTTAATTGCATTATCGATCAGGTCAGAATCCTCAGTCGTTCAGTGAGCATTAATGGCTTTAGCAGATTCTGCCCCACAGAATAATTAGTTAAAACGTTATTTGTTTATTTCAGCAATGTTTTCTATGGAGACCCTTTTTGATTGTAATACGTGTAAAACAGGGCGTAGGCCACTATGCCTTGTGATGAATGTTATTTGATTTAGCTACAAAAAATTTCAAGAGAATATTCAACATCGTGTATATAGAAGCATATACTGTACATGCCTATACTTCACCAGAATGCCTTTTAGCTGAATATCGATTTCCGATGTAGGCCAATACTTTACAATCACCTCCGACTGGACGTTACTGTCTGTAGTTATCATTTTAAAGTCTGTAGTTATTTTAAATGTGCGCATTTTCACCTGAAAGCCACTATATTGATTTCATACACTGGAACATACACTGGCTCTTAAATTGAAATTGCGTAGAATTTGTATTTTCTTAATCTTAAAATACAGTGTGTTAAAAGTATTCGACTGTGCTGTGTGACAATTTTTTTTGACATTTCTTTTAGAAATGTTTTTCACTGTAAAATGTAAACGGCCTTCCGAAGATTGTCCCTGTAAAGATTGTATAGGCCGCTGAGTGATGGACTCGGACTAGGGAGAGTATTTTCCTCCTGAAGACGTATTTACTTTGTTTTATTTGTTTTATTTTCCCACTGATTTTTAGCAACTGCACTTGATTTCACATATCGCTGCACTTCCTGCAAATGCCGTTAATTTGAGTCTAAACCCATTTCCCTTTCACAATCGCTCTCTCCCAGTCCTTTGCGTTTTATAGTCGGATAAATTCCCAAATATTTGCAAGATATAGATGCTAAATGATCCTTCCAAAAGGTCCGGACTCGCCAATAGACTCCGATGGGCCTCTCCGATGTGCCTTCTGACGATCGCTATGCCCTAACAAAGCATTGTTTGTGGGGTATTGGCTTTTGGATGCTTGTATACCTGTTCCGAATGCCTGTTCTGGACCACTGCAGTATGCACTTATAGATTCCCTGGACTTTTATTTATTTACTTTCATAAGATCCGAATCCGAAGACCCCAAAACAGGCTAGTAGACTACAATGGCATTGATGAAACATTGTTCGGTATCTTGAGACGATTCTTTATAGCAAAATTTGAACCAAGCTATATTCTGTATCTGTGGACTAACGGTGGAACATGTTTCGAAACCTGCCAGTAGTATGCGTTTATTATATTATGTTGGTTTAATAAACTTTTAAAGAATGTATAAAGCATGAAGACGTTGCGTGTCCTGTCTTTGGTTTCATTATAGGCTATTAGTTAAATTACACTGTAATTACTTGGAAGTAAAACGGCATGAATTACCCTAGGTCTCCAACATTTTTATTGAAATTAGACAAATTATGATAAAGCGTTCGACTGAATACTTCTGCATACTGTCAAATAGATGCCATTGTGGCCGTGTTACATTTAAACGCTATGTTGGATTGGTTATTTATCTTTAGGTGTGTGGGTGTTGGTATGTAGGAAACGCATGGCTAATGAACAAGCTAATATCAGTTTAATAGTCCGACGAGGCAATGGTGAAGACAGACAATGGCGAAGACATGAAATGCGTTGTTTTCTTGATTTATTGGTCATTCGATTGCTTTGCAGCAATAATTTGAATTAGCATTTTAATGTATTTAAAACGTATTAAAATAATAATACAAGAGTGTTCTGTCGACAAATTGTGTTTCTGAATTGTGTCTTAATATTTAGTGATTGTAGTCGTTTGTAAAACGCAGAATTAGTGCAAAAATTTGTACAAGAAAGAAAGTAGTCGCAGAAAAAAAGACAGAAATCCACATTGTATGAGGTGCCGATTCATATGTCCCTTATTCATAAATATGTGTATAGGCTATGTACTTTATATATATCGCCTTTTAGCCTTCAAGTACAGTGTCCCAATTAAATGAAATGTTAGTTGGTTTAATGTCGATATTTGCTACGTTTAATTGGAGGTACTTTCTGCATTGTACCCACAGTAGAATATAAGGTAGGAAAAGCACTTCGATTGCAGAATACTGTTTAATTTTTTTTTAGCAGAGAATTTGCAAGTAACCCAATACGCAAAATATATATATAGATTTAATTCAATGCCATTGCCTTTTAAATCGTTATTTAGAAGGGTTAAATAAAAAAGGACAAGCCAAGACACTGAAAACTTTTGGCAAAATAGTAAGAAAGAGAATGGAATGTTTCCAGTTTAATGTAAGAGAGGTGAGTGAATATGATTTAAAAAATAAAGATAAGAGGGAAAAAAGACAGTGAAAAGGGTTCACAGCCTCCACTGCTTTATTCAGCCTCCACTGCTTTATTCAGCCTACATTGCTTTATTCAGCCTCTACTGCTTTATTCAGCCTCCACTGCTTTATTCAGCCTACATTGCTTTATTCAGCCTCTACTGCTTTATTCAGCCTCCACTGCTTTATTCAGCCTCCACTGCTTTATTCAGCCTACATTGCTTTATTCAGCCTCCACTGCTTTATTCAGCCTCCACTGCCTTATTCAGCCTACATTGCTTTATTCAGCCTACACTGCTTTATTCAGCCTACACTGCATTATTCAGCCTCCATTGCTTTATTCAGCCTACATTGCTTTATTCAGCCTCCACTGCCTTATTCAGCCTCCATTGCTTTATTCAGCCTCCATTGCTTTATTCAGCCTCTACTGCTTTATTCAGCCTCCATTGCTTTATTCAGCCTCCACTGCATTATTCAGCCTACATTGCTTTATTCAGCCTCCATTGCTTTATTCAGCCTCCACTGCCTTATTCAGCCTCCACTGCTTTATTCAGCCTACACTGCATTATTCAGCCTCCATTGCTTTATTCAGCCTACATTGCTTTATTCAGCCTCCACTGCCTTATTCAGCCTCCATTGCTTTATTCAGCCTACACTGCTTTATTCAGCCTACACTGCTTTATTCAGCCTCCATTGCTTTATTCAGCCTCCACTGCCTTATTCAGCCTACATTGAACTGCATTGTCTCTGTGGCCCAAATACCCCCTGCCATGCACGCACACACACACACTCACACACGACCAAGTATTGATTAGGTTGTGAAGTAATACAGATTTGTTCCAGGCTCAGGTGGCAGGAATGTGCTGAAACGATCCTGTGCACTGAGACTCTGAGTGACTCCGCTCCATGCCACAGGAGAGGTGTGGAAGTCCACTGAGACTCTGAGTGACTCCGCTCCATGCCACAGGAGAGGTGTGGAAGTCCACTGAGACTCTGAGTGACTCTACTCCATGCCACAGGAGAGGTGTGGAAGTCCACTGAGACTCTGAGTGACTCCGCTCCATGCCACAGGAGAGGTGTGGAAGTCCACTGAGACTGAGTGACTCTACTCCATGCCACAGGAAGAGGTGTGGAAGTCCACTGAGACTCTGAGTGACTCTACTCCATGCCACAGGAGAGGTGTGGATGTCCGCTCAGACTCTGAGTGACTCTACTCCATGCCACAGGAGAGGTGTGGAAGTCCACTGAGACTCTGAGTGACTCCGCTCCATGCCACAGGAAGAGGTGTGGAAACAGACAGCACTGTGTAATGCGACCCAACTTACTGGTCACCAAAGGCAGAACAAAAATAAACAAGTAACAAAACCAAACTCGGAGTTATCCTGTGAATGTACAGTAAGGAGGATGGTCACTCTCACAGCATCATACACACACACGCGGACACATACAATTTATTCCGTTTTTAATTCTCTCTTTTCAGCACAATCTCTTATTTGTATTTGGCCTTATGGAATTTGTGACATATTTTGAGTATTACAGTTTAAAGGAGTGTGCTTCTACTATATTTAGCAATAAAGATTTATGTTTGTAATTATATCAAGAGGTTTTCCGATGTAAGCGGTTTCACAGAAATGTAAACATTTTAATTTCCAAGAATAAGGCAGACAGCCATGCGAATGCCTTTAATAATATTATGGTCAGATCTGCCCTGAGTGAGTAAGTTTGAGACTGTATTGCTTCTAAGCTGTTCTAAACAGCCACACATATAGGGGTGCTTCTAAGATGCTCTAAACAGCCACACATATAGGGATGCTTCTAAGATGCTCTACACAGCCACACATAGAGGGGTGCTTCTAAGATGCTCTAAACAGCCACACATATAAGGGTGCTTCTAAGCTGCTCGAACAGCCACATATATAGGGGTGTTTCTAAGCTGCTCTACACAGCCACACATATAGGGGTGCTTCTAAGATGCTCTACACAGCCACACATATAGGGGTGCTTCTAAGCTGCTTGAACAGCCACATATATAGGGGTGTTTCTAAGCTGCTCTACACAGCCACACATATAGGGGTGCTTCTAAGATGCTCTACACAGCCACACATATAGGGGTGCTTCTAAGATGCTCTACACAGCCACACATAGAGGGGTGCTTCTAAGCTGCTCGAACAGCCACATATATAGGGGTGTTTCTAAGCTGCTCTAAACAGCCACACATATAGGGGTGTTTCTAAGCTGCTCTAAACAGCCACACATATAGGGGTGCTATATGATGTGTTGACAGTCCCCAGGCACTCACTTTCCCTGGCAGGAGCCCCTTTGCTGTCAGCTGTTCCAGGTCGATACGAACAGTAGCCTGGAGCTTTCAATGGGCTCCTGCTGGGTTTTTTGCCTCGTTTCGAGATCAAAGGCCTGCTGTGAATACTGGTGCACCACACGCCTCTCACTGCGACACACGGCCACACCTGCCCCACCCGCCCGTCACTCAGAGCTGACTCCAGGGTACTGTACATATCCCGCCCTAACCTACTGCCTTCTGATATATCACTTTGCTGTGAAATTAGGTGCAAGGTATTTGGTTTAACATGGGTTTCACATTAATGTTTTGGTGCTCAAAACTAGATATTCATCACCTTGAGCTGAAGTGTTCCTGAATCCTGGAGCATTCAGGTCAGAAAAGGCAGGTTGATTATTTTATTGAGAAATGGAGAAATAGGAAAGCTGAGGCCTTCCTTGTAGCCAGGGCCAGAACAGTCTGAAAGGTATGTATTTTTGGTATAAAGTTATTGAAATTTAAAGTAATACTTGAATTTGACAAATAACAATTTTGTCAATTTTTTTATGCTCCATTCCATGTATTGCTTTGCTCAACCAAAAAAAAGGATAAAAAAAATAGTAAAAACAACACTGAAGTCTATTACCAAGGCTGGAAAACCTTAAAGAAAGAGAACAAATGATCACTGCGATCATTGCAACAAGCGATCACTGAAACTCTGTATACTATTGCTTATTATGGCGAGGCCTACACATCTTATAAAACAATACCAGTTTGTTATCGGTAGCAAAAAGGAAATTTGTTTTGGTGGACTATCATATCTTAGATATGTAGCCAGCTAGTTACATAGCCAAATAACGTGCTTGCTCACAATATAGTTGGTTAGCAAAAATTTGAAAACTTCAAAAAGACAAAAACATAAAGTCAACATTTCAGAAAGTCACCTGTTCGGCAAACATTTTCTTACTAGAACACTACGAATAGACGGCAAGCTTTGTTTGTCACTGTCAGCTTTCCAAAACAGTCCACTGGACTGTATAATAATGCTTCATATTATGTATTATATTCATAGACTGTGGAAGCATAAACAGTGTTGTGGTTTGAAGTTGTTTGTTGTTGCAATTCCTCTCTTGACCATTAGGAGTCTGAAATGACCTATTGTACCTTTAATTATCACCCCTTTTCTTGACACACCTTCCTGGAAAATGACATACCCAAAATAAAATGGTTACTATTCCTGAACCCTGAAGTTACAGTACCAACATGCTTTTCAGTTGTCACTTCAATAGCATGCACATTGTGGGTTTTTTGCAGGACAGAGGTTATACTGTAATTGATAATGCACAGATAAGAGAACACCCATACTTAGCAATTGCATTATGGTTACTGGTCAGAAAAGATACGTGGACTCACCTTGTTATAAAGCGGCTAAACAAAACGTAGATAATGGCATTCATATGTACAAGCATTTTTGTAGAAGTATGTGTCGAACAGTGAAAAGGACAACAATGATAATTCCTCCTGAGAAATTTGAAGTAAACAATGGACATTCTATCAACGTTTCACCAAGTTAGCATGTTTTTAAAGTGAGAAACTATTATGCATTTGGTCCGCTGGACCATTGCCATGAAAAGGACACTGACATTTCTTGTCGTATGTGGATTTCCAAAGTGCAGGGAAGGCAAGGTCCCCCTAACCTTTTACCACCCACATGTTACAAAATAAGGGACTGTTGTTGCTAAAGCAATGACATCTTAAAATACACCTTCAAATAGTATATTCTGTTACTATAGTGATTGAAAATTGCACTGTGGAACAAGAAATTCATTCATTCATTCATTCATTCATTATCCTAACCCACTTATCCTGAACAGGGTCACAGGGGGGCTGGAGCCTATCCCAGCATACATTGGGCGAAAGGCAGGAATACACCCTGGACAGGTCGCCAGTCCATCACAGGGCACACACACCATTCACTCACACACTCATACTTACGGGCAATTTAGACTCTCCAATCAGCCTAACCTGCATGTCTTTAGACTGTGAGAGGAAACCGGAGTACCCGGAGGAAACCCACGTGAACACGGGGAGAACATGCAAACTCCACACAGAGAGGCCCCGGCCGACGGGGATTTGAACCCAGGACCTCCTTGTTGTGAGGCAGCAGTGCTACCCACTGCACCATCAATGCCGCCAGAACAAGAAATGAATGTTAAAAAAATAAATAAATAAAAAAACTGGCCCAGCCCTAGTGAGACTTAAGGGGCTAAATGGTAATGCTTTATCTGAATATAAACTCATAACAAGCTGTTTGCATGACATATCACTATTTGGCAGGCTGGCGCATAGCAATATAGCTTTCAGCTATTAATTGACAGTCATTTTCAAATGTCATGATGAATCAGAGGTATGACACCACTGTCATAGTGAGCCTTCTACGCTGCTGGTTAAGTCAGGTGTGTCCTGACACGAACCGATGATTGTCTCATAACAATGGTACGGCATTGTGTATGAATGGACAAGAAACTTCATGACAGTTATTATGTCATGGTTGTGACACTGTCATTTCAATGTCACGATGACCGTCAAATAAAGTGTTACTGGTTAAATTCAGCATGTGGACATTTATATTGATTCATTCAGAAAGTAGTTAAAGCTTGGAGTCCAGAATCAGGTGCAGGGGCCTCTCATAAGTCATAAGAAATTTTCTGTCTTTGTAAAAAAAAAAAAAGGAAGAAAGGATCTGATCTTTTTTTTTACAAAACAATTGAATTAAAGGTACATATCAGTTTCATTCATGATTCACACATGCAGTCTGTTTTTCTTTTAGAATATCCCCTCCACTCCTCCTGTGTGGTAAGATGCATTTTTAGGCCTATTGTGGACAATGTGTTAACAGTTAACAGTTGTGCTGGGCTCCACCTGAAAGAAACAGATGGGGATCCTCTGTGGGATCCTCTGTGGACCTGACAGACTGCAGACTGCACTTGTGCGTATTTGAGTGAGACATTAATGCTTGTGGAATAGCCACAATGACACAGTCTCCCACAGTGAAAGAGTGTCCTTCTGAGCTGCAATATACAGAGGTACCTTATCTTCCTCAGAGGCCTTCTAGTATTGTTGTCTCCAAGCTTATCATCACCCCCAAAATTGCTGGGACGTTTTTTAATTTAATGAGTTTTATTGCAAGAGGGAACATTTGCTGTACTACCATGGTAATACATTGAAAGGGGGAATCTGGGTAGTTAACAGTTTAACCTTTCATCAAGTTCATTAGATGGCAGTTTATGAAAACAAACATGATAAAGTAAGAAAAAGATTATAATGTGCCTTTATGTGAATGCAGTCTGTCCGCAGGCCATTTAATGTGCCTTTCCATTTTTAAATGAAATGTGTGCACTTTTGTGTTGTACAGTAGAATTGAGGCAGATCCCCTTTCTTGCTGGTAAGAGACCTGCTTCAAGATTAAGTAGGCAGATTGCGCCCCTTTCACTGTCAGAATTACGACTGGTAACTCTAGCCAACGGTGTCTGAAGGACCACAGGGCTCTGAAATACAGACCAATGGACACCGTTAATGTCATTTTGGAGTTTAGATTACCGAATCACAATCTAACTTTAATTTATGTCGAGAGTATTGGGAGTTATCTCTTGCCTTATTCTCCCTTTGGGATCAACGGACTTAAGGAATTTCACTTGACATCCACAGACTATTTTGTTACAAAGAAATGGATATTGGTGAGAATAAAAACTAGTGGTGTTTATTAGAACTGTTCTTCTGGAACAGGTGTTCTTGTGTCCCTGTGATATTCAATAGGGCCCAGATTCATGAAGGTAAGCAATGAGGAATCGTGAGAGTCAAGAGTTTTTCTTTTTACTCGTTGCATATTTCAGCCATCACGCATACACCACATTGTTCCAGAAAAATAATAATAAAAATAAAAACAAGTTTTTAAATTAATACAAAGAAAGCAGGGAAATCAAATCGGAGAGTCATGACATTATTTACATAGACCACCAAACAGTAGTGTACATACTGTAGGTCACAACAGTTATTTCCAAGATACATTGCTTTTCAAAGTGGTGTTGTAACATATGTGGCTTCATTGCAGACAAAATATTCTGACATTTTACCTGATCATTAGGCTGTCTAAAAGAATGCATGAATACCCAGACGCCCACCCATCTAAGATTGAATGAGTTCACCAAAATGCAATCGAGTTTGTGCATGTTTAGTGGCATCCTTATAGCTCTCAATATATCAATATAGAGAATGCAATATGGCATACTGGGGCAAAGACAAATAATGGCACAAACAAATGGCAATAAGAAAACTGTGAACTGGAGGCATTGTGTTCCGATCGGTGTATTCCCTGACAGCTCCGTAGGTCTGTGAAATGTTATGCTCAGCCTGTGGGATGTGGTTGCAACATAACATGGAGGTATGAAGTTATGAAGCAAAACATTATGAGAGCAAATAAATAAATATTGCACACAGAAATATTGATTTCAAGACGACCTTTCAGTTTGGAACAAAAAGGTAAAATATTGCAATATTTTTTTTCTAAGCCTGTGCAAACTACCTGTTTTGTTTAATATTTGATACAATATTTTGTTGAATCATTTTAACAGAAATCTGATCCAGAGCAGTGGTAAGAAACCTAGCCGCTACATCTTAGTAAGGCAAAGCCAAACTACCTCTAATTCTCTTTGTCTGTATTGCATTTAATGATGGCAATTTAAATTAACCAGAACATTATTCTTGAAAAAATATGTACAGTTACATTACAGTGGCCTTTTTAAAAGCTATATAAAAAGGTATTTTTTGATTAGCTAGGTAGAAGCTACTAGTCTAAGCAGACAGAACGTTAGACACTACTTCTTAAATTGCAATGAGAATAGCTAGTTCAGTCTAAGAAACAGCTGGAAACCATTTTGCCTGCATACTGAACTAGCTTGAATTCAGAGAAAATGGTCACATGACAAATGAATGGAAAAAAATACTGCCAAATTTTTTTTCAGGCAGACTTGGTTTTTTTTGCATTCATTACTTTAATCACAGTGCAATTTTCAATCACTGTGGTAACATGATATACCATTTGAAAGCATTAAAACTCACGGTTCTGCCGATTTTAAGATGCCATTGCTTTAGCAACAACAATATTTTATTTTGTAAAATGTGGGTGGCAAAACAAGTATGGGGGGACCTCACCTTCTCAGCGCTTTTGTCAGTGTTCTTTTCACAGCAAGGGTCCAGTCCATCATTGTTGTTTGTTTGACTGTTGCATAGCGCAACAAAAGTATTTGTACATAGAAATACTTTCATCTAGGTTTTGTAGAGGTGCTCTGGAACACCACGAGCTCACGTACGAGCTGCTCAGACCAGTAACTGTAACAGGTGCTCAGTATAGGTGTTCTCCCCATCTGTGCGCCGTCAACTACAGTAACGCTTCTGTCCAGCAAAGAACCGACTACATGCATGTTATTGAAGTGACGACTGAAAAGCATTTTAGTTAATGACATTACATTTACGACAGTGTATAGTTACTTAGGCTTGTATAAAACAACACAGCATTTTCAATGCGCATGTGGACACTGTTGCGCTTCAGCAAAAATAGTTTTTCTAATTTTATACCAGAAAAGTTACATTTTACAACAAAAAACATATTTTGTGATGCCTTGTCTAAATGAAGGACTTCCTTTGGAGGACTTCTAAGGAATCTCTCTTCTGAGTGAATATATCATGGCTTGACTCTTTAAGAATTTCCAGGCACTACCTTGTCGCATTTCTGCCTATTTGGTAATTAATTTCGCTTTGGCAATGATTGGCAATTAGGTAATCAAGGCCCTCATGCTGACAACTGATTCCAATTGTCTGCAGCCTGGGGTTTTGATTACTCATGAAGGTCAGCTGCATGCCTCTCTATTTAAGCCCTGTTTCTCTTTGAATCAAGGCTTATTTGTTACTGTCTCCATAGCATGTTAGTTTATTTTGCATTTGTGCATTTTATGAGGTGTGACTGGCGACTCTTAATTATCTGTTGTGATGGAGTCTATGGGAGCTAAACACATAGCAATTCTCCGTCACCAGTGAGGATAGTCCGTCACACCTTCACTTTCACATTTTGTTTGGAGCACAAACATTAGATACCGTGGGAAGATGGGATTCCTCTGGGAGTTTGAGACCCTGTTCACAGCTTCCTACTGTCTAGGCCAAGAGTTAATTATTGGACCCCTTTTCCACACGCTTGCTTGCATTGGCTGTTTGTCCATCTAGTTTATTTCCGCCTTGTGTAAAAGCTACCTTTAGGAAGGAAGGAGCTGAGTCAAACTGGACCCAGGAGTACTGAGACCATCTGGTAATTAAGACTGGCTCAGACCCTACAGCTTTGATCAAGCGTAAGGGATCAATCAGTATTCCCTCTATCTGTATGTGAAAATTATTGTTGCCGTCCCTGCTTCACCAGTGGAACTAGGGGTATTAATTTGTTTCATGTATACCCGTCTCCTTTTTAAAGTAATCCTGCATCATCAGTTGAATTAAATTTTAAATGTTTTTGTGTATTATAGTGTTAGGGTCAGTAATTCTGCTTTGTCAGTGGAATAGGAGATGGGATGTCTTGTTTGTCTTTCATAGGCTATTGCACAGTTGGGAGCCTGCACAGTTTTCCTCCTTGCCGTGGTTTGCATTGACTACCTATCTCATACTCGTCTCCTCTTACAACAGCCATAATCAGTAGTACGACAGTGTTATGACCTCTGTCGCAGGTTTTTGTATTTGCGGTTGTGCATCTTTACTAGATGCACAAATATCTTTATTTACTTCTGGTTTATCATAAAATCCATAATTTCCGCTACCAGATTGTTCAGTTAAAAAGGCCGTTCAGGATAAAAAGTGTTGTATAGTTTAATAACTAAATTGCGTATTTTATATTGCATAAGACCCATAAAATCATTTTGTTTCCATGTGTCATTTTGTAAAAATGTTCTAGACATAGCTTAGAAAAAACAAAGCTGAATTTTTGGTGTTATTGTCATCAAATTGGAAAGGGGATTTGTCCAGTGTTTGGCTATGGCTCAATTGTGTTTCTAACTGCATCAGCCACAGCCACAATAATCTGTATCCATTAAAATAAAAAATAAAAAATATTGGCTACATGAAAAACAATCAACTGAGGCATTACATTTTAGGCGATTGTAGGCTGTAATTACAATCAGAGCAACTCTGTAAAACCAGCTGTAACAGCATTGCATCTGATTTTGAACTCAATTTAAACCGTTTTGTATTGGACACTATTGACAAAGTGGAACATTCTTGAAACTTTATTAGTACATACTAAAATAAAATACAAATTGGAATAAATGCAAGAATTAATATATATATATATTATATATATATATATATATATATATATATAATGGAACAGGTTAGAAAGGAAAATGACTGATTAGTCCTCAATAAACTCAATAAACAGTACATTATCCTGCTCATTTTAAGACACTTTGTTATATTAGCAGAGGCATTTTAACCCCAAAAGAAATGCATATCTTTACAGGTTCATTGACGCTAATGTTTTTGATCATTTGTATTAATTTTTTATTTATTTTTTTTGGATCCTATGATGTTATCCATCCATCCATCCATTATCTTAACCCGCTTATCCTGAACAGGGTCGCAGGGGGGCTGGAGCCTATCCCAGCATACATTGGGCGAAAGGCAGGAATACACCCTGGACAGGTCGCCAGTCCATCGCAGGGCACACACACCATTCACACTCGCACTCGCACTCGCACTCGCACTCGCACTCTCTCATGGGCAATTTAGACTCTCCAATCAGCCTAACCTGCATGTCTTTGGACTGAAACCAGAGTACCCGGAGGAAACCCACGCAGACACAGGGAGAACATGAAAACTCCGCACAGAGAGGCCCCAGCCGACGGGGATTCAAACCCAGGACCTCCTTGCTGTGAGGCGGCAGTGCTACCCACTGCACCATCCGTGCCGCCTCCTATGATGTTATGCTAAACAAAATGTTGTCCCGAGAAGTTAGCTGAAATCTTGATGATTAGAGGAGATTGTTTTTGCCTCAGAGCAGGAAATAGTGAGGCAGTAATTCACAGGACCAGATGAGGGGTCAGTCCTCCATTAAAGCACTGAGAAGCCTGGCTTCTTTATTACCTGATCAATCCATATGAAGACAACAAACTGGATTGACTGGCCCTCATATACTTCATTAGTGCAAAGTAAAAATTTTCAGGATGCAGCTTGTCACAGGCTATCAATATTCCTTTAATCTGTGTTAATTATTGCTGTAGCTTGTAACTGCTCTGGGTGGCTTGTCCTTTGCGGTCAGTCTGTCAGGGCTGGGGGAAATTAGATGCAAAGTGGTTGCACAAACAATTTGATTATGCCATTTCAGTCCTGTGGTATAGATCTTCATGCTCGCTAAGACAGCCGCTACAGTATACTGCTGACCATCAGATTGTTTACCACACAGTCCAGAATATCCTGTTTCTACACGCCTGCAATTGATTGTGGTATTTTAGCATTTTGCAAGTCACTGTACAGCTTACAGACTAGATCCTCATTATCATCTCATTATTATTATTATTATTATTATTATTATTATTATACATGAAAAAGTGACAGATCTGGAAGAAAGCCATTTAGCCATTTAGTCATAATATCAACAGTTTATATATATTATTATTATTATATATAACAATATTATTATTACTATTATTATTATTATTATTATTATTATTATTATTATTATATTTAATATTATTATTTTTGGTATATGCAAGTATTACAGTACAGTACAAGCACAATTTTTTGTTTTTGCTGTCAGCTGTATTTGAGGGCATTTACATCCATATTCAGTTATTAGCATAGGAATTAGAGCCCTGTTCATGCATAGATCTCACATACAGTGCAGTCCCTAAGTATTTGAACACAATTTACAATTTCAGTTATTTTGGCTCTGTACTCCAGCACAATATATTTTTAATTAAATAATGATCTATGAGGTTAAAGTGCAAACTGTCACCTGATTAGTCAGGGAAACTCAACTGTTTCCTTAGTGCAGGTATAAGACAGCTTTCAGTATCTAGTCTAGATTCCAGGCTTTTGATTGCCTTTCGATACTGTTATTGGAGTTGAGAACCAGAGCTGTGCCACTCAACATGCGGACCAGAGTTGTGCTAATGACAGTCAAGGAAACCATTATTAGGCTGAGAAGAAAAACAAAAAAACAGTCAGGGACATGGGCACAACAACAGGAGTACAAAAATAAACCATTTGGAACATCATTAAGAAGAAAGAGCAGAGGTATAGGCCACTGCCTAACTTTGCCGCAATAGAGGAGAGTAAATATTCAGTGACGACTTTTAGTTACACTTTGTAGCATGGCGTAGGTCCTCCCTTTGCCTCCAGAACAGCTTGAATCTTTATGTCCACTGCCAGTGTCCATTGGAGCCTGTTTCCTGCTCTTAGCTTAGGTATTGGTGTTCTGCTGCTGTAGCCAGGTTCAACGTGTTGTGTGTTCAGAGACGCTCTTCTGCACACCACTGTCAAAACGGGTGATTATTTGAGTTACTGTGATCTTGCTGTCGGCTTGAACAAGGTGACCTGTCATTAACAAGGTGTTTTCTCCCACAAAACTGCCCTTTCAAGTCTTAAGCCATGCACCATAATGGTGGCACCAAAATGATTGTAACTGTAACTTGTAAGTTCCTGGCTGTTTTTCACATCATTCTCTGTAAACTCTATGAAACTTAAACTGGAACTCTATGAAATGAGACAAAAATCCCAAGATCAGCAGTTACTTGTGATTCTTGGTCAGAACAAGAAATGAACCTTTTGGAAATGTCTGCATGCGTTTAGGTGCTGCCACATGATTGGCTGATTAGATATTTGCTGATATCAATATAAACGAGCTGGTGTACAGGTCTACCTAATAGTGTCACGGAGTGTATTCCATGCTTTGAGATCATGCTCATTCCAGCATTATTCACATTCAGCTAAGATATGGAATATGTTTTTCTGACTATAGTTTGTGGTCCATAGTAGTTGCACAGTAGTTCCATCAGGAAACACCATATTATCCATACCAGATATTAGGAAAATCCAACTCAACCCTAATATTTTACCAATTTTACACCAAAGTGTACACAACAGGAGAGGTGGAGAGCGAGAGAAATATTTTTTTACAATTACATTACATTACATTATTGGCATTTGGCAGACGCTCTTATCCAGAGCGACGTACAACAAAGTGCATACCCATAACCAGGGATAATTTCGCTGAAAGACCCTAGAGAGAAGTACAATTTGAACTGCTACCTGTACAACAAAGATAAGGACGAGGGCCTTTTTTTATTTTTATTATTATTATTATTTTTTTTTTTTGAGAACAAAGAAACAAAGAAACAGAGCAAAAGTGACCAAAGTTAACTATCCAAACACTGCTTACCTAGCCAACTAAAAATACCGATACACAAAGCAAGTCACAGAGACAACAATTAAGGTTCACAGGGAGGTAGGGAGGGATGGGGAGAGGTGCTGCTTGAAGAGGTGTGTCTTCAGCTTGCGCTTGAAGGTGGGGAGAGATTCTACAGTTCTGACCTCAACGGGGAGTTCGTTCCACTACCGTGGAGCCAGAACAGACAGTAGTCGTGAGCGTGATGTGGAGGTTCGGAGAGGGGGAGGTGCCAAGCGGCCTGTGGAGGCTGAACGAAGAGGTCTGGCAGGGGTGTAGGGTCTGATGATTTTTTGTAGATAAGCTGGGGAAGACCCTTTAACTGCTTGGAAGGCTAGCACCAATGTTTTGAATTTGATGCGAGCCATGACAGGCAGCCAGTGGAGGGAAGTAAGCAGGGGGGTGACGTGTGAGTATTTGGGAAGGTTGAAGACCAGACGAGCTGCTGCATTCTGGATGAGTTGGAGGGGTCTGATGGCAGACGCTGGGAGGCCAGCCAAGAGGGAATTGCAGTAGTCCAGGCGGGACAGAACCATCGCTTGGACCAGGAGCTGGGTCGAGTAGGCGGTGAGAAAGGGGCGGATTCTCCGTATGTTGTATAGGAAGAACCTGTATGACCGGGTCACCGCCACAATGTTCTCGGAGAGGGACAGTCTGCTGTCCATCACCACGCCGAGGTTCCTTGCACTGGGTGACGGCGTGAGTGTGGTATCCCCGAGGGAAATGGAGAGATCCAGATGGGGAGAGGTTTTAGCAGGGATGAATATCATTTCAGTCTTGCCTGGGTTGAGCTTTAGATGGTGGTTGTCCATCCAGCTCTGGATGTCCCTCAGGCAAGCAGAGATACGGGCTGAAACCTGCGTATCAGACGGCGGGAACGAGACGAAAAGTTGGGTATCGTCCGCGTAGCAGTGGTAGGATAGCCCATGTGCAGTGATCACAGGGCCAAGGGAGCGAGTGTAAAGAGAAAAAAGAAGCGGGCCAAGGACTGAGCCCTGGGGAACTCCTGTGGCAAGGGGCCGAGGTGTCGATACCGAACCAGCCCAGGCAACCTGGAAGGAGCGACCAGAGAGGTAGGACTCAATCCAGTCCAGGGCTGTGCCACAGATGCCCGTTGCTGACAGGGCAGACAGGAGGATGGAGTGATCCACAGTGTCGAAGGCAGCAGAGAGATCTAGAAGAATGAGGATAGAGGAGAGGGAGGCTGCTTGTGCTGCATGGAGTGACTCACTGACGGAGAGGAGCGCAGTCTCTGTCGAGTGGCCCGATCTGAAGCCAGACTGATGGGGGTCTAGCAGGTTGTTGTTAGAAAAGAAGGAAGAAAGTTGAGTAGTTCTATAGTTCTATAGTTTTAGAAAGGAAAGGAAGAAGAGATACCGGGCGGTAGTTCTGGATGATGGAGGGATCCAGAGTAGGCTTTTTTAGCAGCAGAGTGATGTAGGCCCTCTTGGAGGATGCCGGAAAACAGCCGGAAGACAGGGAGGAGTTGACAAGGGAGGTGACAAATGGGAGAATGTCAGGTGTGATAATTTGGAGAAGAGAAGAGGGGATAGGATCAAGGGCACAGGTTGTAGGGCGGTGGCAGAGCAGGAGTTGAGAAACATCAGAGTCTGTAAGGGGGGAGAAAGTGGAAAAGGAAGGGATGGGCCTAGAGGGGGGGAAGGGCACAGTGAGTGGTTGTAAAGGATCTACGGATGACTGTGACCTTCTCATCGAAGAAATCAGCATAGTCATCAGGAGCAAAGGAGGACTGAGGAGGAGGAGGCGGTGCATTGAGGAGAGAGGAGAAAATAGAGAAAAGTTTCCGGGGGTTAGAACCGGAGTTCTGAATTTGTGTTTGAAAGTATTTTGCTTTGGCGGCAGTGACAGCGGAAGAGAATGCCGCCAGGAGAGACTGGAAAGTCGTGAGGTCTGAAGCGTCTCTGGATTTCCCCCACTTCCTCTCCACTGCGCTGAGGCTGGCCCTGGAGGTACGGAGGGTGTCGGATATCCAAGGACTGGGAGGGGATGTGCGAGGTGGCTTTGAGACAGGCGGACAGAGAGAGTCAAAGGCGGAGGAGAGAGATGAAAGGAGGGTGGCAGATGCAGAGTTAGTGGGGAGTTTGAAGAAGGATTCAAGAGGGGGGAGTGAGGTGATGACGGTGCTGGCGAAGGAAGAGGGTGAGAGGGAGCGGAGGTTACGGCGGGCTGAGGAAGTGTGGGTGGGAGGAGGATGGGGAGGAAGAGGGAGGGAGAATGAGATGAAGTGGTGATCAGATGTGTGCAGAGGGGTAACCGTGAAATCGGAGCATGAGCAGTTCCTCACAAAGACAAGGTCTAGGACATTCCCCGCCTTGTGGGTTGGAGGAGAGTGTTGCAGGGAGAGGCCGAAGGAGTGGATTAGCGGTAGGAAGGCAGCAGCCTGGGAGGCTTCTAGGTGGATGTTGAAGTCTCCAAGGAGAATCAGTGGGGTGCCATCCTCAGGGAAGGACAACATTTAACAACATTTAACTGGGGGATGATTAGGTGGCTGGTATTCAACAAGGACACTAGAGAACTCCATACACTTTGTGATAAGTGCCATGGGATCTTTACTGACTACAATGAGTCAGGACCTTTGTTTAATGTCTCATTCAAAAGACAGTATCTTTTACAGCAAAGTGTCCACATCTCTGCACTGCAGTTTATCGGACCAGAGGAACGATCACCCCCTTCTGGCCCACCAACACCACTTCTAAAAGTAATGGACACCTACTTGGCTGAAGCCATTTTAATTAATTGAATGATTGGTAATACTAATTTCTAATTTGAAAAATGAAATAAAGCAATGACTTCAGACTAATGGCAAATGATACCACACTTAAAAAAATAAAATAAATAAAAAATTCAGTTGGGCAAATCCGTCGTGACTGACATTAGAATATGTGCTTCTGTGCTGTGGGGGAATTTTGTCACGTGACTGACATTACAAACAATGGACATCTAGTCAGATTTGATTCAAAATTGTCTTGAAACTACTGGAAGTAGATGCTATTTTCTAACACAATGTAATGACAATATCTCAGTAATAATCACAGAATGATAAACAAATAAAATGGTTATTTATTTTTCCAATAATTACATAAATATAGCGTTCTGTTCTGTAACTCCGCCTCCCTATTCTATCACTGATTACTTGCTTAGTTTCAGCGAAGTATTCGCACCTGTCTCTCCGTATCTCTGCATCTCCTGATTTTGTGCAATTGTCTACTCTCTAGTCCAGAACTGTTTGTGTTACATGTGTGTCTTTGTGAATCCAGTCCTGTATTACATGTGCGTCTTTGTGAATCCAGTCCTGTATTACATGTGTGTCTTTGTGAATCCAGTCCTGTATTACATGTGTGTCTTTGTGAATCCAGTCCTGTATTACATGTGTGTCTTTGTGAATCCAGTCCTGTATTACATGTGTGTCTTTGTGAATCAAGTCCTGTATTACATGTGTGTCTTTGTGAATCCAGTCCACGTTTTCGTTTCCCCCTCATTATTGTGCCATTACCCTTTCATGTGTCACACCTGTTGTTTATTTGTTAGACCACCCTCACTCCCATGCCCCACCTAGTTTGTCTCATTCCCCTGTGTATTTATACCTGTCCTTTTCAGTTGCACCTTGCTAGTTCATCTTGTCCTGTGTCTGAGTCCTTGTCCTGTGTCTGAGTCCCGAGCCCTTTTCTCCCGTCCCCCTGTTCTAGCCTCCTTGTTCCTGAGCCCTTGTTCCTGAGCCCTTGTTCCCTAGCCCTTGTTCCTGAGTCCTTGTTCCCTAGCCCTTGTTCCCTAGCCCTTGTTCCTGAGTCCTTGTTCTTGAGTCCTTGTTCCCTAGCCCTTGTTCCCTAGCCCTTGTTCCTGAGTCCTTGTTCTTGAGTCCTTGTTCCCTAGCCCTTGTTCCTGAGTCCTTGTTCCCTAGCCCTTGTTCCCTAGCCCTTGTTCTTGAGTCCTTGTTCCCTAGCCCTTGTTCCTGAGTCCTTGCCCTTGTGGCATTCCGCCTTGTATATCTGGATTTCATGTTTTGACCCCTGCCTGCTTCCCTGGACTCTTCTTTGGTTGTTGTGGATATCTGTACCTCTGCCTTTTTGGACTGACCCCCTGGTTTTTGACCTTGGCCTGTTTTTTGACTCCGCTCTGTCTGCCCCTGCTTTTGCAATTAAACCTGCCATTTCTTCTGCACCCCTGTCTGCTTTTTGTTCCTCTGTTCCCCTGGCATAACACACCCCTGTCTGCTTTTTGTTCCTCTGTTCCCCCGGCATAACACACCCCTGTCTGTTTTTTGTTCCTCTGTTCCCCCGGCATAACACAGCCCTGTCTGTTTTTTGTTCCTCTGTTCCCCCGGCATGACAATCTCTGTTTGCAGCCTGGGTCGGCAGAGTTAAGTATAAGAGTTCTAAATGGCACGGAACCACTAATATTGCTTAAATTGTGTAAAATTAAACACAAATTTTCATCTTACGGCACTGCTCCACTGCAGCCATCGCCCTTCAGCCAACATTGAGGGAATGACAGCGGCTCCACTGTAGCCTTCACGTCATGTTCAATGGCAGCGTCAAAGTTAGAGAATCACAGAGGTTCATTTCTCAAGGATTGACACGTGTGTTCATTCCCAATAGTGAATTGAATTTAATGAGAAATGTAGTTGTTCTGCTTGTTTTTTAATATTTAACACACAAATTATTAAGTGGGCGGCTATTCATGTCAGCTATGCGATCGTGCACATACTGCAGATGTCAGGAACGTGCACAGCTACTTCTAACCTGCCTAACTAATGCATGATGAGTGCCTTATTATTGACGTAGAAAAATAAAATGTTCTGTATGACCGACCAATTGTCTGTACATTGACAAACTAGCTGACGTTTGATGGCCATTTAAGTCACACTTATTTGGGGGATGTCACATGAAAAAGATGAGAGGCCTCTTGGATCAAATCTATCATTTCCAGTTTAGGTCTTATAATATTAGTACACCAGTTTTCAACAATAATTTTTTAGTTTTTGGTCCAGGTCCACCTTTGCCAAATTCTCAGTGTTAGGTCCCACAGTTGTATTTGAAAGAAAAATATTTTGGGCAGAAGAAGGTCTAGTCAATATAAATTAGAAATGTGGCAGTAATGTGAGTACATTTTATTGTATACTGTTCATTGTGCTGAAAATCAAATATATTCTAATGTTCTATTTGTAATCCTTAAGATGGTTGGCTATATTTGATTATATGCATATCGTTTTATTTTGATGGTATTTGAAAAATGATACTCCAATTCATACATTTCCTAGCATTTCCTGATGGTAGAACAACCTTCCCAATGAATTCAGGGAAGGTGGATTCAATGGCTGTTTTCTGAAAATATCTGAATCCACATTTCAGTTTCTTATGTTTCTTATTTCAAAAGCCTTTCTACCACTTCTTTCTCAATTTTCAGATCTTTAGTCATGTAGTGGTGCCATTGAAATGATAGTAATTGCCTCTAGTGGCGTTTACTTTCCATTAAATACAAACATACAAGTCACTTTGGCTAAAAGTGTCTGCCAAATAATGAAACTGTATCAAAGCCCTCTGTATTTAAGTATAGGTATATAATGCCTAGGTAAACACAATGAATGCTTTAAATAGGCAATACAATACAGAATGTAGGGCTTTGGAAAGTACATCAAGTGCACTTTCAACAATAGTTCCAAAATGTGCCATTGCATAAAACAACTTTAACATAAGTATTTGTTAATACCAGGGAAAACATATGCATAAGATGCAGTGTACCACATTTAAAACTCAACAGCGAAGAGGTTAAGGGAAATAAGTTACTTTGAGCCCTGTGCAGATTGAGTTTTAACTCTGGGAAAGTCTCAAACCTTGCATGAATTATAGCCTTGGGTTGTCTGGGGTTAAGTATTAACCTGGAAACAGCCCCACCAAATGCACAATGAGAGCTGGGCCCTCCTCGCCCAGATTAATGCGGGTCACAGTGTTCCCAGAATTACCATTTCAATTAAAAAAACAATAATAACATATTGTGTTAATACTGAATGATTCCTGTCAGAAAGGGAAGATGATACCTCCTGTTTCACTGAAAGTGAAAAAAGCTTGTTCATTCAAAAAAGGCCACACATCCAGGGGTCAGCAAATCAGCCTTGTAATTCTGTGCAGGCTTATATCTGATATGAACTGTGGCTGACAATGGCCAGGGATTACTCATACTAATTTCACACAATTCATTGAAAGCATGTCTGTTCCGCTCCAGTGAAGGCAGCCCATATAAAATAAATGCACAGGCTTGTAGGAAATAATACCAAACGCACCTTCCTTGCATTGAGGCAATGTGTAATGGGAACTGGTTCCCCTTGAAATATGACCTATTCAGTTTTTCCTTTATATTCTTTATAGCCCCTGTTTCAAAGTATTTTCTGGCTGGTGTAATGATTGGGTTCTGGTTAAAAAAGTTAAAAAAGCTGATTTTCATCTTGTAATTATTGCTTCACAGCTAGCCAAACCCCAGCGATGTGTTTTTGGTTCTGAGAACATGCATGTAAAGGAAGGGTAACATGCATGTAAAGGAAGGGTAACATGCATGTTCCCTTCATGCAAATACAGTATGTCCTTGGACATCCTTTAAATTAAATTTCAATGAGACAAGGAGCTTTACAGGAATGGTCTTGGAACTGTTGGACTGTTATTCCAGTTAAAAACAATGCGCTTTGTGAATTTAAATTTAGTTTCAATGATGCAGAAAAGTTAAACATCCTAACATCTTACAGTAAGGCTTGTGTCAATGTTTTACAAATGTTATTCTCAGGATTTAAGTATCTAGTCTTGATTCTAGCCTCTGCATTTGACTCTGGCCATCATTCGGATAAAAGTAAATATAGGTCTCATCTGTCCACAAGACTCTTTTTCCGGAGCTCTGCAGGCTATTTTAGGTACCTTTTAGCAAACTGGGGCCTGGTCATCCTGTTTAGGCAGCTAATTAATGATTTGCATCTTGTGGTGTCACCTCTGTAGATATGCTTATCAGTGGCACATCAATGCTGGCCTCCTGAAGAGTTTTGGGGCGATTTTATTTATTATGGCGAGAATTCTTGATCCATGATCCTTGATCCTTGGCCTACCATGTCCTTTGCAATTACTGAGAAACTGTTTATTTCGGTAAGCCTATTGTTTGGCCTATGTCTCTGACTGTTTGTTTGTCTGCTTTGAATGGTCATTGGCAAAGGCAATCTACAAAGGCAATCAAAAGCCTAGAATGACCTGCTGGTTATATGATGGCAGCTGGTTGAGTACACCAGCTGACCTGCTGGTTATATGATGGCAGCTGGTTGAGTTCAGGACCCCCTCACACAGATCTTGAGAAGCTTGCAGGTGGATGCTGGAGAGGTGGTGGGAAGACCTGAATAAGCAGAATAATTCCAGCATAATTCAACAGCAGGAAATATAAATAATGGCAGCATAGGAGCAAAAGCATGCCAAAAGAGCAATGAGCCAGGCAGCAGGACAGCTTTCCAGAGCACAACAACACCAGCAAAGCAGCAAAAGCTAGCAGCAGAATGAGCCACGGCCTGAACAGGTAAGATTGGTGGTTTATACAGCCCCTCCCATGAGACATAAGCATCATGTGAGCAGGCGGCACTTTGCTAGTTCTGTAGCTTCACATCGTCACATCTTCACATCTTCACATCTTCACATCGTCACATCTTCACATCGTCACATCGTCACATCGTCACATCTTCACATCTTCACATCTTCACATCGTCACATCTTCACATCGTCACATCGTCACATCTTCACATCGTCACATCTTCACATCGTCACATCGTCACATCGTCACATCTTCACATCTTCACATCTTCACATATTCACATCTTCACATCGCCGTATGTAGCTAATGCAAACTCCATTTTCAAGACAGTCATTTAAAAATTCTGAAGTGCAAACATTTTCTATAAATGAGTTCAATCCCCCCCTGCCCAGCAGTTTGTTCTGTTGAGTGTTGGCTTGGGAGGGAACACTCATGAACTCTGTTTTGTTCTGGTCATTCCCAGCCACCATACAGTGAGTCTGACAGGGAATATTTTAATCAGTCAGAATGGGAATCGCATGTATTTAACAGATTTGAAATAACAATTTTCCAATTTAATGAGTGCTAATTAATAAAAGGACCCCTCCCCCTCCACTCATTCTGAGTAATCGCACACAGAGGAGGCTTTATCTGAACTGTCTTTGGGGAAAAAAAATAAAATAATAAAAAGCATTTCCATTGTAAGAGGAACTGAAGAATTATGTCTGAACCTTTCAGAATAGATTTTCAAGGCATGCGATTTTATTCTATGACTGATGTGTTTATTTATTTTTTAACAGATGCAGGCATATATTCTACATGGTAATTTAGAATATATGCAAAACATTGTTTTCAGAGCCTTGATTAATTATTTGACCTTAAATAAAATAACTCTCCTGAGTGAATAAGCAGAAGAAAAGGGCACACAGAGGGCAGTATTGATATATTGATAACTGTGCCCAGCTGTGATGTATGATATAGGATGTATGAACACAACTGGGCACAGTTCAGGTGGCCATGACTATTAAAAGATCGTAATGCCCAATGTTGACCTATTGACCCTATTGACAATCACGTTGGCTATGTCCATGGACACACCATGACTGAAGGAACCTCACTCCCTGTACATTCGTTTTAATGCACCAAAGTGCCATTGCAGTCGATCAATTACTTTGAAAGATATTTACTCATGTTCAGGTTTTTTTAAGTAATAATCACATGATGCCAATATCATGCTAGAAGGTTGTCTTTTATTTAGATTAGTCAAATTTAATGTTACCTTGGAAAGACGTGTACCATGCCTACTTTTTGTGATTGCAACACTAGAAAGGTTAACCATGTATAAATAGATAGGTGCAGTGATGCAGTAGAGTACTTTGTGGTCCACCATGTTGTAAATCGAATACCTCAGAGCTCCACATCTCAACTCAGGACCGGGGATCCTTTTTAATGCAAGTTACTTGAGTATCCCAGAAGCCTTCACAAAGAGCTCTGTTTGTAAGGTGGCTCCCCAGCCCTGCCTGTAATTGGTGCTACACCTTGCTGCCTCTGTTTGTCAGCATTATATCTGTGTTCACACGATCCAGCTGGCACGGCATTTGTCCGTGTTGTTTTGATCTGTGGACTGTGAAGAGAAGTGGGACTCACAATGGGGCTTGTGTGACAGGGATTTGCAAAGTTGCTGGGAATTGACTGCACACTGTGTTATAGCGTCCAAACTGGAGCCTCACTGAAGCATTCTGTTTAAATGGCCTATAAGTCCTGCCTGCTTTTCAATGGAATGGATAGATTTATAAACACATTCTCTATGGATATATGTCAAATTGTGTTCTGTGTAGACAAGGTTTTTTTTTTTCAATTTTATCAATGAATAATTTTAAAAAGTAATCTCGAATAAAATGAAAAGCAATTAATTTCATCATATCACAAGATTTCCCTGTTTGACAGAATGTTTAAAATTGTTAGTACTGTATATATAAAATACAAGATCACTACTGTAATTCTACATGCATTCTTGCATATATTTAATTGTGTGCCAAAACAAAATTAGATTATTTATTTCATACATGTAATAAAAACGTTTCTTTCCTGTGGTTTCCTATTTGAAACGTTAAGCAGATGTTTTTACTCTAAATTTCCATTTGTTTTAGTTTTAAATAAAGGCTTAATATTCAGTTTTTGCAGTTTAAAAAATGTGCCATTTTAAAGATATTACTGAACTCTCAAAGCTGTTTTACAAACTGTTACAAAAATCACGAGCAATTCACTGAGACCTGGAAAATGACTTGGGTTATTTTTATCATATACATGGTTTAACTTGACACATCAGAAGAAGTTGAAAGATTAAAAATGCAGACAGTGACACCTCCATGTGTTAAGGGCTGTGTTTCCTATACAAGCAACACCTTCTACCCACCTTGAGATCCCCATGTATGTGTGCTCTTTAATTAAGCTAGATTTCATTTGAGAGCCTTGCCTGTTGGCATAATTTAGGTACATACAGTTTATCTTTTTTATTGTATATTACCTATGGAATATAGTTTACAATGGCACATTGTTTAGTTGCTTACTGGGTTTCATAGTACAAGATAACAATGATATATTCAAATAAATAAGTAAACATTTTCAAAAGTGCATACACTCATGCATCAAGTGAACAAAAAACAGTTGACTAATTTAAATACATACAAAAATCTTTTAAATACATACAAAAATCATTTAAATACATATTTTAACGTAATTAAAAAGTAGCATGAAAATGTTTTCAAATACATGAAAATATAACAAATTCAAGGGCAGACAGGCATCTTAATGGAGGCCTGAAAAAACCTACATGTGCTAAACCTTTGTGTTTGCATATAATCCAAATATAAACATTTATACCTCTATTTTTCAAAAGGTGGAGTACAACCTCATCCCACATTTACAGTCTAATTGTAGATGAGACATCATAACGCCACATAATGCATGTCACACTTCAAACAGATTAAACTTTATCTGACTATTATTATTGAATACCATAAGCACTATTTAAAAGCTACATCAAGAAAATTATCAAAGCATTATTTACATTACATTACATTATTACATTATTGGCATTTGGCAGACGCTCTTATCCAGAGCGACGTACAACAAAGTGCATACCCATAACCAGGGATAAGTTCGCTGAAAGACCCTAGAGGTAAGTACAATTTCAACTGCTACCTGTACAACAAAGATAAGGACAAGGGCCATTTTTTTTTTTTTTTTTTTTTTTTGAACAAACAAACAGAGCAAAAGTCACCAAAGTTAACTATCCAAACACTGCTTACCTAGCCAACTAAAATACTTTTGGAAGCATACTTCAAATTCAGTTCCTGAAATATAAGCCAGGAAATATGACAAACAACACTTGCAAAACAGGACATGACTACATGTAGGTGGAGAATATAAAACATGCAACTGTATTTACCGTGGTAAACTGTACGGTTGGTTCCCTAGATAAAAATAAAGAAGAATGCTCTATTTGGTAACACAGATAATAAGCTATATAAAAAGCTATATACATTTATTCCAATACATTCATTCTGATGTTTCAGGCGGATTTTTTTGACAGCCATGAGACTTTTTCTATAATTTGTGATGACATTACGTTATGTGGCATTTAGCAGATGCTCTTATCCAGAGCGACGTACATCCATCCATCCATCCATTATCTGAACCCGCTTATCCTGATCAGGGTCGCAGGGGGCTGGAGCCTATCCCAGCATACATTGGGCGAAAGGCAGGAATACACCCTGGACAGGTCGCCAGTCTATCGCAGGGCACACACACCATTCACTCACACACTCATACCTACGGGCAATTTAGACTCTCCAATCAGCCTAACGTGCATGTCTTTGGACTGTGGGAGGAAACCGGAGTACCCGGAGGAAACCCACGCAGACACGGGGAGAACATGCAAACTCCGCACAGAGAGGCCCCGGCCGACGGGGATTCGAACCCAGGACCTCCTTGCTGTGAGGCGGAGCGACGTACAACAAAGTGCAAATCAAACACAAGAACACGTGCAAAAGTGGACCTGAGAGGACAGTACAGTTTCGAGTCCTAGTGTAAACATACAGGAATTCAGAACCCATGAAGAGTACAATCAACTTTCAAACTAGCATACCACAGTTGGCAGCTAGAATACAACAATACAACAGCCAATAAAAATAACAATACCTATACAAGTAACAATATCTATACATAAGTGCCATTACGGTCTAAGGCTAATCACGGTGATTGTGAGTTGGGGAGGGAAAGGTGTAGCCTGAAGAGATGGGTCTTCAGTCTGCGCTTGAAGGAGGTCAGAGACTCTGCCGTTCTGACATCCACCGGGAGGTCATTCCACCACTGTGGGACCAGGACAGACAGCAGTCGTGATGAGGTTAAAGAACATATTTGGAGGCATTCTTGACCATTCCTCCATGCAGAACTTTTCAGAAACATTTGGGTTTTGCGCTCATAGACCCCCTTTTCAGTTCAGAACACTGAACTATTCTGCAAAAAAGAATAGGCAAATATACCACAATATACATGAAAATCCAGTCAGCAGCAGTTCTGCAGACAGAACACCTTGTTAATTAGAGATATCAGAGGAGAATGGCCAGACTGGTCAAAGCTAACAGGAAGGTGACAGCAACGCAAATAACCACCCATTACAACAGTGGTATACAGAACAGCATCTCTGAACACACAACGCATCATAACTCTAAGTGGATAGGCTACAGCAGTAGAAGTAAAGAAGAATAAGTCTAATACATACCTAATAGTATCACTGAGTGTATAATATATCTTATATCTGCATACTTTAAAATCTGCATCTCTCACTCCTCTCTACCTCCATACCATCATACCAGAGAAAAGCCAAGCCGAGCATAGCATCCCTGGTAGAAATATCAGTTTTGGTTCCAGCCTGGTTTTAAGCAGATCAATTCAACTAATAAATAGAAAATTTGACAGAGTACCTAAAAACTCTCAAAGTGTTGTGATTCGGATTGCACTTTCCATTTGACATGTTTTCTACATAGGCCATTTACTAACATTACATTTACTTGTAGGTTGGATCAAATAGGCAAGTTCTTGCTATTTAATTGTGTGTTAATTGTGGAGGTAGAAACACACTTAAGTTAGGAACAAAGCTGGTTGAGATAGCGAGACCCAGGCCAGATCCAGAACACTGATCTGTGGGGCATTTTACACAACTTTTTGAGCAACATTTACTTGGCCATTGAATATACCTAAACTTCAAAGTCAGAAGGTGTTTTCACAGTGCTTGATTTGGTCCAGTCATTTCTGATGTTTTTACTTCCTTTTAGGCCTACCTAGCACAGGTGGATCTAGGTATGCACGCTAGTTATGTATCACAATAAGAATTCATTTTCTGCTTGTTGTTTGTATAACTTTCACTACCAAAATAATGGTATATTATATCTCATTAAATTATTTTTTTCATGTTCACATTACATTATCGGCATTTGGCAGATGCTCTTATCCAGAGCAACGTACAGTTGATTAGACTAAGTAGGAGACAATCCTCCCCTGGAGCAATGCAGGGTTAAGGGCCTTGCTCAAGGGCCCAACAGCTGTGCGGATCTTATTGTGGCTACACTGGGATAAGAACCACCAACCTTGTGTGTCCCAGTCATTCACCTTAACCACTACGCTACAGGCCAACCTGTATTCTTGTTGTGTAGTCTAAGAGATTGGAAATCTGATTACAGCTGATGCCTCCAGATACATTCGAATTCTGAGCATTCCCACTTGCGATGACCTCTTGTTAAACAACTTTATTGACCCAATGGTATATAAGTTACCTTGGTTTCAGCATGTTTTCACTTCAAGCATTGGTTTTTCATTTGCCGTTTTCGACATTGACTGATCATTCCATGGAAATATTGTTTCAACTGTCATTTATTTAAGTAGCTGACATTGTGGGTCGAAGTGCAGCCCCCTCCTGACTAACATGGAGGTTTTAGTATCTCTGATGCCAACCAGATTGTGGAGGAACTAACAACATGGGGGTTTACTGAAGTGTGCTATTCTTGTCATAATACTTTTGACTCCTATAATCTGAAATCATAATGGATAGACTAAATATTAGAAATGACAAGTTTTAAAGAAATATGCTATGTTATGTATACCCAAGTGAGGCCAAACCCCAAGTTTTGATGGGTACAACGCCACTGCATACCAAGACTTTAGCTGCCCCTCATTTCCATGTTATAAAGCTTATTTGTCCATTTACTCTGTCCATTTACCCTGCTAATACCTCTCCCCATCTGGATCTCTCCATTTCTCTCGGGGATACCACACTCACGCCGTCACCCAGTGCAAGGAACCTCGGCGTGGTGATGGACAGCAGACTGTCCCTTTCCGAGAACATTGCGGTGGTGACCCGGTCTTGCAGGTTCTTCCTATACAACATACGGAGAATCCGCCCCTTTCTCACCCCCTACTCGACCCAGCTCCTGGTCCAAGCGATGGTTCTGTCCCGCCTGGACTACTGCAATTCCCTCTTGGCTGGCCTCCCAGCGTCCGCCATCAGACCCCTCCAACTCAACCAAAATGCAGCAGCTCGTCTGGTCTTCAACCTTCCCAAATACTCACACGTCACCCCCCTGCTTACTTCCCTCCACTGGCTGCCTGTCATGGCTCGCATCAAATTCAAAACATTGGTGCTAGCCTTCCAAGCAGTTAAAGGGTCTTCCCCAGCTTATCTGCAAAAAATCATCAGACCCTACACCCCTGCCAGACCTCTTCGTTCAGCCTCCACAGGCCGCTTGGCACCTCCCCCTCTCAGAACCTCCACCTCACGCTCACGACTACTGTCTGTTCTGGCTCCACGGTGGTGGAACGAACTCCCCGTTGAGGTCAGAACTATAGAATCTCTCCCCACCTTCAAGCGCAAGCTGAAGACGCACCTCTTCAAGCAGCACCTCTCCCCATCCCTCCCTACCTCCCTGTGAACCTTAATTGTTGTCTCTGTGACTTGCTTTGTGTATCGGTATTTTTAGTTGGCTAGGTAAGCAGTGTTTGGATAGTTAACTTTGGTGACTTTTGCTCTGTTTGTTTGTTTGTTTGTTCAAAAAAAAAAAAAAAATTTAAAAAAAGCCCCTTGTCCTTATCTTTGTTGCACAGGTAGCAGTTGAAATTGTACTTACCTCTAGGGTCTTTCAGCGAACTTATCCCTGGTTATGGGTATGCACTTTGTTGTACGTCGCTCTGGATAAGAGCGTCTGCCAAATGCCAATAATGTAATGTAATGTAATGTAATGTAATGTACTCTGTGTATAATTGGTTGCTTATTTAAGGCCAATAACTGAACAACAGCAAGTTGTTTTTACCGTTCAACTCAAAGGGTCCTCCTTCACACAGCAGTTAAACTGTTTCTACATGTTAGTTGAAAATCAATGAGAACAATATACAGGCTAACTCATCCATAAGTCATTTCTTTTATGCACACAGTGGGCTGTTCCAGCGAAAAGCTTTATGAATAGCAGAAAGTGTCTGAATAATAATGGTCATCAATATGTCCATTGAGGTTCACCACAATCACCTCACATATCAAATCCCCTTTGAATAAGATCTGTTCCTTCTGCTGTCCCACTTCCCTGCTGCCCAGCTGGCAGTGGTGAAACTGTAGACCAGCCACCTGTCATTAGCATGATAAACTGAGCAATCTAATGGAATGAATGATAGGCCCCAAAAACAAAATGGATCAGAAAAGGTGCAGATCTGATACACACACACACACGCTGTTGCTCTTGCACACAGATCTATACACACACACACGCTGTTGCTCTTGCACACAGATCTATACACACACACACGCTGTTGCTCTTGCACACAGATCTAATACACACACACACGCTGTTGCTCTTGCACACAGATCTGATACACACACAAGCTGTTGCTCTTGCACACGGGTGAGCAAACGGAAACCATGAATGTAGATGCACATGCTGGAGATGTACAATTTTACTACAGGGAAGTAACTTTTTGGCCTGAGTGTCATTTGAAACAGTGCTTGCCTTGTTTGTACATTTTGTTTTTAAACATAGTGCTGTGAAGCTGATTGGTTTCTATACTTCTATTTACTGTCCAGGATAATTGTGTGACACTCTTTAAAATGATGTTTTTCAATATTTTGTGTCAGTCTTGAAATCAACCAGTTTTTTATAGATTGATTATCTGTCAGTATTGCAGTCAATGGTCCAAATTTTATGGTGACTATTTTTGCTTAATAAAATGTAATTCAGATCAATTCAACTAATAAATAGAAAATTTGACAGAGTACCTAAAAACTCTCAAAGTGTTGTGATTCGGATTGCACTTTCCATTTGACATGTTTTCTACATGTTTTCTAGGCCATTTACTAACATTACATTTACTTGTAGGTTGGATCAAATAGGCAAGTTCTTGCTATTTAATTGCGTGTTAATTGTGGAGGTAGAAACACACTTAAAATCAGAGAAAAGACATTTATTGCACATTTATTTCTGTAGGTCTATATTTTATCTGCCCTTCTGCTGATTAAGACTTACAGTATATGTATGACCAGCTAACACCGGTTCTTGCATTTCTTTATTGAATCTCCATGAAATATCTTCCAAGTATGATAATAAACTTGAAATTATTACTATTACATGGGGTCAACTATAGACTAGCACACAAGCAAAGATTTTTCTCCATCTACACCGAATATTGTGCATCTCTGACTGTAGGGTTCTATCTTGCCATGGCCAATATTTCTAAACCTAAAAGTGGCCTCATAGGTTTAAGTAACATGGGTCCCCAGTTTGTGCTCCATTTTGTGTTTAGTAAATTAATTCTATATAATATAATAGATTTGAGAATAGATTTTTATAATAGAGTTGAGAGTTGATTTGTATACAGTATAGCACCTGAGGGCCAGCAGATATCTGAAGTGCTCCAGCTTTCCACGATCAACTGTAACTCTACACATGCTACTTTTTATTTGCAATGTACATTGGGCTTCAGAATTATTGGATATTGAAATGGAGAAAAAAGGCTGGGTATAATGAACATGGATAAGGGCTCTTCTCCCCCAGTAGGTGTCAACTCCATCTGCTCTGGCCTAAAGGTGACATACTACACCCTGGCTATCCCTGGCCCAAAACCTCAAGAGCAAATATCAATGCAACGATATGATTGATAAACTTTATTTGTGGCGGCACGGATGGTGCAGTGGGTAGCACTGCTGCCTCACTGCAAGGAGGTCCTGGGTTCGAATCCTTGTGGGCCGGGGCCTCTCTGTGTGGAGTTTGTATGTTCTCCCCGTGTCTGTGTGGGTTTCCTCCCACAGTCCAAAGACATGCAGGTTAGGCTGATTGGAGAGTCTAAATTGCCCATAGGTATGAGAGTGTCAGTGAATGGTGTGTGTGCCCTGTGATGGACTGGAGTCCTGTCCAGGGTGTATTCTTGCCTTTTGCCCATTGTATGCTGGGATAGGCTCCAGCCCCAGTGACCCTGTGAGGGGAAACAAAAGCAACAGATTACAACAACATATACCTGCAGCCTTTCCCCATTTACATTGTTTAAATGTGTGGAATCACTGAGACGTTTTTATGCTTTTTAAATAAATTGATACAGGTTATAAATAAGGTTATAAATAAATTGAAAAAAACAGCCAAGACATTGATAATGTTACAAATTACTATTACTGTTTATAATAACTTTTATAATTAAATCTTTACATAAGTCAGCAACCATTACTGCACTGTTTTAACAGCAGTGTTACCTCATCCTTAAGTACTGATGCTAATGTACACTAATTTTCCACTAAAGAAACCACTCCTATTATATTAAACACAACTTAAAACATTAATGCTGTTTAATGAAGCTAACATATCTTTCTTTCCTGCCTTCATTACTTGCTACTTGCTCCCAAATCTGAATATGACATTTTGCAAAGCACAAATGTGTTTTATACGAATATTTGTAAAAAAGAGAAGTTTTGTATCTTTCAGTGGCCTTTCAGTTATAATGTGTCACATCACAGTGTTGAATAACAGAGTCGACAGAGAGCTGTCAGCAGCACCCACAACCCTACGGCTTATTTTCGTCCACTGCACTAAACATATCCCCCCTCAAACCCTACCATGGATACCATTGTGAGGTGACTGTGATTATGCCTTTGTGCTTAACATGCTTATTGCACAGATCATATCAGATCATAAAGCTGTGTCAACTTTCCATGGCTTAAAATGCATCTGCCTTTGTATCTGCCTTCCTAGAAAACAGGCTAATGCAGCTTTGCTGGGTTGCATTTTTAAACAAAACTGCAGAATACAAGCTTGTACATGTGGTAGTGCGGTCTGGCTCATTGCTAGCTTCCTCATTTTGAGTAGAATTACCCTTGAAAGTACACTTTCAGGTAATCAGAAAGTACATTTACTGCATTGATAACTTTTCGTAGTCCGTTGACAAGTGATGAAAAACAGCTATGTAGTGTTTGAGAATACATTTGGTTGTTGTTTGTCTTCTGTACTTTGACAAACGATGTCAAACAAATTTCATATTTTATCGATTTGGTTGAGCAGTGTCTTTGTCAAAATATTTTGACCACTTGGTGAATCATAAACTGATTCAAAATATATCTGAATTGCAGTAACCCTGGGCTATTAGACCAAAACTCAAGCTCTAAGGATAGACTAACAGAGTTAAAATGCTGCTGAGACTAGACCAGCCACAGCACAATCTACATATTTCCCCATTTGTAACTTTCCCAAAACATCTGCCATCATTAAAAATTTTATGGAAAAATAAAATAACAAATGTATCGTCCCCTAAGCATTTGAGACAAGCAGTTGGCACTGAATTGTTCTGACTTGGGGTCAGGCCTTGCATTTGTGATTGAACTGTAATATTGAAATTGTATAGCTGATTCTCTCATCGGTATTGTCCAGGTATACTGATTGCTAAATGTCATTCTCACTTATCAGTCTCATAATCCAGTGTAGTTGTACAGCCGTTCAGGGTTTGAGGATGCTTGAGTTATGGAAGCGAGGGCAGGGTCATTTTACTCATTTCCCACTTTTCTCTTGAATACCTCTAAAAAATGAAAGTCCTAACAACAGAGGTTATATTTGTAGACAAATAATTGTTCAATCTGGGCAGTAGCAATCTCCACATTCAGGCAAAATATATTCCATGTAATAATAAGCATTCTTGTCACTGCAAGGCTGCTAGTACTTCACCAAGCTGGACCTTCGCAATGCCTACCACCTTGTCCGCATCCATGAGGAGGACGAATGGAACACCACCTTGTCCGCATCCGTGAGGAGGACGAATGGAAAATCACCTTGTCCGCACCCGTGAGGAGGACGAATGGAAGATCACCTTGTCCGCATCCATGAGGAGGACGAATGGAAGATCACCTTGTCCGCATCCATGAGGGGGAGGAATGGAAGATCACCTTGTCCGCATCCATGAGGGGGACGAATGGAAGATCATCTTGTCCGCATCCATGAGGAGGACGAATGGAAGATCACCTTGTCCGCATCCATGAGGAGGACGAATGGAAGATCACCTTGTCCGCATCCGTGAGGGGGACGAATGGAAGATCACCTTGTCCGCATCCGTGAGGGGGACGAATGGAAGACGGCCTTCAACACCCCCAGTGGCCACTGTGAGAACCTGGTCATGCCCTTCAGGCTCACTAACGCCCCCGCTGTCTTCCAGAACCTCATCTACAACGTCCTCCATATCCAAGTCCATATTTGATTATCTGGATGACATCCTCATCTCCTCTGCCTTGCAGGATCTTCTCGCCTTGCAGGAAGAACTTTGTTGGGAGACAGACGGATTTGTGTATTGGACCACTTCACATATGGTAATGACCGCTATCAGTTTCCAGGTCCCCCCTCTGGGGATTTTCCACTGGACTCCAGGGGGGAGCGGGGCAAGGCCTCACAACCATTAAGGATTTGAATGGCCCAATCCGACGTGCTCGGGATAGGCGCAATTCCTTACCACCAATCAGAGGTTACACTTGGATTTGTAGACATATTTGAATATATGCAAATGTAACAGTATAAACACTCCAAACACCATTGCTCTTTGGAACATTTTCCTGATTGTAATAAACTTTCCTGTTTTCTAATGACGAACATCGGATCTGCTTCTTCCTGTGACAACGGTCATCTTACTGGTTCCTGGTAAAACTTTGTTTTACTAACAAATTGGCGCTGCGAGCAGGGTGGAATCGCTTCGATCTCCATTGGTTCCCCTATTGACATCGACGAGCGATCGGAAGGCAAACCAGCGGAGAACTGAGGCGCACTCCACCCAGTGGTATGTAACCTGTATAATTTTCATGACCCTTAAAGAAGCGATCGATTGTTCGTTGTTGGAAAACTGCGTCTTTTCGTAACTGGTTGTTTGAATTTGCGAGCGTTGTTGTTTTTGTACCAGCGCTGTTGTTCGGTGTTTGTATTTGCGAGCGCTGCTGAGTGTGTACCAGCGCTGTTGTTTGCTATATCTATTGTGAGTATAGCTTTATGTGACGGGGTGACCGGTGTATCATCCCCCTAAGGTGAGTGAGGTATTCACGCCTTGAGGAAATACGTGGGTGCGTTGCTGTGGCAGGCTGAGTTTTCGCCCACAGCCCGGGTGACAAAATATTTTCACGCCAGGGTATTAGGTCCCGAGAGTTACCTAAGAAGCGTATCCCGTGTCTGTGTTTATATGTTAAGGGGAGAGTGAGTGTTTTACGCCCCGGCCTAACGTGAGAGACAAGGAAGGAGTCGTCTCACTTGGGTTTGTGTGAAGTGTCGTGCTGAGGCTGGCTGAGATTTTGGCCCTCAGTCCAGGGGACAGAGGTGTACCCTCGTACCTGGGGTATTAGGTGAAGTGGTTGGCTACTGATAGCAGCTTTTCCTAAGAAGCGTACTTCGGTGTTCGTCGGACGTAGATTGCATTTACTGTGATACGGTTTTTGGAAAGAATCGCGTCATTTTCGCGTCGTTTTAATATTGTCTTCTAAATGTTCAGTGTTGGCCATTAACAAACATTTTAACATAAACATTTATAACTATAAAATATAAATTTAACATACCATATAAATTACAATTAACAATGACGACAGAAAAGGAAAATGCCCTTAAATATGCCGGGTGTATCACTTCTTATATTCAAAAGAAATACGCAAAACAAGAAAAACAGATGATACAAAAGGGTTGGGATTCGAAAGGATCTACTCCGTCGTCGCTACAATGGTGGGAAAACCTAAATAGCAATCGCACTGTTTTTGGTACTGTAATCCTGGTGACCGAACACAGGAAACTTATAGAGAAGTGCGACACAATGCAAAATCAGTTGCAAATGAAAGACAACGAATTATCCGGCCTGAGGAAAAAGGTCGAAGAATTAAACTCTGAACAGAGTTCGACGGTAGAATGTATCCCGGAGGTTTCAAAAGGCGTTCAAAGATTATATCCAGATCAAAGCAAGGAACGTTCGATAACCGATCCATTATATTATGAGAATAAACACACGGATTATATAGCACCGATGGCTCCGATGGTAACTAAGATTCGAGGTAGAGGGACTGAGCAGCGACTTCACGTTGACCATGTACCGTTGACCGTAATCGACATGAGAGCGCTATTAAAAGACCTACCAAGTCTTAACCTGCATGATGATAATTTACAATTCTGGCGACAATTAACAGAACTGCAGCGAAGCATGTCATTGCATCCTATAGATATGTTTTCGCTCGTGCGCGCTAAGTGTCCGTCTTCCTGCTGGAATACAATAGAGCCAGAACACTTGAGGCAGGACACCTGGGCATCTGGCCCCTGGTCAAATCGCGCCGACCTCCAAACGGCAACTAACATATTCAGCGAGGCTGTAAAAACTGCTTTAGGCAAAGGCGCACCTAAATGGCATCGGTTTACGGCAGTACTGCAGGGTAACTTGCCATTTGCAGAATATGCGGACCAAAAATATGAAGCGTTTGAAACGCATAGTGGTTTCCCTAATCCAAATAGGAATGTGGCTGTCTTCACCCAACAGCTACTAGCGGATGCTGGCCCACATATTCAAAAGGTACTAGCGATCGGCATAAACCCCGGTAATACTTTTAATGATATTGTGGCGTGGGCTTCCCGCTTGGAAGAACAGACACGCAGAAATGCCTCTGCTTTACACCCCATTGCCGCTGTGCGTGACAATTCTTCTGACAATAATGTGCGCTGCAATAAGTGTGGGAAGAAGGGTCATCGCGCTCGTCAATGCAGGGAGAGGGACAAAGAGAGAGGTAGGCGTGTTTATAATCACCAAAACGAGACTCAAGATGTTTGCCATAACTGTGGAGAAAAAGGACACTGGTCAAGAAAATGCCCAGCCACTACACCCAAGACGCGACCCTCCAATGACAAGTTCCCATGGAGGTGTGCAATGCCCTGTTGCATATTCTTCTTGCCTGGATTCTGTGGCTTCTGGCCTTTCCCCTTGTTTACAGGATGCCTGACCCAGACGACGCTGCCATGGGCACCTGCAGCCTTCATTAATCAGGTGCACAAGTTCCTACACACTTGTATTTAATTTTTCAGTTCACCAGGGGGGTACTTGAATACTAAACTCAAGTTGTATTCTCTTCTCTTATTCCCTCATACACTGGGGCGGACACCTGTGCCAGACCACATCGCCGGAGACGCCTACCTTCCGGACCGCCTTGCTGCGGACTCCTGCACTGGAGGATCACTCCACAGGACAACCCACCAAGCCTGATTCACCCTGGCACCACCACAACATTGTCACTATCATAGTGATCGCTGTTGTAGGACTCAATGACTCTGTGACATGGACAATGGGCAATAATATAAACATGCAACCAGTACAAATGACAGCCAAACATGCTAACAGAACCGGCTGTTATGTTTGTGGGCTGATATCTATTCAGCTGCATGTGGCATACCAATGATGTCTGTACCCATCACTTCTCGTGAGCAGCAGAGGGGCTTTCTCTTATGAGCCATGTTCTTGGAGTATATCTCGTTCGCCCATAAGGGGACGTGGGGGAATTTTTCCTGAATTGTTCCTAAAACAGGTTTCGCCCCCACCTTGAACAATGACTAGAGTTTAACTAAAATTGACCTCACCATGAAATTCATATTGGGTCAAAAAGGAGGGACTGTTGGGAGACAGACGGATTTGTGTATTGGACCACTTCACATATGGTAATGACCGCTATCAGTTTCCAGGTCCCCCCTCTGGGGATTTTCCACTGGACTCCAGGGGGGAGCGGGGCAAGGCCTCACAACCATTAAGGATTTGAATGGCCCAATCCGACGTGCTCGGGATAGGCGCAATTCCTTACCACCAATCAGAGGTTACACTTGGATTTGTAGACATATTTGAATATATGCAAATGTAACAGTATAAACACTCCAAACACCATTGCTCTTTGGAACATTTTCCTGATTGTAATAAACTTTCCTGTTTTCTAATGACGAACATCGGATCTGCTTCTTCCTGTGACAACGGTCATCTTACTGGTTCCTGGTAAAACTTTGTTTTACTAACAACATCCACTGCCATCGACTCTCTTGACCTCAAGAAGCATTTCTTCCTCTGTCTGTCCTGATCTGACCATGCCTGACCCTGAGAAACAGTTCACCCTCAAGGTGGATGCCTCCGTCACAGGTGTCAGAGCGGACCTCTCCTAGAGATGCCCAACGAAGTCCATCCCTGTGCCTTCTTCTCCCGCTGCCTCCCCCCCATGCAGAGGAGCACTGTCCATCGAGAGCTCCATTAAGTGCCATCTGCTGGAAGGAACTGACATCCCGTTCGTTGTCTGAACCGACCGCCACAACTTGGAGTACCTGAGGTCGGCCAAAAGACTGAACCCCCGCCAGGTCCGGTGGCCCGTTTTTTAACAGGTTCAACTTTAGTCTCACTTACCGGCCTGGTCCCAGGAACGTCCTCCAGCCCTTGTCTCATCCCCGTTGCCCCTGGTCCCATGTGGCCGGTTTACTAGTCGCCAGAGGGATGTCAGTGGTCCTGACCATAGTGGACCACATTAATATTCTTCGGTCTAATTGTAGATTTGTAATGTTTCATGTAATTTTCTCTGTCAGTTGAAAAAAATTCACTTACAGCCCTGTTGTGGTTTCCGTAAAATCAATGTTCCCTGTTTTAAGATGTATGCTCTCAGATTAAGGACTAGTTTTAAGTAATTATTTTCTCAAATATATTGTTTTACCTCTAGTGCACTACTTTGGCTTACCTGTTTCAAGATGGAAACAGCTTATTTCAAGTAACTGCATTGTAATACGTAACTAGTATTAATTCATTTTCTACTGAAATTGAGTGATTATTTCTTACTAGTATTTGGTCATTTTCCTCTCAAATTTAGTATTTATTTCTTGTTTTTAGCCCCAATTTTTTTTCAGTGTTTGCTGTTTTGATTGATTTCTCTCATAGGATAGGTTGAAGCAGATTTTGTTATCTGTATACAGTTATATATACTGTACATCACTCTGGATAAGAGCGTCTGCCAAATGCCGTTATAAAATGTAAACGTTAATATAAAATGTAACGTACATAAAATGTAACGTTATAAAAGCCCAGTATTTTAGCCCAGCTGGGGGATATGTTGGTTTTCTTTTTGTCTCTGGACTAATGTGGTTAACTGTATCACTGTTTACTGAGCCACAGGGGCTGGAGAACCTGCTATTGGGGACCTCCAAGTAAACCTTCAACATCCCAAGTCTGCTAAGCTCTGTTTAAGCATAGTCTGCTTAAGCATAGCAGGAATTGACTGAAAACTAATTATGCCAAAGGTGCAGCTGAAATGTTTTTCTAAGCTGTCTCCTAACCTCCAAGCAAAAAGGTGCCCAAGACAATTAATGGATGGGCATTCAAAGCTTTTGTAAAAGTATTTTTTGTCCCATTTTGATAATGATGGATCCATACATATCTTGTGTGGATTGCTGGCATATTAACCCGATGTAGTTAATTATGCATCCAACGTTAAGATTATTTTCAACTATAACATTTATTTTAATAATACGTTTCCTCTGTAAGGAAGGAAAATACATTTACTTCAGGCAAAAAAAATTTCAGCAAAGTGAAATGCTTTATAAACATTACAGTGAGGTTGACAGGAGACAATTAAGTTGTTGATCGTGCGTATCACCCCCAAAACAATTTGAATTCATCAAGGGTTCAAGGTATAGAATGAGCCTGACACCACTGAAAATAAGATATCCAGACTCTGATGTTGATAGGTCACAGACCTCAGGAAGTCATGGCATGCAAAGGATATGCAACAAAATACTAAATATGATAACTTTCATTTACATAACATTGCTGTGTCCTAAACAATATGGTGCCCTGAAATGGGGGGGACTATAAACACTGCTGTAATTTCTACATGGTGAACCCAAAATGTGTAAAAATGCCCTTTATTCAAATCTGTACACTTGTACACTTTAACCATTTTTTCTTATTACAAATCTCAAATTGTGGAGTATGGACACAAATAAATAAATGATGGGTCTTTGTCCCAAACATTATGGAGGACACTGCATGCGATGCTGCCAGATGGGTGGCATGCAGTGATGTACTTCACTGTAGTCCAGCTCTGGTAACTTCATTTTGTTTACACTCTATGCAAGGAAACACACAAGCATTAAACAAAATGCACAGATAACTTGTGTATCCCTCTTCTACTGATATGTATATATAAATTAAAGATGAAAAAGAGGGAAAAAAACTGCATCAAACTTGATGCATCAATTTGGCTTTCTTGTTGCTAGATATTACAGTTCAGGTTTGCTCAGGACAGAAACTTCTAGATATTGCAATTTGAGTGAGTGTGTTTCCTTTTCCACTCTTAAGCAATGGAATACAAACTGAAGTGTATTTCTGTGTCAAAGATATGTATAGTTGTCCCCACAAATAAATGTCACTTACTGACTGTTAAGGCTCTTTGGGAGTTCAATTCTTATTTCAAAGCAGTCTATGGTACTAGTGAGTCTGGGTTACTGATAGCACACTCTGTTGCACTCTCCATCAGGCCATACAATTTGTATTCATTAGATCACCCATCTTACAAAAATATGTAGAAAAATGCTATGTATGTGGTGAATCCAGTATGCTGCAAATTAGATCAGTAGAAGGGTTCTGCCACAGTTTAGCAAATGTTATAAGCTGGTCCTTTGTGGACAGATTGAATGTGTCCAACAGTCTCTGAAATTGCAGGAGATGTTTATGTAAAGGCATGAACAAAAGCTATTCCATGCTCGTCATCTTACAATTCTGGTCACAGCCTCTCACATTGCATGAGAGATGAGAGATGATGTAAATCTCATGGGAATATTTCCTGGTAAAATAAAAATTTAAAATGTCTGCTTCATCCCTCGCCTTCATGGCCTTGTCTCTTTTCTGAAGTTGAAGTTTATCTGCCCATGTTGTGTGAGATCTGAGATCCCTCACTTATCTGCCCATATTGTGTGAGATCTGAGATCCCTCACTTATCTGCCCATGTTGTGTGAGATCTGAGATCCCTCACTTATCTGCCCATGTTGTGTGAGATCTGAGATCCCTCACTTATCTGCCCATGTTGTGTGAGATCTGAGATCCCTCACTTATCTGCCCATGTTGTGTGAGATCTGAAATTCCTCATTTATCTCATGGATTCAACCTGACAAGTGAGCGGAGGACGGCTGGTGGCCTCTGCCCCATTGATGGGCTGTACCTCACGCTCAGGACAGACGGGTGGCTATATGATATATATTATGGCCCTGAGCACATCAGCCTTTTTTTTAGAGACTGCAATTGCCAGGGAGTTTATGAAATGAACACATATTTTCTCATGTAACACTAGGCCACTTTCATAACATCCTTTAACAATATCAGGATGTGAGATGACAGTCTCAAGGAGGATGCCAACATAAAGAAAGGTTTATGTTGGGATGGGTTAGGGGTAGGGTTAGGGGGGTTAGGGTTAGGGTTAGGGTTAGGGGTTAGGGTTATGGTTAGGATGCACACATTGTGTGTAAAGTGAATGGCAAATGTGAATACCAGAAGTTGAAAATTAACCTCCACTGAATTTCATTTTAAATGTTAAAGAAACTTGGGGATCGGGAGGGCAATGCTGCTGTGGCTAGATGCTGTAGCTTCTGCATTTTGTGGAATTTGGGCAGATACATCTTGTGACATTTCCTTCTTCATGACAGTTCAGCATCAGCTTAGGCAATGTTATTACATAATTTCCATATCCCGTCTTGTTTATTTGTAACAATGCCAACATCAGTAATGCCATGTATCAAAGTGTGACATTGCTGATTCTCATTTGGTTCAATTATAAAATACATTTGGGGAAAAAAACCCAGACTGGGCTGATCAGAACATGATTTTCGTATGATATTGGTAAAACATATTGGAAACAGGGTTTGTACATTCATATCTACTTTTCATTTAAAGATTAATCCTTATTTTAATAACAGAGAACAGCCACATGATTCTTAAAAATCATTTCACTGTACATGGGTCAACCTAAATGTGTGCTCACTGTGTGTGTGTGTGTGTCTCTGTGTGTGTGTGTGTGTGTGCGCTCACTGTGAGTGCGTGCATGCATGAGTGTGCGTGTGCGTGTGCATGTGTGTGTGTGTGTGTGTGTGTGTGTGTGTGTGTGATTATCCATGATACGCATTTGCTTATTGTATAATTAACTGCTGTTTCGAACAATTTGTGTGTGCACATACATATGCATGGCAAAGAAAAGTTTTGCAAATGAATGATCCTGATGGATACCTTTTTCTGGCCTTTTCATACTCTATAAGAACCAGGTGCTTCCCATAGATGGCTCTTAAATGTCTACAGTACACATTTTACTCAAACAGTACACATTTTACTCAAAAAACTTAAACATAATACAAATATTATTGTTTTCAATATTTTTTCATTTTCGGAAATGCTGGAGTTTTTTGCATCATTGCACCATAATGGAATTGTAATTTCATGCAAAAAATGGAAAGTGTTCATTTAAAAGAATTCAATTTGCATAGAATTTAATCAGAAAACAAGTTTCATATTCAGTTTTTGCCTGAACCATTACAGAACGAGAAATCCATATTAAAGTAATATGGACAAGAATGTTGTACTTTGGATATAATGCAGAAACATTCTGATCATTCTAATTTGGTTGCTTACGGATGCAATGCCTATATAGCTACCTAATACAGTTGATATGGCCTAGTTTGATTCCATACTGTATATATCTGATATCAAATAATTGAAAATACATCCATCCATCCATCCATCATCTTAACCCGCTTATCCTGAACAGGGTCGCAGGGGGGCTGGAGCCTATCCCAGCATACATTGGGCGAAAGGCAGGAATACACCCTGGACAGGTCGCCAGTCCATTGCAGGGCACACACACCATTCACTCAAACACTCATACCTACGGGCAATTTAGACTCTCCAATCAGCTTAACCTGCATGTCTTTGGACTGTGGGAGGAAACCGGAGTACCCGGAGGAAACCCACGAAGACACGGGGAGAACATGCAAACTCCACACAGAGAGGCCCCGGCCGACGGGGATTCGAACCCAGGACCTCCTTGCTGTGAGGCGATTGAAAATACATCTTTACATAAATAATGTGAATTTTTATCTTGATGAATAATGGCAGGAACATTTTTTACAAGAGAAAATATGATGCTGCAGCACATATGCCTGCTAAAAGAGGAATCAAAATGGGTGGCAGTGGATCATATGGCCAATTTTCTGGTTTTCTGTTGGTTAGCATTGGGTCCTCCCTGCTTGATAATGCATTGACTCATAAATTGTGCGTTGTATTTTATTAAATTTGGTCAGGTTGCTTGGAGGCAACACCATACCATAAAGGGTTCAAATGCAGTGTGCTAAAACAATGTATTATGTTTTCAAAATCACTTGAAATTACATTCCATTCATAAAGCATTTCTATATATAATTTTTATTCCTTATTCACAGAGCCCATTTGGGACCAGACTTGGTTATGTAACTTCTGGAGTTTGTGTTGAATCCTGGCTGTGCCAGTGTGGAGGGACACCCACAGGGCGTCTCTGAGGGAGGGTTGCCAGCTTTACTACACAACAGCCACTGCTGTGGCAGGGGCCTGTGATTGGCCAGCTCCAGATCTGTCTACACAGCACTGCACTTCATTGGTCAGCTGTACATTTCAGTGGGAAATTGACAACAGGATGCTGACTGCACACTGCACACTGCACACTGCACACTGGCACACTGCACACTGGTACACTGGCACACTGGCACAGCATGCTCTTACAATGTATTTTGATTGGAGTCATGGCGACTTGATTTGGAGAGAATAACAACATATAATTCAACATAAAGTACAGCCACAGGGAAGTCTTGGTCAGAACCATATTGAAGAGGCCATTGCTAAAACAGTTGGGGAGTTTTTAATCATTAGCCCTCTGCATCAGCAGGGCATTATTACGCCAGGTTAATGCGCTAACACCATCTTCTATTAATGGAAAACCGTTCAGAGGAATCTTAAATCGCAATACAGGCACTAATTTGTGACAAAATGTAATGGAAATCTGGCTATTGACATACTCCCATGCTCACACAACGTCCCCAGGTCCTGAATTGTGGGTTTTTTTGTGCATTCAGGTGAGCTTTCAGGACAGATCCACCCTGCCACAGAATATTATTGCAACATATCCTTTTCTTCTGTCAGCACAGAAGGGTAAGTGCCTGTCAGCACCAGTTGGTTTTAGGTACACTCTGAAATAAATGTATGAAAAGTTCCTAAAAAGGTACACATGTTTGTTCCTGGTGCAGAACCCTATAGGTATTAAAAACAGCAAGATGTAATTATTTTGTAGCTTTTTTGCTTGGAAAACATATTAATTTGTACCCATTCTTTGTTTAAAGCATACTCTAATTCATATTAGCGTTTTAGAGCTCTTGGTGGTGTGAATTAGCCCTCTGGTTCACAGTGGCTTGGTATGGATCTACAACCTGTGTTCCGTAAGTAACACTGCACTCCCTTTTATTCCTCTATTTCTTTGTCTCTGTCCCTCCTTCCATTTTGTAAAGTGGTCATTAAAGGGTCAGAGAGGTGGCACAGAGTTGTAAAATGGCCTGAGCAGTCATGACCTGTGGACCTATTGCTTCTCAAGCATGTCTAATGTGGTGGCCCTGCCCTCCAGCTCAAACTGCCAATACTCAGCTGATTATAATGAATCAGGTTCTTCTGAACACAATAAGGTCATCAATTTCTCATTCCGCTGAATGAATAACTTGCTGTCACTCACCCATTCTTAACCTCCTACCTAATTATTCATAACGGATCTTGAACAGGAAAAAGGGCGGCAGAAGCAGGTCCATTTCAGCTCATTGTCAGTGAAGAAGTTACCGATTGTACAAATGTCATGGGACTTTATGACATCTGAAGAAAGGCAATCTTTAAAAAAGCAAATGACAGGCTTGTGTTTTGTCCAACCACCACCGATAGAAATGACAGGCAGCCATTGTTCATTGAGAAAAAGGCCTGTATGCATTAATCACCACAAAGTGTAAAGAACCTTGCTGGCCCTACTGCAAATTCCTCACTGATGTTTCTTCCGTAAGCCTCACCCTGAGAAATGACCCTGAAATAAATACTCTGAATTAATTATCTTGAATTAAGTTTATTTTTGTATTCTGCACCACACATCTCTGCTGGTATATTGAAAACCAAGACAAACCAAAAAGGTTTTGGATATTTTCCACTTGATCTTTAGTTACAATTTGAGAAATCTGATCTGCCAATGCAGTGCTATTTTCCTGTCTGGAACCCAAAGCCGCTCCATCTGTGCTCCATCTTATGTTCCATCTCACGTTCCATCCACACTCCATCTCACGCTCCATCCACACTCCATCTCACGCTCCATCCACACTCCATCTCACGCTCCATCCACACTCCATCCACACTCCATCTCACGCTCCATCCACGCTCCATCTCACGCTCCATCCACACTCCATCTTATGTTGCATCTTACGCTCCATCTCACACTCCATCCACACTCCATCTTATGTTGCATCTTATACTCCATCTCACGCTCCATCCACACTCCATCTTATGTTGCATCTTATGCTCCATCTTACGCTCCATCCACACTCCATCTTACGCTCCATCCACGCTCCATCTCACACTCCATCCACACTCCATCTTATGTTGCATCTTATGCTCCATCTCACGCTCCATCCACACTCCATCTTATGTTGCATCTTACGCTCCATCTCACACTCCATCCACACTCCATCTTATGCTCCATCTCATGCTCCATCCATGCTTAAGAAAAATATTAGAGTAAATGGATTGTTTCCCCGTGAGCTCTGCATGATATTTAGTGTACTGTGACTGGTGGGACATGACACAACACCAGTATGTATATGATATTCAGTGTACTGTGACTGGGTGGACATGACACAACACCAGTACGAATATGATATTCAGTGTACTGTGACTGGTGAGACATGACACAATACCAGTATGTATTTACTTTTGTATTGTTCAGTTCTGCTTCACGACTTAGATGACATGATATCCGAACAATCATGTTTTTTTCCTCACAAACGTATGGGTATAAGTTTCACACAGTCATTATGCAATTTTAATCAATTCAGTTTAAATGAAGCTAATTGCTTGCCTTTAATTTCATCAAGTAATTGGAAATCTGGATGTTGAACTGCTAGAGCCTTAATCTTCCTGAAAATTGGATAGCAAAAATAATGCTGGAAAGTTTCTGGAAGGCATTGATTAAAATACAGAATTCTCCAAATTAAATTTTGACCTGGATTTAACATTTGTCCTTTACAAATGAAATGTTCATAAAAATGAACTTACCAAACAGTAAATCATAATTAAATGCTGACACACAGATGAAAGTAAATTACGCACTAACCTAATGACACAGACGTATCTACACACATTGGATCTCTTCTGCATTCCGTCATTTTTTCTTTTGATGTGTATACACAAAAGAAAAGACAATGTCAAAGACAGACATCCAAAATTGACCCCAGAGCCTTGGCCATGAGACACAGGGATGTCCTGTGATAGTGTCAAAATGCCTTGCCTTTGAGTTTCACTTTTTCCATGTAGTTATCACCCTGAGACTGAGACCCAGCTTCCAGTCTACCCTGGAGACTTATGTGAGATGTGGGTAAAGAGAGCTGCGGTCACACGGCATGGCACAGAATGCCTCTCACCTACATGCTGACATACACACACACACACACACACACAGAGAGACACACACACACACACACACACACACACACACAGACACACACAGACACACATAGACACGCACAGACACACACACACACACACAGACACACACAAACACACACACACACAGACAGACACACACACACACACACACAGACACACATAGACACGCAGACACACACACACAGACACACATGCACACAGACACGCACACACACACAGACACGCACAGACACATACACACACACATGCACACAGACACACACACACACACACACATGCACACACACACACACACACACAAGCACACAGACACACACACACACAGACATACACACGCACAGACACACACACACACACAGACACACACTCATACACATGCACAGACACACACACGCACACAGACACACACACACACAGACATGCACACACACAGACACACACACACACACAGACACACACTCATACACATGCACAGACACACACACGCACACAGACACACACACACACATGCACACACACACAGACATACACACGCACAGACACACACACACAGGCACACACTCATACACATGCACAGACACACACACGGACACAGACACACACACACACAGACACACACTCATACACACACAGACACAGACACACACACGCACACACATTCACCCAGACACACATACACACACACAGACACACACACACAGACAAACACACGCACAGACACACACATGCACACATACCCTCACACACATGCACAGACACAAACACGCACACACACAGACACACACACACACACAGACACACACGCACAGACACACACACACACACAGACACACACACACACACGCACACAGAAACACACACACACATTTACCCAGACACACACACCCGCACACACAAACACACGTACATACACACACACACACACACACACATGCATGTACACATGCAACTCAATGTTGCCTCAGCTTAGCTAAAGTCTTAACAGTTGTCATCATCAATAGTTGGCAGCTATTATTATTGTCATTTGTGTATAACTAAATCATATAAAGATGAAGGGGAGGAAGTAGACCAAACTGGTCTAAATAATTTGAACTGCTGAGAAGGGAAATTGTGACACTGAAAATAATATCCTGCCCTTGCAAGCTTCATCTGCAGATGTATTGAGTAATGGACACATGCCAAGCTTCACAGGTTCAGCTCTACACTCCTAAAGGGAGAATGTATGGACATGAAATTACTCACTAGTCCAGATTCAGTACAGTCCAGATTCCAGATTCACAATCTGAATGTATTGAATCTGGATTGTGGTCAAACATGGGGAACGTACCCTCAAACTCTGCCCATGCATGCCTTTATCACCTCTTCCCTTGCGTACTGGTTAAGCATCTTTAGTCTGAAGAGGCCCCAATAACATTTTCATTTGAACTTGTGGTGTTTTGTCTAAATACATTTGATGTACAAAATGAAAACTCCCCTGTCTTCCCCCTCTCTCTCTCCGTCATGCTCATGCTCTCTCGAGGTTGAAAAACGGAATACAAAATTACTGTGAACTTGTTCTGTGGGAGGCACAGAATTCACTCGTGTACTATAACACAGCAATGAAATGCCACTTCCTCAACAGATCTGCGATTTGGCCTTGGCACACAGAGCCACAGCAAGAGAAGGAATGCATGAAATGTATTAGCACGACCAGCTGTGCTTAAATATACACTCACCGAGAACTTTATTAGGAACATTTTTACTTTTTTAAACCTACTTATTCATGCGATTAGGCATGCAATGCATACAATCATGAAGATATGGGTCAGGAGCTTCAGTTAATGTTCACATCAAGCATCAGAATGGGGAAAAAATGTGATCTAAGTGACTTTGACCGTGGAATGATTGTTGGTATCTCAGAAACTGCTGATCTACTGGGATTATCACACACACTATTCTCTAGAGTTTGCAAAGAATGGTGCAAAAACCTAACTAAAATCCAGTGAGCAGCAGTTCTGCAGACAGAAACGCCTTGTTAATGAGAGACGTCAGTGGAAAATTGCCAGACTGGTCAGAGCTGACAGGAAGGTGACATTAACGCAAATAACCACACATTACAACATCGGTATGCAAAAAAGCATCTCTGAACACACAACACATCATAACTAAGTGGATAGGCCACAGCAGTAAAAGTAAAAAATAAGTCTAATAAATACCTAATAAAGTATATCACTTGTGGAGGTATGTCAGGAGGTAGTCAAAATGCTTAGATCTGTCATCTGGCTCAGACTTTAATCAGACTGATTAAATAGGCCAGTCCAGTTAAGTGATATAACAATCTGGGTGAGCTCTGTGCTAAAGTGACTGAATTGCAGAGGTAAAGTTGCATTTTAAGGGATTAAATGCAACCTTTTAGGGAATTGAATATGCAAAGTGAATGGGCAGAAGTGTTACAGTTAGAATTGCAGTTTTTTTAGTTGTTAAAAAAAAAACTATAACAATAAACAGTTAGATTTTTTTTTCATCTATAATTGTCGGTTCATCACTTCTTTAATAATCTAGATTTCCTTCCTGTTTCAGCAGAATGGAATGTTGTCATCGAAATGAAACCTGCTTTATTATTTAGACACCATTTCGCTCTAATGCCTGCTAGATTTAAGTACATACACAGAGACTTACGTGCACACTGTCCAGTTTATTATGACATGCGTTGTTGTAATATTAAAGCTGAAATATCCCGTTTTTTGTGTGTATATGTGTATATTTTACAAAAACTTGATTGTTTCTATAAAGATAAAGTGAAGCTACAAGCACTCATCTCGTAAAATGAGTCCTCTCTAACAGTGGTTCAATCCATTTTCCGGCACAAAGCGTGACATATCTGGCAATGACGACCACTCCCAGGCCGCTAACTGATGACCACTCCCAGGAACACCACCACTCCCAGGAACACGACCACTCCCAGGGACATGACCACTCCCAGGGACATGACCACTCCCAGGAACATGACCACTCCCAGGGACATGACCACTCCCAGGGATAAGACCACTCCCAGGAACATGACCACCGCCAGGAACATGACCACTCCCAGGGACACGACCACTCCCAGGAACACGACCTCTCCCAGGGACATGACCACTCCCAGGGACATGACCACTCCCGGGAACATGACCACTCCCAGGAACATGACCACTCCCAGGAACACGACCACTCCCAGGGACATGACCACTCCCAGGAACACGACCACTCCCAGGAACATGCATTGATGACCACTCCCAGGAACACGACCACTCCCAGGGACATGACCACTCCCAGGGACATGACCACTCCCAGGAACATGACCACTCCCAGGGACACGCACTGATGACCACTCCCAGGAACAAGACCACTCCCAGGGACACACACTAATGACCACTCCCAGGAACATGACCACTCCCAGGAACACGACCACTCCCAGGGACATGACCACTCCCAGAAACATGACCACTCCCAGGGACACGCACTGATGACCACTCCCAGGAACAAGACCACTCCCAGGGACACACACTAAAGACCACTCCCAGGAACACGACCACTCCCAGGGACATGCACTGATGACCAGGTGCGGGGCACAGGCCAGTTGGCGGGGTGTATTATCTGCCTCATTGAGTTATGACACCCGGGGCCCAAGAGGAACGGAGAGGCAAGATGGGACCACCTGACTGCAGACAGATGATGATGAAGTGATCACTTTGTATAATATCTACCAGTCTCTCAGTATCTCTGAGGAAATGAGGTTAACCACTCTATCAGCTGATTTGATTAACTGCAGTTGCTTGTCTTGGCCATATTTCAGATTAATGAGACAGACAATTGAAATAATATCTACATTTTATTAAAATCAATTACAATATGTAGTCACTGGTAATAATTTGTGGCTAAACCTTGCTTAATTATTTAGAGAATGTTGATTTATATTTTCCCTGTACATGAAAAGCAGGACCATTATATAGAATGTGGAGTGTAAATGGATTTCAATCAATATTACATGGATGTATTTAATGGATGTATTTAACTCTATTTTTATTTTCTTATTTTATGTATGTACTGTATGTCGGTATGCTTGTATATGTGTTGTGTGTAATTCTATTCTGCTGTCCGTTCTTTGTGGACCCCAGGAAGAAGAGCAAAATAATAGCAATCTGCAATAGCTAATGAGGATCCAAATAAACAAATAAAGGTGTATTCAGCCACAGTGTGGTCCAAACATTGCTAACTAGCAGCTAACAGCTAATAGCTGGCTACCTCCTAGGACTGCAACCTAAATCAATCTAAATGGGTGATGTTGTGGCTCAGTCACGTGGCAACAATGACTACATTTCATTTATTTGTTACATTTAATTCTCTATAAATATTGGTCCAATTCACATCAAAGTGGTTTGGTGTCTGCGATAGTCAACAAGCAGCCATAATCACACAATTCTTTGGGAAAAAATTACCGTTGAACAGATGTTAACTTCTGGTGGAAACAGCCACTTCCGCTTGTTGTGTTTGGAACACGTTGAGTTACGCTATGGGTGTTAACACGGTGAGTTTACGCTATGGGTAGCGCCATCTTGAAGGAACGTTTTGACCGTGGTCGCTAGAGTGGGTGCGGCTTAGGAATGGTAAATTAACATATACCTAATTTTCGTCACTACTTAATTAGTGACGCATAATGGATTTATAGCCAAATGATAGATGAGTATTTGAAGATTCCAAATCCGCGCTTATCTAATCTTTGACCAAAATCTAATCTGACAGTTTAAGTATTCTGTAAAACTGAGAACTGCGTGATGTTACCCCCTTTTCCACACGGCATCACATATTGAATAAAAAAAGGGACTTTTCTTATCATAAGCATTCTCTACGTGAAGTAATGTGCACTCTTAAGACTTGATTGATGCCCTGCTTGTGTTCTTCCCTCCCCAGAACAGGCTGCAGTGCATTGCTTTGATGCTGCAAACACAGAACAATTATAATTTCAGTTTGGGTCATTATAATTAAATTGTCATCACACACAATTTTATAAAAGCAAATATTGTGCCTTTTATATGTGTGTCAATCATGATGCTTTTCCCCCCATAATATAACATCAAAGTTACTTGTATAACTGACTGCAGTTTCTCTGTGTATTTTCTACACTGACCTTATACTCAAGGCCATACGTGTGTCAGTATGCAGCTGTTTACCCATCTCCGATCGCATTGTTAAGACTGCCCCGCTGGTATGTTTTGACATGGTTTAATTGGTGTTTAATTACAGAGGTCTTGATGTCCTTTTTCTGTGCTGTGAGTTCTAAGCGAGCGTTCCAGGACATTAATAATGCAGAAGTGCGGTTGCCGGAACTAAAGGCATAAGACTGATATGGAAGCATTTGGCGAGCGGGTCTGGTTTCAGGGGTGTAATGGATACCCTTGGTGCAGGGAGGGAGGAGTCTGTGGGTGGCTTGTGTGTTCTTGAAGAGCATCAAGGATAAACTGGTGAGGAAGGTTTGAGCTTCCATCGCCGCTGTCCCCTCATTATGAACGTGTGTTAACAGCATGGAGTGAGGGGGGGGGGGGGGAAGGGCCCACTGTTCACGGGTTCACTCCAGATAGATGGTGCAATGCTGGCACTAAGTAGCACATGAGTGCACTTACCCCTAAGCCACGGACAGACAAGCTTCCATCGCCGCTGTCCCCTCATTATGACATTATGAACGTGTGTTAACAGCATGGAGTGAGGGGGGGGGGGGGGGGGGGGGGGGGGGGAAGGGCCCACTGTTCACTGGTTCACTCCAGATAGATGGTGCAATGCTGGCACTAAGTAGCACATGAGTGCACTTACCCCTAAGCCACGGATAGACAAGCTACTGCCTACTGAGGGTCTATGTTGTTAGTTATAGAAAGCCTAGCAGTAGAATTGTATTTCATGATCCTATTCTAGGGTTGTTAAGTTGTCATGATCTAATCGTTACTGCACCATCAACATTAACAAAACTATTAAAATACATCTAGGTCTATGAATTAACCACAGGCTATGTGCTTTATTTTGTCCTGCTTCCATAATTTATGGCGATCTGTCCAATAACTCCTGCTCAGGGAACTATAACAGCTAAAAATTGTTTATAAAATGAATTCAGGCATAAGCACATTTGCACACTGGTGTTTGTAAACATATGTTCCTTTTTAATATGAACTGAATGGAGGCACGAGCGCATTGCTAAATTTGACCAGGGGCGACATGGCTCAGGCAGTAAGAGCAGTCGTCTGGCAGTTGGAGGGTTGCTGGTTCGATCCCCAGCCTGGGCTGTGTCAAAGTGTCCCTGAGCAAGACACCTAACCCCCAAATGCTCCTGACAAGCTGGTCGGCACCTTGCATGGCAGCCAATCGCTGTGAGTGTGTGTATGAATGGGTGAATGAGAAGCATCAATTGTACAGTGCTTTGGATAAAGGCGCTATATAAATGCCAACCATTTACCATGATCAAGTTTATGCAAAGGCCTGCTATTGGCTGATTCCTGGGCACCATCTTTGTAGTTCCTCTTTGAGCCGTGAATCAAATTGAGATCACCTGAGAATGGCACTTACTCTTTGCTAAAAAAAGGGCCTTAGCACTGCTATGCATAGCACTTAGGTCATACTTTTTCATATGAGAAAAAACAGGTTAGGAGAAAAATGTGCGATCTACTGCTTAAAACATATCTTCACATGCCCAAGTTTTAATGAGGCTGTGTGTGGCGACGCTGAGGGAGCAGCTCGGGAGGAACAGAGCCGGGCAGCAGATCAGCTCAAGGCCGCAAAAACAACCATGTCTCGATTAGAGAGCACCTGAGCAAGAAGGGGTTCACACGAAAGATTCACAAAATATGTAAGACTAAGAAGCGTTTCACCTATAAAGTGCTGTGTGTTATCTGTAAACCTCAATGCTAGAGATCCCCTGTCAATCCAAACATACTGTACATCCACTCCTGCAGACTCAGCTAAAGTACTTATGATTTGACATCATTCAGCTTTCAGTATTGAGTTTGTTTTGAATCAATACATTAGAATTCAACAACACTGGACTGAATCTACTGAGGACGCACAGTTGTCCTCAGCAATGGCAGGTTATGCATTTCTGTGAAGCGTCTGACTCTGCCAACCATGTTGCACGGGCCTCATGGCAGCAATGAATCCTGAGCAAAATATGAGAAGGTGACAATTTAATGTAAAGCTTTTGTGTTCCAATGTTAGATGAAAGTTGCCAATGACCTCAACTATGCTATGGTAATGTTGTCTCTCAACTGTACAGTCTTATCAACCAGATTGGAAAAATTAGCAGCAGTTTGGGCCTCAATCAAAGCAAGTAGTAAGCCATGTGTGACGAGATAAAGTTATGCGAAGTGGTGGGAGCGTTGGGGAGAGATGGATGATGGCTGAATGAGAAGTTAAACACGGAAAGCTCGTCACACACAGACCCCCACCCACTCCAGTTGTGATTCAGTAATGTCGGCTCCTGCTCCTTAGTGACTCAACTGATGGATTGATTGTTATTCAACTGCGACAGAAATTGCATTGCAGCCTGATCCAATCTGACTTCATCAGCGCTATCCCCCTCTCTGGTCAGGGTAGCCCCATGGGTCAGCATGACTTCAGTAAAAGTGAAGGTCACTTTAAATGGAGAAATGTATTGTGGAGGGGTAGAGGGAGAAGGACACAGGGCCAATCCTGGCCGAGCAGATGCTAGTGTGCCATGAGTATTGCTTTTACAGGGCTGACTTAGATGTTTTAAAAATCTATACATATTGATTCACACTGATAATAAACAATTTGATTAGCCCCTTTCTATAGGCTGTCATTTCAATCACTTTTAGAGCTTCGATGGAGTGGAAGAGAGGGAGGTGTAGGAAGGGAGCGAGATAGGGGGGATAGACAGAAAAGGGACTGGAGCTCTGATTGGGCCTCTGCCTACACTGAATTGGACAGGACAGCTGAGCTGCCAGGTTATTAACTCCCTTAGAAAATCCTCAGTCTCCTCTGGAGCCAGCCTGAATACTGCCACCTGGATCGATAAGCAATCTCCGGTGTGTACCAATGCCTGCTGGATTCATTTGTCTCCCTGTGCTCTCCCTTCACTGGATAAAGCACCTGCCCCCCCCCCCCCCCCCCCCCCCGTGAGCCACACGCGCGCCTCATTGCCCCGCCCACTCTCTGTCCACTGCCCCTCTTTAAATAATGACCCAGGGGCCAAGGTAACCGATATCCTGAAGATATCAGATATACAGATATCACTGAGAGCTCCTCCCAGGAATACAGATATCACCGAAAGCTCCTCCCAGGAATACAGATATCACCGAGAGCTCCTCCCAGGAATACAGATATCACCGAGAGCTCCTCCCAGGAATACAGATATCACTGAGAGCTCCTCCCAGGAATACAGATATCACTGAGAGCTCCTCCCAGGAATACAGATATCACTGAGAGCTCCTCCCAGGAATACAGATATCACTGAGAGCTCCTCCCAGGAATACAGATATCACTGAGAGCTCCTCCCAGGAATACAGATATCACTGAGCGCTCCTCCCAGGAATACAGATATCACTGAGAGCTCCTCCCGGCACAGTGTCCAGCCGTTTGCAGCTCTGTCATAAACACACAATTACCTGTCAGCGGAAAGAAAGACGTCATGCCCGTTCCCTGGCTGTGTGATCCCTGTGTGTGGAGCACACAGATACACATTGACATCTGCAGTTATTAAACGGTTAATATGGCTGTCCTGGAAATTGTAACACATTTTTAAATGGGCTTCTCTTATGTACATGTTTATTATAGGGAGCGTGGTAGCAGAGTAGTTGATTATACTAATCCCCCCCCCCCCAGGGCAATGTGGGGTTAAGGGTCTTGCTCAAGGTCCCAACAGCTGCACACAAAAATGATCCCATCAGACAATGCTGCAAATTATGCATTGATTTTATGTGACAAAATGCGGTAGACAGTTCCCTGACAAAGTCCATTAAACTAATAGTTTATATAATAGTTTGTAAGACACTGAGTAAAAGTAAAACCATCACTATATAGTTTTATATAGTATCAATATGCATCCAAAATATGAATATATAAGTTGTCTTACCAAATCTTTTTTTGTTTATTTAACCCTTTTCAGAGTAGGTTCTTTGCAATGTTTTATTCATGATTCCAAGTCTGTGCTTCCCAGCACTCCTTTAAATTACCATCACTGATTGTTCCATCAGCATTACACTGTTCAGCAAAGAACATCTAATCATGTAATTGTAATTTTAATGGGTAAGAAATTAAGTTATCAATATCAGATCAGAGAAATATTGCACAGGAACACACTTGAAAAATTTAAACATCTTACACTTACAATTTAGTCAGTTATAGTTAATGTAATCAATAATCATGTGTCTATAATCTATCAATACTGTGCGCTTGTTTATGAAAATGCTTTACAGACTAATAAAATAATAGTAATAATACCAATACTAATAATAACAATAACAATAACAATAATTTAGTAAGACTGCAATAAATAAAATACATGTTGTGGCATCTGAATGGCATCTTTTATACAGTGCTATATAAACGGAATGGTAATAAATAAAGGAACAGTAATAAATAAAGGAACAGTAATAAAAGACTCAAGATTAAGTGGAACACAAATGAACAGGGGCAACGTATACTCACAATATCAATGTTTGCACTTATGAAAGCACCTCTACTGGAAACCAGCTACTCCTGCCAGGTTCCCTTCAGTTTGCTTTAAATGCAGAATTAAGTGCAAGTGTCATAGATAGCCAATCAAAAGGACAAAAATAAAAAAATAAAAACAGAAACAAAATTTGCACATAATGAAGAGCTGAGCATACAACATTGAAAACTGAATATATGTAATATACTATAGACACATTCAGAGCCAGGTGTTTGTCAGTTACAATTTTTCCTAACCTCGGCATTTTGGGCCAAATAGAAAACATGAAACGTGTCGTACTTATTTTTGTTACAGGTTCTCAGCACAATGTCCATACTGTGGGCAAATGTGCACACAAGCACACATTTGAGAAAGAGAAACAAGGAAGGAGAGGAAGGAGAGAACTGTGTAACTGCCATTATATTACGATTACGCCTTAATATTGTCATGATGGAGGTAATGACCCTTGGTGACCACCAGAGGGCTGGGTCTCATTCGTTTTACCTGGACCTCGTTAGCTAGGAGGATTTCTCCTCCTAAATGGTATTTAAAACCAGTGCAGACAGTCCTTCAACGCTTTTGTGTTCAACTGTTCGCTCTTGCGCAAAGCCGGTAAAAGCACAAGGTAGACTCTGTTTGCTTACAAGTCAGGTACTGTGCTGGTGTGGAATTCACATTTGTTGAAAAGATTAAAAAAGATAAGGAAGGCGTTCAGCTGGCTTGTGTTGCGATTCGCTGACGCCTTCCTCAAGGGTCTTAGTTTTCTTTTTTCTTTTGAGCTTGTGTGAGCCGGTGGTAGAGGGACGTTGTCCCCGGTATTGTATTTTGGTTTGTTTTGTTTTTCCTGAGCTGCGTCTCAAAGATTTTATTTTCGTGCCTAGTTTTTTTCACTAGGTTGTATTTTATTTTTGTTCCCTGATTTGCAACTGTCAGTGCTCATCTACTAGCACTTGTTTGGTTGAGTGGTTCGCCCTGGTTTTCGAAGGGTCGTTTTATTTTCTTCAGCCGTTTTGGGCTTTTTTCTGTTTCTATTGAAAATCTTGTTTGGGTTATTTTCTGTTCCTCCCCCTGTTCCAGGAGAAGATCTAAATCTTTCTGTTTATCCCACGTCCCGGGATTTAGTGGCGAACACGTCCGCGTCCTTTAGTCCTTTAGTCGCTTCTGGTTCTCCGCCCAGCCCCGACCTCACAAATATAAGGGTCTTTCAGCACACTTATCCCGGGTTATGGGTATGCACTTTGCACTTTGTTGTACGTTGCTCTGGATAAGAGCGTCTGCCAAATGCCATCAATGTAATGTAATGTAATATAACTCCATCCAATCATTGTTTTCAAGTTACTGATGACCTTGGAAGACAAAAGGACTTAATATTGTAAAATATTGTACAGTAACATATGTACCTCAGAATTTGAAAGGTGAAAGAGGGGTTGTCTGAGAGTAATGGATCGAGCGATGTTTGATTGTCATACAGAGCATGTGTGTGTGCAGCATGTGAGTGCAGCCAGTATAACATTATTAAACCCCTCAGTTAAAAGAGAAATTGTCCAATGTACAGGACAATGCACACATTTCAGTGTGTAGTGTACGTTCTCCACAGTATGGCTGGTTTTCGACTTCCCAGTCAGGAAGAAATATAGGGATACATGCCAGTCAACAGAGAAGTGGTTTGCAGGAAAATATGCCTTGGATGCAGTCTTATACATGACATTACATTTATTTAGCAGACACTTTTAACCAAAGTGCATGCACATGATCAGCAGCATTGATGTCTGGCTTAGCAGCAACAATAAGCCTGGCGTAGCGCACAGCTCAAAATTACTGCTGAGTTGCGATTCTCAAAGTTCAAATCGTTGGACTTGTTTGATGCTGACCTTTCGTAGCACATCCAATCACATCACGGCTTTGTATGAAGTGGGCAGATGTAAACTTGGGAGAGCAGCTGATTCTATATGTCTTTCAGTTTCCTGAGCTGTACAACCCTAACAAGAAAATATCGCTAATAGATTTGGGGCAGAAGTGTTGTGCAGGCAGTGGCCAGCTTTGAGCGAGTTCACAATTTAGGTCTAAAAAAAAAAGTGCAAAATCCCCAGGCTCAAATCAGAGCACAAAGTTTGTACCATGTAAATATGTAACAGTACATAAAAAGTAAACTGAACATATTTCTATTATTATTTCATTTGAAAGTATATTTTGAAGTACTTTATGAAATTTAATTAGCATTTTATGAATACTAAAAGTATAGTTTCAGGAAATACTTTAAGTATACAATTCTGAACTACTCAATTTTATATCCTAAATTTATATATTTTGTGCTTGTGTCCTCAAACTTTCAAGCATTTATTCCACTATTTCCCGAGTTTCCGTCTCAGTCCAGCCCTGCTCCAGTCCCTCCTGTTCTCCAGCCCTGCTGCTTGATGTCCCGGCTTCGACCTCTGCCTGTTCTGGACCTCGGCTTGCCTTCTCCTCCTTGCTCTGGTTGCCTGGACTGTGACCCCTTGCCTGGACTTGACCATGTTACAGCTTACCCTGTATTGCCGGACCTGTTGACCTGTTTTCTGTGTACTTGGATTAAAGCATGTTATTTACCACATCTGCAGTGGTTCAGATTGGTGGTTCAGATTGGTGGTGTCTGTGGTGGTTCAGATTGCTGCTCCTAACACATCTTTGTTTTCAGTCTTTCAGCCTGGTGCATTATGATGAGAATTATACCAGAATATTTTTTTGTTTATCGTGATGTATTATGATGTATTGTAATGCTGCATCCCAGAGAGGGACAAAAAGTTTTCTTTTCTGGTTTCCATCCATCCATCCATCCATTAACACCGGCTTACCCGGAGTCGGGTCGCAGTGGCAGTAGGCTAAGCAGGGTATTCCAGGCGTCCCTCTCCCCAGCAACACATTCCAGCTCCTCCTGGGGGATCCCGAGGCATTCCCAGGCCAGGAGAGATATATAATCTCTCCAGCAGGTTCTGTGTCTACCTCGGGGTCTCTGCCCAGTTGGACGGGCAAAGGGAGGTGCCCGGGAGGCATCTTGATCAGATGCCCGAACCACCTCAATTGGCTCCTTTCGACGCAGTGGCTCTATTCCGAGCTCCCTCCGGATGTCCAAGCTCCTAACCCTATCTCTAAGGCTGAGCCCAGTCACCCTGTGGAGGAAGCTCATTTAGGCCGCTTGTATCCGCGATCTCGTTCTTTTGGTCACTACCCAAAAGTTTTTTTTTGCTTCCCCCTTACCCCTTACCCCCCAATACCCAGGTCACCACACAGATTCCTGCCTGCTTGGCTGATATCTCTGCGTGGATGACTTCCCACCACCTGAAGCTGAACCTTGCCGAGACTGAGCTTCTCTACATCCCTGCTAAGTCCTCTCCGACAATCGACCTCTCACTGATTGTTGAGGACTTTGTAGTATCCTCCTCCCATACGGTCAAGAATCTTGGGGTGACTCTTGATAACCGCCTCACCCTGGCTCCACATGTATCCTCCACTGCCAGAACCAGCAGGTTCTTCCTCTACAATATACACTATATCTGCCATCTCCTGATGGAGAAAGCCAACCAGCTCCTAGTCCAGGCGCTCGTAATTTCCCGTCTGGATTATTGCAACTCCCTCCTAGCCGGTCTCCCAGCTTGTGCCATCAAGCCCCTCCAGCTGGTCCAGAATGCTGCAGCCTGCCTGATCACCAGTCAGCCCAGGGCAGCTCATGTCACCCCACTCCTCATTGGCCTCCACTGGCTTCCTATTGCCGCACGCATCCGCTTCAAGGCCCTAGTGTTGGCATTTCAGGCTGCTAAGGGGACTGCCCCACCTTACATACAATCCTTAATCACTCCCTACTCCCCAGCTAGACCACTCCGGTCTGCCAGCTCTGGTCGCCTTATGGTTCCCTCACTATGAGTACCTGGTGGTCAAGCTGCACGTTCACGCCTGTTTTCCGTTCTGGTTCCTCAGTGGTGGAATGACTTGCCTACCACTGTCAGGACAGCAGAATCCCTCCCCCTATTTTGACGCAACTAAAAACACACCTTTTCAAACTGTACCCTAGTCCTCCCTCCTGATTCCCCACCGCTCCCTTTTCCGATATCCCTCTTGTCAAACCCAAAAAATATATAATAATTGCACTTACGATGACTGAATTTTTGTTTAGAACAGCACTTCATGTGTATTTTACTAGTTATGGATGTGATGCTTTAACTTGAAGAACCTATGCACTTGTAAGTCGCTTTGGATTAAAAGCGTCTCCCAAATGACTAAAAATGTAAAAATGTAAATGGACGTAGATCAACCGGTAAATCGAGAAGAACCTGGTAAATCTTCACCACGACGGTCTGGCACAACGCCCGCATTACTGCTGATGCTGCACCGATTCACCTCTCGATTTCACGCTCCCTTTTACCCTCACTTGTGAACAAGACCCCAAGATACTTGAACTCCTTCACTTGGGGAAGTGGCTCATTCCCAACCCGGAGCGAGCAATCCACCGTTTTCCGGCAGAGAACTATGTCCTCGGATTGGAGGTGCTGACTCTCATCCCGGCCACTTCACACTTGGCTGCAAACCACTCCAATGCGTGCTGAAGGTCATGATCCAATGAAGACAGCAGAACCGTGTCGTCCGCAAAAAGCAGAGAAACGATTCTGAGGTCACCAAACCGGACACTCTCCTTACCTCGGCTGTGCCTTGAGATCCAGACCATGAATATCAAAAACAGGACCGATGACAACGGGCAACCTTGGGGGAGGCCCACATCCACTGAAAATGTGCTTGACTTTGTGCCGAGGATGTGGACACAGCTGTTACTTTGGTTATACAGGGACCGGATGGCACCTCCTGAATCCGAGGTTCGACCGTCGGTCGGAGCCTCCTTTCCAGCAGTCCAGTAAGCTTTCCCAGGGAGGCTGAGAAGTGTGATACTCCGATAATTGGAGCACACCATCCGGCCCCCCTTCTTGAAAAGGTACAGTCCCCGACCTGCAAGCGACACTGAAGAAGCGTGTCAGCCAAGACAGCCCAACAATGTCCAGAGCCTTCAGCATCTCAGGGCGAATCTCATCCAGACTACCTCAGCAACTTAGGTAGGTGCAGATTCCCCCGAGTCTTCGGGCTCTGCCTCTTCCACAGAGGACGTGTTGTTCGGGTTCAGAAGCTCCTCAAAGTGCTCTTTCCACCGCCCGACAACATCCCCGGTCTGGGCAGCCTGTAGCGTAGTGGTTAAGGTAAATGACTGGGACATGCAAGGTCGGTGGTTCGAATCCCGGTGTAGCCACAATAAGACACACAGCTGTTGGGCCCTTGAGCAAGGCCAGGCATTGCTCTAGGGGAGGTTTGTCTCTTGCTTAGTCTAATCAACTGTACGTTGCTCTGGATAAGAGAGTCTGCCAAATGCCAATAATGTAATGTAATGGGTCAGCAGTTCTCCTCCCCTGCTGAAAACAGCCTGAGACAAGGCCAACCGAAAGTCCTTCTCCATAGCCTCCTCCCATTTTTGCTTCAATGACTGCCGAAGCCGGAGCCCTTCTGGCCACCCGGTACCTGTCTGCTGCTTCAGGGGACCCCCTGGCCAGCCAAGCCTGAAAGGCCTCCTTCTTCAGTTTGACGGCCTCCCTCACCACTGGTGTCCACCAGCGGGTTCTTGGGTTGCCGCCCCAACAGGCACCGATGACCTTCTGGCCACAGCTCCTGCTTGCTGCCTCTGCAATGGTGGCTTTGAACATGGCCCACTTGGACTCCATGTCCCCAGCCTCCCCGGGGATGCACAAGAAGTTCCTCCGGAGGTGGGAGTTGAAGACCTCATGGATGGGGCCTCCGCCAGAGGTTCCCAGTTCACCGTCACTACACATTTGGGTTTACCTGGTCTGTCTGGCAGCCTCCCCGGCCACTTCATCCAACTCACCACCAGGTGGTGATCAGTTGACAGCTCTGCTCCTCTCTTCACCTGAGAGACATACGGCCGCAGGTCTGATGATACAACCACAAAGTCGATCATCGATCTTTGGCCGAAGAAGCTCTGGTACCAAGTACACTTATGAGCCACCCTATGCTTGGACATAGTGTTTGTTATGGACAATCTATGACCAGCACAGAAGTCCAATAACAAGACAGGCCCGGATCCCTGCCTTTGCCCACCGACTGTTTGGCAAAGCACCTGACTTCGATGCCGACCCCTGCAGGTGGTGAGCCCACAGGGCGGCGACCCCACGTGACCAGTTCGGGTTGTGCCCGGCCGGGCCCCATGGGATAAGGCCTGGCCACCAGATGCTCGCCGACGAGCTCCCCTCCCAGGTCTGGCTCCAGGAAGGGGCCCCGGTTTCCCTTTTCCGGGCGAGGTAACTGGGTTATTGTGTGGCCGTATCATGGAGTCTTTGAATCGCTCTTAGTCTGGCCCCTGCCCCGGGATCAATTTGCCTTGGGAGACCCTACCAGGGGCTAATGCCCCCGACAACATAGCTCCCAGGATCACCGGGACACACAAACCTCCACCACGTTAAGGTGCCGATTCCTTGGAGAGGCTGGTTTGTAAACGTAAAACATTATGAATTACAATTAGTCACCCAAGTCAGTTTCTAAAAGGCATGACGCAAACAACATGGATCTTGCCATGAATTACATTGCAAATTAAATCCAAGACCACAGTATAAAAATCGTATAAGCACAAAGTGTAAATTTGCATTTGCGAATGTTAAACAAATGAAGATTTACTGTAAATTTTATAGAATAAAACTAGTCACATATTTGATTGAGGACAGAGGACTGCATTAGACCCAGTTCATTAAGCTGCCCTCCCAACTTCAGGAATGATTGATTTTTATGTTATGGAAGGCAATCAGTAAGTACCACCCAATCAAGAGCTAAGAACACCCTGCAGACTCTGAAGAGGCAGAGTGCACAGAGAGGCCCATGCTCTGCACTGCAGCCCTTGCAGAAGCTGTCAACAGCTAAGTCCCTCAGGTACAGACGGTATTTGTCATTCTGCTTCCTTCCGTGTATCGATTTATTTATCTGAACGATGCAACATCATAATTTTTAGCTTTACACGCCTGACCTCCCAGAAGCCCTCACTGATGTGCAGAAAGGAAGTGATGAAGAGACATAAACCCCGCCTCACTGTGCCCTACCCCCCTCTAGGCCCATCCCTTCCTTTTCCACTTTCTCCCCCCTTACAGACTCTGATGTTTCCTGCTCTGCCACCACCCTACAACCTGTGCCCTTGACCCTATCCCCTCTTCTCTTCTCCAAACTATCACACCTGACATTCTCCCATTTGTCACCTCCCTTGTCAACTCCTCCCTGTCTTCCGGCTGTTTTCCGGCATCCTCCAAGAGGGCCCACATCACTCCGCTGCTAAAAAAGCCTACCCTGGATCATCCAGAACTACCGCCCGGTATCTCTTCTTCCTTTCCTTTCTAAAACTATAGCCGGAGCGAGCCGCTTCTACTCAACTTTCTTCCTTCTTTTCTAACAACAACCTGCTAGACCCCCATCAGTCTGGCTTCAGATCGGGCCACTCGACAGAGACTGCGCTCCTCTCCGTCAGTGAGTCACTCCATGCTGCACGAGCAGCCTCCCTCTCCTCTGTCCTCATTCTTCTAGATCTCTCTGCTGCCTTCGACACTGTGGATCACTCCATCCTCCTGTCTGCCCTGTCAGCAACGGGCATCTGTGGCACAGCCCTGGACTGGATTGAGTCCTACCTCTCTGGTCGCTCCTTCCAGGTTGCCTGGGCTGGTTCGGTATCGACACCTCGGCCCCTCGCCACAGGAGTTCCCCAGGGCTCAGTCCTTGGCCCGCTTCTTTTTTCTCTTTACACTCGCTCCCTTGGCCCTGTGATCACTGCACATGGGCTATCCTACCACTGCTACGCGGACGATACCCAACTCTTCATCTCGTTCCCGCCGTCTGATACGCAGGTTTCAGCCCATATCTCTGCTTGCCTGAGGGACATCCAGAGCTGGATGGACAACCACCATCTAAAGCTCAACCCAGGTAAAACTGAAATTATATTCATCCCTGCTAATACCTCTCCCCATCTGGATCTCTCCATTTCCCTCGGGGATACCACACTCACGCCGTCACCCAGTGCAAGGAACCTCGGCGTGGTGATGGACAGCAGACTGTCCCTTTCCGAGAACATTGCGGCAGTGACCCAGCAGGTTGCAGGTTCTTCCTATACAACATACGGAGAATCCGCCCCTTTCTCACCCCCTACTCGACCCAGCTCCTGGTCCAAGCGATGGTTCTGTCCCGCCTGGACTACTGCAATTCCCTCTTGGCTGGCCTCCCAGCGTCCGCCATCAGACCCCTCCAACTCATCCAGAATGCAGCAGCTCGTCTGGTCTTCAACCTTCCCAAATACTCACACGTCACCCCCCTGCTTACTTCCCTCCACTGGCTGCCTGTCATGGCTTGCATCAAATTCAAAACATTGGTGCTAGCCTTCCAAGCAGTTAAAGGGTCTTCCCCAGCTTATCTGCAAAAAATCATCAGACCCTACACCCCTGCCAGACCTCTTCGTTCAGCCTCCACAGGCCGCTTGGCACCTCCCCCTCTCCGAACCTCCACCTCACGCTCACGACTACTGTCTGTTCTGGCTCCACGGTGGTGGAACGAACTGCTAGGTAAGCAGTGTTTGGATAGTTAAGTTTGGTCACTTTTGCTCTGTTTGTTTGTTTCTTTGTTCAAAAAAAATAAAAAAATAAATAAAAATAAAAATGGCCCTTGTCCTTATCTTTGTTGTACAGGTAGCAGTTGAAATTGTACTTCCCTCTAGGGTCTTTCAGCGAACTTATCCCTGGTTATGGGTATGCACTTTGTTGTACGTCGCTCTGGATAAGAGCGTCTGCCAAATGCCAATAATGTAATGTAATGTAATGTAATAAACCTGAATGCAGAAGAACAGAAGCTGAAAGGCATTCGCACAAAAACGTCACACAGTGTTCTCTAATATCGATCAACCACAACACAAGGGGTTTGTATTAAATACCTCACATCATGCATGCCTGGATGTATGGTATGAATGAATCTTTCTCTATTTCTCACATAAATAAATTAATGTTATGCATGTGATGTGATGTATTTGGTCACTTTGATGTCTAACGCTTTGCTCCAGCTCTGTGTCTGAAAAACTAACAAATTCTATACATTCCTCTCCACACACAGGCAAAGGAAAGAGAGAAGATGTGCACATACAGTACACAAACTCTCCTTTGCATAGCATTACACTGACTAATCTTTGAACACTCACCTGTAATACGAACACTAACAATAATACAACACACATGACTGAATCCTCTTTTTACTGTACTGTTTTGCAGGTCTATAGCAATGCCCTTTCTTCTTCTATCTATTGCATCCTTTTCTCTGAACCAACAACACCTCAAACCTTTGAGTGGATTGGCTACAGCAGCAGAAGACGAAATAAGTGCAATAAATCTAATAATAAGGACACAGAAGAGCACCCTCTTGGCCGTGCTGTAAGTGCCACTGACTCCTAAAATACAGCAGTTTCCCCGTAAGTGACAGCCCAACCAATATGTGTATCCTCTGATCAGAGACAAAGCACAGGGATAAGTGCAAGCAGTAATGTTATTAACAGATAGGAGACAACCTCGCAATATTACATTCCTCTTTCTGACTAATAATGGCTTAGCATAGTACACCCCTCTGCATGAGGCAAAAATGCATCCAGCTCTACAGGTCCAAATCCGAATTTAAATTTCTCCTTGGTTATTAACATTACCCAAATAATTCAATTTCATTTTAGGCTACCTCTCTATGTAGCCTGCCCTCCAGCCAAAAATAATAATAACACCACGTCTTGTTATTAATCGCTTTGATATTGAGCACAGCTGGATGACATTAGTGAGATATGCTCGGAGATAACTAATGCACTAAATGCAGCTTGTATAAACAGTACTGGCATGAATTGGAAACACTGTGCAGTTCAGTTCTCTCAACAGAAAGACACATAAGACTGCTCAGTGACGTTGGTACTGGTAGTAACCAGTAGCTACATCATGGTAGGTGTAATGATCATTGCTTGTTTAAAATAAACGGTAATTATGTCTTGACATTGATATTACATCTATGTATGTAAATGTGTCATAACCTGTTATGTAGCTCCTCTCATTACAGTTGGGCCTAAACTAGCACAGCAAGCAACATAAGCTGTTATGTTATGTGTATGACAGTGTTATGTTAGCCTTATGGTGAGGGGTTTCAAGTAAAGTGTTCAAGTAAACCCAAATGATAATATTGTCTAAAATAGCGACCTAGCTAGACTTTGTCATGTCTTTTTAGTTAACATTAGCAAGCTAAGTTGTATTGCATTGTATTGCAATAATGTTATCAGGTGTTGTTACCAAGACAGCTACCGTTAGCCAAATGATTCAGTTAGCTCAGTATTAAAGCACTAAATTATGTGCCGAATGTTTTCTAACTTGTGAACATGTTAACATAACAATGTTTATTACAGTTTGAATTTATAGTATATAGGGAGTCTGTGATCTTGCTGCTGTCATCCACCATTATGCTATAAATATTTGATCTTGACAGTTTTGTTGATTGGAATTATGTGGGGTTTTTTTTTATTTTCTTTTTAATCTTGAACAAGCGGAGTGCACATCCAGGTACCACACATCCAGGTGGACATCCAGCTACCACACATCCAGGTGCACATCAAGGTACCACACATCCAGGTGCACATCCAGGTACCACACATCCAGGTACCACACTTCAGTTTGACACCCAGAGTACCACCACAGAACACCCCTCGGTTTTCCACTGTCCCTGCATGAGTCAAATTGTCTGAATTGTATAATATGGTTATATATGAAACTTAAGTTCAGTTTCCATTTCTTAATCAGACTTGTAGTTCTCTTCAGAATCATTTCTTTCAGTTCCAGTTATTGAGTAACAGGTGAAGCCACAGCTTAAAGTATGGAAATCTGGTCACTGTAATTAAAATAATTATATATAATTAAAAGAACTAAGAACTAAGAATAGGTTAAAAATTGTGACATTTAAATGAATGTTTTTTAATCGTATCCAAATTTTAAAAACCGTCATGCGGGAAAGTGGGCTATTTGACAAACACTGCACTGCATGAAGGTGATTTAACTGTCCAAATGAAAGCAATATTGGCCGGGAAAGCTTTGGACCTTATTCAGTCAAATAAATCACTCTGTCTGCTTACCAGGTAATTGATGAAGATGCCAGTAGGTTGGTTCATTAATTGGCATGTACTGCAGTTCAGCACAGTATGTCCTACATATCCATGACTTTTAAGAATGCTTTGTAATGCACATCATGCCATAAATAATATCCAGGTCATCTGGTGGCTGTATTGTAATGTTCCACCTGACTTACATTTTTAGCACATATTCAGTAGCATACCACTCCTCTGTATTAGGATACAGTGCGAGTTTTCAATTGAATGAAAATTCACACACTATTTTTGTGTCATCAGGCACATATTTAACATACAGCCATTATCCCAAATTGGTAATTGGCTAGATTTATTTGTCATTACTGTGATTGTCTAATTTTGATTAATATTATGATCATCCATTATAACGCGGCATTTTTCATATTTTTTATGAAAATACACTCAGTGAGCACATTATATGGTATTTATTAAACTTGACTTCTACTGCTGTAGCCTATTCACTTAGAGTTATGATGTGTTGTGTGTTCAGAGATGCTCTTCTGCATACCACTGTTGTAATGTGTGGTTATTTGCATCACCTTCCTGTCAGCTTTGACCAGTCTGCCCATTTTCCTCTGACATCTCTCATTAACACGCATTTATGTTTGCAGAACTGAGCTCGTCTTCCCCTGTGATGTCTGTGTCTTTATGTAGTTCTGAGCCCGAGTCACTTCCCTGTCTGCGTGATCCACTATTCGGGTGTTTTCGGAATTTTGCGGGTTCCCACGTTTCCTTCTCAGTCTTGCTTTTCTTACTTCCTGCCTTAATTCATGTTTGTAGATGGCACTAATCTACTAATCCCGATTAACATAGATTTTGTACAGTACTAATTAACACACTAATATGTTCGTCTAACTAACTAGCATTCACTAGTTTTAATCACGTAAACTAACATATTAATAACCTTCTCTGGGCTATCCTTGGTTGAACTGCGTATTTCCCTCTTTTTATCAATGAAATATAAAGTGCTTTGAAGCAGATGGACCCCATGCTGTCAGGACAATAGGCAATAAGTGGCTGAAAATAAGAATGGGGCAAAGACAAAGTGCTGTGACTTCTTGCTGCAGGACCCAGCCTCCCATCTAGAGCTACATATAAGATGCACTATTATTCATTTCCCAGCAGTCCTGGCACGCCTCTGGGGATTGGCCGTCCCGGTCCATGGCGCTTTGCTACAGGCTCAGGTTTGACACATCTAATGACAATAGCAGTAATTGTGAAACATGCTGTTGGCTTCGAGGACGATATTGTGTTGAGGCCCTTTGCAGACAATGTCACTCTCATGTTGTTCATTGACCCCAGGGCACTGAGACAGTGATCTGCGTTCAGATTCTGTTCCTTAATTGCTTAATTGCTTGAGTGCAATTTAAGTTTTGTGTCATGTTATTACCCTTTCTAATTATATTGATGGATTGTTCATTGAATAAGGATGCTTATAAGCAAATGTTGCTATATTGCATTTACAATATAGAGGTAGCACTGGTTCAAAATATTTGGTGTGTGTGTGTGCCTGTTTGGGTCCGTGTGTGTGTGTTTGGGTCCGTGTGTGTGTGTGTTTCGGTCCATGTGTGTGTGTCTGTTTGGGTCCGTGTGTGTGTGTTTGGGTCCATGTGTGTGTGTCTGTTTGGGTCCGTGTGTGTGTGTTTGGGTCCGTGTGTGTGTCTGTTTGGGTCCGTGTGTGTGTGTTTGGGTCCGTGTGTGTGTGTGTTTGGGTCCGTATGTACATGTGTAGTGCCTGATGGCAGTATTAAGAACAGCATCAGACCGTAGATGTGGGGCTGTCTGTCAGCTGGAGCCTCTCCGGGGCTGGGACAGCCTGCACACAGTACAGTGGCTGCTGTGCTTGTCTGGTAGATGTCTGTCTCACTGCAAAGGGCCACTGTTCTTCACCGTTTCTATAATCCACCCTACGTCTGTTTTTAAAAAGGCACCGGAAGTTGGAGATTTTCAAATAACTAGTGTGCCTAGAAGACATGTCACTATCACAGTTTGAGCTTTCAGCTTTCATCTGTCAGATTGTTGATGGCTGTCAATCCAATTACTATGTGGGTCACGAAATATAACAAATATTAAAATTTAGATTGTCAGATTGTCGAATTCACCCAAAAACCCTAAAACTTGTCAAATCCTCCTATTTTCTCTGCAACAAATATCAAGGGCCCTCCCTCCCCCAGCCAGTACCTCCCTTTAAAATCTTCAGTACCATCAACAGTACCAATAGCTCTCAAATACTTTCCTTCTGAAACTTACACCATGGACATTTCTAAATCTCCCAACCCATAAGCCCTGTTATAGAGTACATAAAACCACATGTGTGTTGTAAATCAAGTACATAAAACTGTGGTAACATCAAAAGATTCCATTTGGTTGGTCAGATGACCTTTCCTTCAACTTTAGTTATTGACAATGAAACTAAGATGAAGAAACTTTTTTTTCTTGGTCAAACAACAGTCCTTTGTTTACTTACGGTTCTTATAAGTGAAAGATCAAATTAAGTATAGAGGAGTTCATCGTTGTTTTCACCACTCCTCACGCTGCTGAAGGTAGTTCAGATGTGCAGCAGGAGGTAGGGTAGGCTGAGTGCTGTGAGCCTGGAGGACAGGCCAGGCTCCACGATTGGGCCAAGTTGGGCCTGGCCCGCCCAATCACAAGCTTGACCCACCCTGGAGATTTGCATGTGACATGGTGATGGCGCTCCCCTGTGACAATGTGGTTGTGAAGTTGTTGCTAACGAGAGACTTTGAACGGGGCAGGCTTATACGGCACAGCCAAATGTGTTCCTTCTAAAACTGTTCACACATTGTTTTATATAGATGGTATCGGTTTTTAATTAATTTTAAGATGAACCTGATAAAGGTACAATAGATCATTTTGGATTGCAGCAACAAACACCCTCAAACCACAACATGCACTGTTTTGGAAAGTTGACAGTGACAAATGCAACAGAGCCTGCCGTCTTTTCGTATTCTTCTAGTAAGAAAATGTTCACCAAACAGGTGACTTCATGAAATGTTGACTTTAGTATGCTGCACAAGACTATATATGTTTTGTCTTTTTGAAGTTTTCACTTTAGCTAACCAACTATATTTTGATCAAGCAACTTGTTTGGCTATGGAACTAGCTGGCTATATAACTAAGATAAGATAGTTACCACAAACAATGCAACTGCAACTTACAGTTTGAGACAAATAAAGGTTTAGCTGAACACGTATGATTCAACATGTAAAGAGATAAAAGGAACGTGTAGCTGCCAAAATGACACTCCAGATAAGCTATCACTGAAACTCTGGATATTATTCCGTATTATTTAAGTGAAGAAAACATATCTAGTTATAAAACGATACCAGTTTGTTATCGGTAGCAACAAGCAAATTAGCTGTTAGTTAGGTTGCCGAATTTACAAATATCCACCTGAGACACAATGCATGTGCAACAATGATTGCAACGTTCGCTACTATGTTTGTGTGGCCTCAGGTGTAAATTTGTCGAGCTAACAATGGCTAATTTGCTTGTTGCTACCAATAGCAAACTGGTATTGTTTTATAACAATAAGCAAGAGTTGTCTGGAGTGCAATTTGGGCAGCTACACACCATTGGCTATGGCAATTAGAACCATTTTTCCAACCAATGAGCTATAATTATTGTACAGCTGTGCAATGTTTTGGTACTGAGTGTCAGGTCGTCAACTGTATAGTTTGAAACCAGAATGTACGCACTATAAACACAGGCAGAGGGTGAGTCAACATCTCAGTGAGGCTTTTTCAACGATAGGAAGGGATTTAAAATGGTCTTGTAGCAATGTTTTAACACAAAAATCGTACCTATTCTCCCTTTAATTGATATTTGCCTGCATAACAGAGTGCAAAACTGTGGTAGGGCCTAGTTGTGCTTCCTGTGCTGTTTGGGCCATCCTGAGCTAACACAGGGAAGTTATTTATTGTATTTATTTGTTGTTTTCTCTATAATTAGTGGTCCAAATGAATCCAAGTGTTTTAGAGTCTAAGATAGCCAATAAGCATTCATAATCATAAACCACATTCCTCAGGAGAAAAACTACCATTGAACTTGTGGTGGAAGTGGAACACTGAGACTACATTAGCCAACTGGAATCAGCAGGCTGTTAGATGGAGTTAGCTGGGTGCGTCTGTGCCGTCGGGGTACTTGTACTTGTGTTGCCAATATTGGAGATATTACAATATTACTAGATCTAGCCAAGAATACTCTGTGCACCTAACCACATTTTTGATAGCTTTCAAGCTGCTTCATATCAGTCCAGACCCAGGCTTGAACACAACTGGGCTACAAAAGTATACATCAAGTCAGGGTCATTTGCAAGCTATTTAAATTGGTGGATTTTGGCATAAGGCAAGAGAAGGGTGAAACTGTTGCATCTTTATTAGGTCCCCCAAAAATCTAGAAGGATTGTTACTGTGTGAAAAATACAGTGTTGAAGACCTGGGAAGTGTTCACAAAAAGTTCATTGTGAAAAAGTATGTTTAAAACATTTTATCAACAGATTTACGATATCATTAAAAACACTGTACCAATCTCTGCCTAGCCAAAAATATCACAATACAGAGTACACAGAGAATCTCTGTGTTGTGTAGTTTTAAAATGATATTGTAAGTCGAAGGATAATATTTTAACCATAGCCTCCCTCATTTGGTGATGCTATGAAAATATTTGTTAGTGATTATGCAATATTACCACTGTGAAACGCTTGCTATAAATTTCCCTGCACTTTGTGTTGCATTTTATGTATGAAACAAATGTTTTTATTAGGCTATATTTTCAGAATTGTCATTAGCATATATACAGATTTGGCAGTGTGAGGAAACAAGGCGCAGTACACTGTCTGCAGTGCCTGCTCTGCAGGGTGCACTAAACTATTCACCGCTGTTAATAAGTCCCTCAGTACTGCTAAATCAGCAGCGCTCAGAGAGATAACCTGTCTCACCTGTCTCACACGTTCCCCTCGCAACGCTCTTCTTACAACGATGGCTCGTTCATCGAAAATAACCTGATTTTAAAAAGGTGTGGTCATTTCTGCTGTGAGGTCCCGTGCCGGTGGGAGCCAGCACGTGTGTACAGGGGGTGATTTCACCAGGTTTCATATAGGGCAGTGGTCTCTAACCCTGGTCCTGGAGAGCTACAGGGCCTGCTGGTTTTCATTGCTACTCTGCTTTGAATAAATAAATTAGAGCTGATTACACAGTTAACTCACCGCATACCTGGGTCTTAACTGGGTGCTGATTTTAAGTAGAAAACAAAAATCAGCAGACCCAGTAGTTATCCAGGGTACGAAGGGTACAAAGGATGGAGAGCACTGATCCACAGCGTACCCTTAATCTAGGGTTTTGCAGGTTTGGGTTTAAGACTGTTTTGCCCTGGCTTTGGGAAACCAAAAAACCTGACTTTACCCCAAAATGTCAACAAACTAATCCGGGTAACGGAGTTGGTCTCATACATGGGCAGATCCCTGGGCTATTTATATTGCATATTTGAATATATAGATTTAGCTGAAAAACAAACATGGGTTGATATTTCTTCATGGTATTAGGCCCACCCTGACAGCTGGTGTGCCTGCTTGAGCATCTGATCAGAAAGGTTTGGATGAGACGAGACAGCAGCTCTGCTCCCAGCTGGTGGGTGGGGGACGGCTGGAGGAAGCGGGGTCAAGAGATCAGAGAGATAGAGAACCAGACCTTATTCTGACAGTGAAACCAGAAAAACACAACTGAAGCAAAATGGTTTTGTTGTTTTTCTATCAGATTTCTCTTTTTGCCTTCAGGAAAAACGCCATTTTGGGTCCAAAACTGACTTAATACCAACAATGCATTCTTTAAAAAAAAAAAGAACCCATCATGCAAAATCTTGCTGTGTTCATTTGGAAGGCAGGACTCTCAGAATATTGCAAAGCATATTGACCAGAGAGCCACTGTTCAGAGGACATTGGTCAAAAGGTGTCAGAGGAAACAAGGAAAATATCTCATCATGGCTCGAAGATGTTCATTTGAACATTTTATAAGTGCATCCTGTTAGACTCAAAGTGCTTTTTGATAATTGTACCCGGTACTTTTTACAGCTCTTCAGGTTATTCCCAGTTCAATTTCCTCTTTCATCCGATGTTTGAAATATCGATCTCTTACAGATAAAAGCAAACGTTATAATCTCTCCAGCATGGCATAGGCGAGCAGCCCATGCCACATGAATGTGGAGCGGTGCAGTCACATTTGAAAGCCTGCTTTATTGCAGTTTCTGTCAATAGTTTCAGATATTTATTTAAAACACCTGCCTGCGGATGGGCCCTTGAGATGGCTGATTTTGCGTGCCTCCAGACCCCCCACCCCCCCTTACGCGGCACAGAATGCCCCTCAGAGCTTTCAGTGATTCTCGCCGTTTAAGCAGCTGTCAGAGTCGTCGGTATAACTGTGATTTATCTCCGGCTCGGTTTGTGGACGTTCGTGTTTTCCTGTTAACCTGAGCCCACAACAGCAGCTTTGCACCGCCACAAATCACATTAAACCAAATCAATCATGGCATGATTTTTCCATAAAGGAAAATTCAGCTGTAAATAACGGTCTGCTGTTAGCAGACTGAATACATAAGCTTCTCTAATATCTCTACTGGGCTTCATGTTGTCTGTATTTATTACCCACTTCCCGGACATACCAACAACAAAGGGATACAAGACTGGAATGTGTGTAGGATGAAAAAGGCTCATCTCTCCCTGAAGTATTCTGCACAGTGCACAATTGAGTATCTATATAGCAATAACTTGCAATTCAACATATTTGAACTTATCCCCAAATATCCATCCACCCATCCATCATCACCCGCTTATCCGGAGTCGGGTCGCAGTGGCAGTAGGCAAAGCCGGGTATTCCAGGCGTCCCTCTCCCCAGCAACGCATTCTAGCTCCTCCTGGGGGATCCCGAGGCATTCCCTGGCCAGGAGAGATATATAATCTCTCCAGCGGGCTCTGGGTCAAAAGCCCAAAGCTTGTGACCATAGGTGAGGGTTGGGACGTAGAGCGACCAGTAAATCGAGAGCTTCGCCTTCCGGTTCAGCTCCCTCTTCACCACAATGGTCCGGTGCAACGCCCGCATTACTGCTGACGCTGCACCGATCCGCCTGTCGATCTCACACTCCCTTCTACCCTCACTCGTGAACAAGACCCCGAGATACTTGAACTCCTTCACTTGGGGCAAAGACTCGTTCCCAACCCGGAGGGAGCAATCCACCTTTTTCCGGCAGAGAACCATGGCCTCTGACTTGGAGGTGCTGACTCTCATCCCGGCCGCTTCACACTCGGCTGCAAACCGGTTTATCCCCAAATATGATCTTGAATATGACATCTTGAATTGAGCATATCATTTGAACATATCTTTTTAGTATGTGAGAAGCTGCAAAAAATGTTGTTGAAAATATTGCTGATATTTTAAATGCTAAAGCAACACTGCAAAATAAGTACTTGTCGTCATCTATGCCGAAAATAGATGCCAATAGATTCCAGCCCAATATTCTGTTTTTGCTGCAGTTACACAGACACTGTAAGATTTATTGCAGACATTTAACCATCTATTCCACCTTTATTGACCACACTTGACAAGTGTAATCCCTTTCTTTTTCCAGTCACTTTCCTTCAGTGATCCATCTCAGCATCAATGGCAGTGCTGTGCTACGGAGTGCTGAAGTGTTTAGTCAACATGTGAGTGTATGAGTGTATGAGTGTATGAGTGTGTGTGCGTGCCCTGTGATGGACTGGTGACCTGTCCAGGGTGTATTCCTGCCTTTCGCCCAATGTATGCTGGGATAGGCTCCAGCCCCCCTGTGACCCTGTTCAGGATAAGCGGGTTAAGATAATGGATGGATGGATGGATAGTTGCATGCATTTGTTATGTACTATATACAGTCGGCTCCAGAATTACTGGTGCCCTTGATAAATATGCACAAAAATACTGTAAACTGATGAATACTGCTGCTATTGACATAGACTGTGCTTCACTGGAATCAACCAAAGTCTTACATTTCTGAAATTAAAAAAATATTTACCAAAGGAACAAGTTTCAAAATGATTGTCACCCCATTGTTTAATACTTTCTGCAAACACCTCTGGCAAAGATGACAGCCATCAGTGTCCAAGGTTAAAGAACACATCTGGAGGGATTTTATTCACAGCAATGTCATGTTAATGAAAATAGTCATGTTTAGTATTCTGTTGCATATCCTGTTGCATATGCTGCATGCCATGACTTCTGTGACCTATCACCACCGTTTCTACTGAATATTTTTCTGTGTACCTGCACTGTGTTCAAGATGAAAGTCTATCAGGTGAAACAATTATTTTCTTTTCTACTGCATATCTGGCAGCAGCATGGTGGTTTGAGGCTCCTTTGGGGCTGTAGGGTACAGTATCTGGAGGCTGTAGGGTACAGTAGCTGGGGGCTGTAGGGTACAGTATCTGGGGGCTGTAGGGTACAGTAGCTGGGGGCTGTAGGGTACAGTAGCTGGGGCAGGGTACAGTATCTGGGGGCTGTAGGGTACAGTAGCTGGGGCAGGGTACAGTATCTGGGGGCTGCAGGGTACAGTAGCTGGGGCAGGGTACAGTATCTGGGGGTTGTAGGGTACAGTAGCTGGGGCAGGGTACAGTATCTGGGGGCTGTAGGGTACAGTAGCTGGGGGCTGCAGGGTACAGTACTACTGCAAAATAAAAATGTTGACACTTTGTGTGTCACCTGCTTATTGTCTCCCAAATTACTAGCCTTTTATCCATAAATATGAATCTGTGAGAAACATCTCCTTTTAGAGTCTGAGGTACAGGAAGTAAAAGTGTGGCACTTTTCAACACATGCAACGTTGGTAAACTTCTGAAAACAAAGCATTATGTTTATTGTATGTTTACTATTTAATCCTATTTAATTTAAAATGAAAAACAAACTGGTTTTTAAGAGATGTCAAACACCGAATGGGGTCAAATTGACCAAAAGCATAGGAGGGTTAAAATCATGACCTTTTGGTAATGAAGTCAGTCACTGCTTGCACATACACCATTGCACTATACACTTGCTCATTCTAATTTATAGATGTGGGAAGGCTAATGTGGGAAGAGGCTAACAGGGAGTTTTAAAGGAATTGTAGCAATTATAGCAGGGACAATGTCAGTGACAACTAGACTGGCACCTGCCTCACTGAAGCTGATTCCGCTCACTGCGGCTCTCTTAAGACCATGCCAGGTACGGGAAGCCAGTGAGGTGTGATGTTTTTCTCCTTTCCTACCTCCCCTTGTTTTTGGAGGTCTTTTCATGGGCAGATGGGTCCCAGGATACCAGAAGTAAGTAAAAGCTTCTCTGTGTTTAATTTCATGATTGTCCAGTTCGTGTCTCGCCCTGGTATTGACAGGTGACAGGCAGACCATATCTGTCTGGTGCCAGTCCAAGGTTCTTATTGCACTTGACCATTACAAGTCACTAATAAAAAAACATCAAATACAATGAAACATGCATATCCAGGCATGTATACAACTATTTGCATGTTATTGGGTGAAGCATACCAACATTTTCACATTAACTTATCCAAGTCTTCCATTCATCAGCATTTTAATGATATCATCACCCTAAGCCAGACTGCACTAATCACAGCTGGGATTGATTCAGTCATCCTGTATTGAATGACCCCCTGACCTTTCACAAAGCAGCTTCCCTTTGACTTCACAATGTTATCTGACAGTATGGTAATCCCCTTACATTTCTAATTGAACAGATAATGGTAATCAGCGAGCATGTCCTATCTGACTCAGTTTCCCCAAAGATTTCTCTTCTAAGTTACATATATTCTTAGTTGCATATCTTTATGTTGGCGCCATTATATCTGTCACTGCTTCTGACTTTAATAAGCTTTATTGGCCATTTTTATGTTAACCTTCAATTCAGTCTTTATAATTTAGCATGGAGTATCCCTCGGCACTGTTAGTGTTCCAGTAAGCCATGCCTATTCCATCTACAGACATAGCTCCATTCAGGAATACCTCAGTCAGAGAATTGGAAGTGGCTAAATCTTTCAATATCGATATCGGTGAGCATCTAAATACTAGGGGTGAGTGAGTACGACATTATCTGTATCCGTTCAACCAACGATATTATTTGTATCTGTATCCATTCAACCAAGGATATTATCTGGATCCACATCAGAAAAATATGGACCAAGTGCCATTTACATCACCCACTGATCAATGGACGACTGAAAAGCCAATGTGGCCCCTCAAGCGTGAGAGAGAGAGAGACGTAATCTGTCCCTGATTCATCCACAAAGTATCGCTTTATGGTCCGAATAACAGAATAACTTAAAAAAAATTGGCACATGGGGAGGCATTATATTAAGAAAAAATACTGATTGCATCTAAACTTTTTATGGGAAAATATTCCACGGTCAAAGTCCCAACATTTTGCATGTTAACTTCAGAACCACACAGCAATTTGCAGCAAAGTGCATTGTAAAGCCAAGCCAAGAAAGGCATAAACAGAAGTCCGTAAGAAGGAAAAAAAGCCAAGGCCAAAACTGGCACAGCCCAGCAACATGAGCAGTAGCCATGTTTTACTGAACACAAGAGAGCAAAATAACTACTTACAGAACAGCTAATTGCCTAATTAACTAATTGGTAACGTCAACTATTTTATAAACACTTTGTTCAGTGTACAATGTATTCAAGACATTTCTGTTTTGTTCATTATTTTAAACTGCAATGTTTACCTCGTTCTAACGATATAATAAAACCAGAACATCCTGAATACAGTCCAGTTTCAATTCAAATTGGGCTACATAGTAATAGCCTACCATTAAGTTTCCTTAATTTACCATAGGCACAAGCGATTAGGCGATCATCTGGAAATGACTTAAATATTCCAATCAACAGGCCTTGTGGGCTTGTTTGTTTGTTTTCTTCAGTGCATTATTAAAAGCATGCGAAATAGCTATAATAATTTGAAAAGATAATTTGAGTGTGGAAGAAACAGTCTCAATCAAATCTGTAGCACGGCAGATAATCGACCGTTCTCTTCAGTGATGCAGATAGTACGCCACCCTGTGTGTTGATAGGTGTAAGATTGAACACAGAAGCATGTTAGTTATAATTAGGTGGACAGTAATGATTATCATTTTCAGGATTGCTAAGGCTGCCCTCAGTAAACAGCAATCAGTGCTCAGCACTACCAAGCAGAACCTATGAGCCGTGGCGTTTTTTGGCATTAAGATTCTGGCACCAATCAGCTCGTCAAGCCTAGCAGTGACTTATAACACACTTGCAAAATAGGCCTACAAGAAAGTAGCCTTCCCAGCTCATTTCCCTTGATTTGATCACACATGAAAGTGATCAGAGGAGCTGACATAATTATCAGTTTAGCTGGAATAACTACCTGTTTATACAGCGGGTAACTGGTCTGCACTATGCTGTCAGGAAAAGGTGAAATAAATGTGTACAAATAAAACAGGCAAACATTCATTTCAGTAGAATATGCCCTATTACAGTCAAATATTAGGCTACTGAGTAAGAACAGCAAATTAATTGTTAAATAGGCTACACAATCAGATCGATTACCCTGAAATTATGTATAGGATATACCAATTATTTTAATTAAATTTACAATAATGCAGCAAACTACTTTAATACAACACGCTGTGTATATCACATAATTACTCAATGAAACAAATCCAGCAGAAGGGGCAGTATATGTAATGTTAAGTTTTTCTGATCATCTTCTTCATCTTACTTTCAGTAGTGAAATTTACAAAAGCAAATGTAAAAATGGGTTGTTTCAAAGGATTTCACCAAATTAGCCTAACATACCGACAGGAGATCTCTGGAACCACTCACGGTTTTTATCCTTTCCTTCTTGGGTGATATTTTCTGAATTGGTCCCAACGTTTTCTTCAATCTTGTTATTGGTGATATTCTCATAAGCTGTGATATTTATTAGGCTACAACTAAGCTAGTACGAAAGTCTCCTAGTTATAACAAGACCGATACTCTAGCTTCAATTAATATCTACAAATAGCTAGCAAATTGACACTTAGCTATGATTTCTGCACCCTGCACTCAACGTTCATGTGGGTGTTACCAGACGTGGGGCCAAGATGATCAAACATAGAAAATCAGTTATGACATGCGGAGAAGGGGTCCCTGTCAGACTGCCAGGCCAGCCCCACTGACAGATAATCACAAGCATCAAGCTCCATATGCTACAGTACAGATTGCACTGTCAGGGAAGTAATAGGAAATTCAACAGGGCCTAGTGGTCTCAATGGGGGATGTGTCATGGTTCTTGGGTTGACTCTGGGACGTTTTCCAGGCACTACTGCAAGAGGGCACCCTTGTCATATTCCTGCCTATTTTGCTAATTATTTTCATTTTGGCAAAGATTGGTGATTAGGTAATCAATGCCCTCGTGCTGACAACTGACTCCAATTGTCTGCCCTGTGTGGGTTGATTGCATCAAGATCCGCTGCGTGCCTCTTTATTTAAGCCCTGTTTCTCTTTGAATCAGGGCTTGTTTGTTGCATTCCCCATAGTATGTTATTTTATTTTGCATTTGTGCATTATGTGAGGTGTGACTGGCGACTCTTAATGACCTGTTGTGACGCAGTCTATGGGAGCTGAACACAGCCATTCTCCGTCACCTTAGGGTATGAGGACAGTCTGTCACCAACTGAATGTTGGACACCGTGGGAAGATAGGATTCCTCTGGGAGTTTGAGACTCCATTTGCAGCTTCCTACTGTCTAGGCCAAGTGTTCGTTTTGAGATTATTGCACCCCTTTTCTGCACGCTTGCTCTCATTGGCTGTTTGTCCACCTAGTTTTCTGCTTTGTGTAAAAGCTACCTTTAGGCTTAGTTAGTGGACCCAGGAGCACTGAGACCCTCTGCTAATTAAGACTGACTCAGACTCCCTACAGTTTTGATCAAGCATAAGGGGAAGTCAATATTCCCTCTATCTGTGGAAATTATTCTTGGCGTCATTGTGTGTCTTTCCCGTAGTGTGCGGTTTCCCAGTCTGGCAGCTGCCTGACGTTTTTTTTTAGTATAGCCAGGTGTTTTGTTTTGTCACTTTCTAAATGAATTTGTTTTTGTGATCATCGTTGTCTTTGTCTGTCATTGGATATACAGCACTAAGTCATAATCGGCCCCTGTCTGAGGTAACATCAGTGCTAGAGACCCCCACGCACGCCCTATGGGTTGAGGATCTACATCTGAGTTTCCCGTGGCGGTTTATGTAGTTGGGTTACTTTTGCTTTTCATTCCCTTCTTAGTGCCTGTTTGTTTATACATATGGCACTAAGGATGTATATGCAAGTGTGTAGTTACACTAAGGATATACACACAACAAATACAAGTAAACAAGCATGGTATTGGGCAGAAGTGAACATAGACACAGGCTGCCAGTGTATCATCGTAATAACTAGGCATGTTCGTTTTATAATATGTAAAATATAATAAGGTGAAAATCCTATATAGTATACTTTTTTTAAAGGCATGATAGTGCCCTTATTGTAAGTTACAAACTGCTTATTTGTTCAATTTAGATTTTTTTTTCACAGCATTTAATTTCATTTAACAATATTGCCAAATATTCCTTTATGGTTCCATTTTCTTGTCTGTTTTTGGAGAGATTTTATTGGGCAAATCAATTCAGCTTAATTGTATTTTGATTGTTGTGACAGAAGGGAAAGTTGCCGGTTCGATCCCCCGCCCTGGATGTGTCCCTGAGCACAACACTGAACCCTCAATGCTCCTGATGAGCTGTTTGGTGTCTTGCATGGCAGCCTTTCACTGCCATTGGTTCCTTAAAAAGCAACATTTTATTAAGCAACAAATACGATAAATTAGAAGCTTTTAAGTTCTGCGATTGCAATTGTGATTGTAACAAAAACCAGCGTACACAGGGGTCCCCCAGGACTGCGTTTGGGAACCACTGTGCTAGAGTACAGAACCAAAATAACAAAAGTGTCACTGTCCAACTAATAATTGTTCTCACTGTAAATGCAATACATCCATTCATCCATTTTTCTAACTGTGGGTTGCCCTAAGCATAACATAACGTCTTAGAACAACCTTCAATGTTCAGCCTTATGGTCGAGGGCCTGCATTTATAAAGCTTCTGCATAACTAACACCATCACCTTTCCTACTCCATGATACTTTATTAACACAGGCCCTAATTTTGAGGAATTTCAAGAAGTTACTAAGATGAGCATAATGTGCACCTTGTGGTACACATCGGCAAAAGGAAGATGGATCCTGTGATAGTAGAACAAATCCCTATGGTGGCATTCATAAATAATGAGTGTTGCACAAAGTGGGCTTGTGTTCCAATTGTTTGATTTCTCTTATTTAGGCATTCTGTGTCAAGGTCTGCTTGAGTGACTTTAACTTGTCTGTGCATTAGATTTGAATTTTGATATGGTATTAGACCCAACAAAGTTGTTTGCTTTCTTTTCTTGATATTAGCAGAGGGAAATTTATTTATTTATAAATTTTTTATTTTTATTTTTTAACTGATTGTTCAGCTTGTTGGAGGGTATGTGGGAAAAGTAGGAAAGGGGAAGCTGGTAAAGTGGAGCACAGTGCCCCATAGTGGCATTTCACCATGTGGTCAGGCTGTTAGTTTTAATACAAGCCTCCGCAACACACCAAGCCCTGCCTTCTCAATCAATTTCCTGCCCTTCATAGCAGGAGATTAATGCTGCATTCACACCGAGATCATCGGCAGTGTTTACAGCTTGATCAGATATGATTGATGCTGTGTTAATACACCATTAACGTAGCATATTTTCTTTACCAAGGGACCCATGAAGAGGTTCAATTACAGAGCAATCCTTTAAATTCAAGAGCTCATTATGCTAAGAAGACAGCAGCCTTAGACTGTGGAATGCTGATGTATAAGGAATATAATTAGTAGATAAGACTGCTAATGAGAAACTGCTGTGTGGCTGTTTCACCTTTTAATATCTATTAAGGAAATACAATGGTTTTATGTCCAAATATATTTATTGTATAGAAATACCGTGGATAATTAAGTGTGATAAAGTATGTTAGATTCTTGAAATGAATTAATTCTACGTGTTATTGATGCCTGCCTGTCCCGCCTGGACTATTGCAATTCCCTCTTGGCTGGCCTCCCAGCATCCGCCATCAGACCCCTCCAACTTATCCAGAATGCAGCAGCTCGTCTGGTCTTCAACCTTCCCAAATACTCACACGTCACCCCCCTGCTTACTTCCCTCCACTGGCTGCCTGTCATGGCTCGCATCAAATTCAAAACATTGGTGCTGGCCTTCCGAGCAGTTAAGGGGTCTTCCCTAGCTTACCTACACAAAATCATCAGACCCTACACCCCTGCCAGACCTCTTCGTTCAGTCTCCACAGGCCGCTTGGCACCCCCCCCTTTCCGAACCTCCACCTCACGCTCACGACTACTGTCTGTTCTGGCTCCACGGTGGTGGAACGAACTCCCCGTTGAGGTCAGAACTGTAGAATCTCTCCCCACCTTCAAGCGCAAACTGAAGACGCACCTCTTCAAGCAGCACCTCTCCCCATCCCTCCCTACCTCCCTGTGAACCTTAATTGTTGTCTTTGTGATTTACTTTGTGTATCGGTATTTTTAGTTGGCTAGGTAAGCAGTGTTTGGATAGTTAAGTTTGGTCACTTTTGCTTTGTATTTGTTCGTTAAAAAAAAAAAAAAAAAAAAAAAAAACATTCAAATAGGCCCTGGTCCTTATCTTTGTTGTACAGGTAGCAGGGAAATTGTACTTCCCTCTAGGGTCTTTCAGCGCACTTATCCCTGGTTATGGGTATGCACTTCGTTGTACGTCGCTCTGGATAAGAGCATCTGCCAAATTCCATTAATGTAATGTAATGTAATGTAATGCATCCTGATCAGATGCCTGAACCACCTCAATTGGCTCCTTTCAACGCGAAGGAGCAGCGGCTCTACTCCGAGTTCCCTCCGGATGTCCGAGCTCCTTACCCTATCTCGAAGGCTGAGCCCAGCCACCATACGGAGGAAGCTCATTTCGCCTGCTTGTATCCATGCACGTTCTTTCGGTCACTACCCAAAGCTTGTGAACATAGGTGAGAATTAGGACATAGATTGACCCTCTTCACCACGATGGTCTGGCGCAACGCCCACTGCTGATGCTGCACCGATCCGCCTGTCGATCTCATGCTCCCTTCTACCCTCACTCATGAATAGGGATGTGTATCGTTAGGATTTTATTGATACCGATACCAATACCGATACTCCTTATCAGTGCCGGTATTTATCGATACTCTTATCGATACCACGGTGTGTAATTTAGTGGATAAAATAAAGATGTTACAAGATGGTAAAAGATTCAATCGTTTTTTATTACCACAAGGGGGGTAACATTAGCAGCAACATCATTAAACAACTTACAGCACCTGCCTTTTAAGCCCTTAGCAAGTCAACATGTGCAGTGCGAGGCATGTCAAAAAAACGAGCTGGCAGCTCCATACAGCCTTAAAGGTAACTGTCAATGTGATAATGCTTCAACAGAACAGAAGCTTAACTTAAAATTACAAATGCTTCTCAGAATAGATTAAACAAATTAAAAAAACCTAGGGAGGTGACCAAAGCCCTTGCCTACATGTTCAACCCAACAGACACATACATGTAAACAGAACAGTGTAGGGGAGGCGCTTCTCCTGACGCATTTAGCCCTAACAGTTTTTGTTAAGGAAAAGCAACATATTTACTTTCTCTGGCAGCAGCCGAGATCACTCTGGACAGAGTGTGTCTCCAGTGGTTGAGAACACTCGTTCCGATGGCGTTGAAGAGGCCTGGAGGTAGGTGAAGGACAGCTGTGAGAGTAAGGGAAGTGTGTCTTTCTTACCCCACCACCAGTGGACAGGGTCTTGTTCAGTGGGGACAGGGGGAAGATCTCTGTAAACTGCCACCTCTTTTTTCAGTCTCTCTCGAATTGTTGTTGGTGCACTCTGCTTTTCATTCAATTCATTACTGCACCCAGGGCAATACAAAAGTGTCCCCCTTGCATCGCTTTTTAGGTTGGAGGTTTCTTATTTTCAATCGAGACAGTGATTATCAGCTAATCTTTTTAACTAAAGTGAATGAGACATAATGTCGAATTCCATACCAACCATTCCAGTGACGTCACGCTATACACTCGGCTATACAAATGGCGCTGCGCATGTTTGAAAAAAAGGGTAATTTAATAACTTATTATTTTTAATCCAGCTTTACTGGCAGTCTTAAACCTTTAAGGATGTATATATTGGGAATCAATCTTGTAAATTATTAACTTAATCTTCCCCTTTAATGATTCATACACTCACCGTGACTTGATGAAGAAGCACTGTCGCAGTCTGCCTGCACGGAGGAGGGCACGGTGTTGTTAGCGTCTGCTGGGTTGCTAACCTTAGACGCGTTGTTTAGGCAGTCAAACACACTGCACTCCTTCAGCTTTATGCTATAGGTTGACTGCAAGTGTTTCATGATGTTGCTGGTGTTACCCCCCTTTGATGCAACTACTTTCTTGCATATATTGCATTGAGCCGAGGATTCATTGAGTTTGATGAAGTGAGCCCATACCTTGGAGTGCTTAGCTACTACTAGAGAAAACAACGGGGCGCTGCGTCATAACCTGTCGACGGCGGCAGTGTCATAATTACGCAACGGTTAGGTAGACTCTTAAAAAATACCGAAAACAGTATAATTTGTCCAGAATCTTTAGCGGTACTCTGGTACCGGTAATTAGGAACCGGTACCAAAAAACACCGGCTCCCAGTACACATCCCTACTCATGAACAAGACCCCGAGATACTTGAACTCCTTCACTTGGGGCAATGGCTCGTTCCCAACCTGGAGGGAGCAATCCACCGTTTTCCGGCAGAGAACTATAGCCTCGGACTTGGACTCATCCCGGCCGCTTCACACTCGGCTGCAAACCACTCCAGTGCGTGATGAAGGTCATGGTCTAATGAAGCCAGCAGACCCACGTCGTCCGCAAAAAGCAGAGACGCAATTCTGAGGTCACCAAACGAGACACTCTCCTCACCTCGGCTGCGCCTTGAGATCCTGTTCATGAATATCACAAACAGGACCGTGACAACCTTGTCAGAGTCCCACACCCACTGGAAATGTGCTTGACTTTGTGCTGAGGATGCGGATACTTTGGTTATACAGGGACCGGATCGCTCGTAACAACGGCCCCAGTACCCCATACTCCCGCACTACCCCCCACAGGGTTCGCCGGGGGACACAGTCGAAAGCCTTCTCCAAGTCCACAAAGCACATGTGGACTGGATGGGCAAACTCCCATGACCCCGCCAGCAACCCCGCCAAGGTAAAGAGCTGGTCCACTGTTCCATGTCCAGGACGGAAGCCACATTGCTCCTCCTGAATCCGAGGTTTGACCGTCGGTCGGAGCCTCCTTTCCAGCACCCTAGAGTAAACTTTCTCGGGGACAGCCTCCCTCACCTTTGGTGTCCACCAGCGGGTTCTAGGGTTGCCGCCCCAACAGGCAACAGGCACCTTCTGGCCACAGCTCCTGCTTGCCACCTCTGCAATGGAGGCTTTGAACATGGCCCACTCGGATTCATGTCCCCAGCCTCCCCCGGGATGCACGAGAAGTTCCTCCGGAGGTGGGAGTCGAAGACCTCGTGGACAGGGGCCTCCGCCAGATGTTCCCAATTCACCCTCACTACATTTTTGGGTTTACCGGGTCTGTCCGGCAGCTTGATCCAACTCACCACCAGGTGGTGATCAGTTGACAGTTCTGCTCCTCTCTTCAACCGAGTGTCCAAGACATACAGCCACAGGTCTGATGATACGACCACAAAGTCGTGGCCTAAGATGCTCTGGTACCCAGTACACTTATGAGCCACCCTATGCTCGAACATGGTGTTTGTTATGGACAATCCATGGCCAGCACAGAAGTCCAATAACAAGACACCGCTTGGGTTAAGATCAGGCAGGCCATTCCTCCCAATAACCCCCTTCCAGGTTTCTCTGTCGTTGCCCACGTGAGCGTTGAAGTCACCCAGCAGAATTATGGAGTCTCTGGGCGGCACCCTTTCCAGGATGCTGCCCAGTGACTCCAAGAAGGCTGGATACTCTGAACTGCCGTTAGGTACATAAGCACAAACGACAGTCAGAGCTTTCCCCCCTGTGACACATAGTCGCAAAGAGGCAACCCTCTCGTTCCCCGGGTGGAACTCCAACACAGTGGCACTCAGCTGTATCCCCACACCTGCCAGGCGCCTCTCACCCTGGGCAACCCTGTTCCATGTCCCCAGAACCAGTCTGCGACGCCGAGGATCAGCGCGCCCGGATCCCCGCCTTTGCCCACTGCCCATTGGGCAAAGCACCCGACTCCGATGCCGACCCCTGCAGGTGTTGAGCCCACAGGGCTCGCCGACGAGCTCCCCTCTCTGGGTCTGGCTCCAGAAGGGGGCCCCCGTTTCCCTTTTCCGGGCAAGGTAGCTTGGTAATTGTGTGGCCATATTATGGAGTCTTTGAATCGCTCTTAGTCTGGCGCCTCCCCCGGGACCAATTTGCCTTGGGAGACAACATACATAGACAACATAGCTCCCACTAACATAACACTAACAACCAGTGGCACCAGTGTACTATTTTCGGTCAGTCTTTGAAGTAGTCATTTTTAGTTTCTTTTGTTTTTGTAAGTATTACTTTATTCTTTGATTCAGTGTAGTTCACAGTGCAAAAAATTATAGAAGTCACAGGTAAGGGCATGTATAGGGCATGTGATGGAAAGTGGTAAATGGCATCTTCGCACAGATCTCATTTTCCTTTTTAAATTTTATGTAAAACCTAGAAGATCAAAGCTACAAAATTTGGTATCACTTGTCTGGATAGCCCAATACGTTTTGGAGATATGGCTTATTGAACTGTGTGTGTGTCTGACCAAAGTGGTAAAATCAGCCTTGAGAGTTTGAACGGTTGCTACAGTTTCTTAATGTTTTAAAAATGAATAAAGTGAATATGCCATATTTAGTCTGTGCATGAATCAGTCTGTTTGTATATGCCTGTGTGTCATGTGGCTGTACATATAGTTCAGGTGTGTGTGTGTTGTAGTTGGTGAGTGACATTTAATGAGCCCCAGCCTAGTGTCTCAGACTCCACTGTTCTGCCAATGACTAGCATACTGCTTTCAATGCATTTATTTATGGTTTATTATTATGAGTCTTGCATTTTTTCTTTAACCCAATTTGTGTGGGAAACCGTGTGCATTGTTTATTATAGACTCAGAGCATGATTTTCCCAGTCGAGACGCAGAGAGTTTGCACTTTTCAAAGGTCCCTTTCATAAGGTACAAATAAAGCTTCAGTTTTCCCAAGGAACAAACTTGATTAAGAATGAGGGATGGCTTTTTATTATGCTCAGTGTATGTTGGCATTGCTTGTGCTTCCATGTAAAACAGTATTTCAGCCTTTCTCTCGCTGTTTCTAAACCAATCTCAATGCCATTTCAGAGGTGGATTTCAATTTCCAGATTGTTGATTTTGCTATAGCTACATTACGGCATTGCTATGTGGTAGATAAGCAATTATCATAAGAAACTAAGTGCCAGATGATTTTCAAATGACACATTATAACCCAGAAACATGCGTCTTATAAATGAAACTGGTGTTCGGAGCTGGAACCGCAGTATGCAGGAGCAGAATATGAGTCATTAAGCCCCTACAATACAATACAAGCATATCAAAAGACAAAGACTGTATAGCTATTAAGATGGCAAAAGGTAGACAAGACTCACATATTGGCACACCTTTGTGGGGGGCGGTGGGCGAGTTGCTGAGGAACCGTGTCCTAATACAGGGAAGGAATGGGTCTGCTGACCTGGAATAAGGGGGGGGGGGGGGGTTTATGTCAGATACAGCCCTCGAAGCACCAGGCATGGCTGACACACAGCCCATTGACAGACGATGATAAAGTGATCTTTTCACGGCACTGACAAAGAGGACAGACGGAGCCACCACTAATAAACTACTAAGACGCACTCTTAATATCACAGGACAAACCAAGCATCTCTTGTCTCTTTCCCAACATGCGTGACAAACACAGCAAGTCAGGCAGATATATTCCAATAAAACAAACACAACAAATACATTATTCAGTATCATCTCTGGAATTTTGCTCTCACTCTTTCTGAAAGACCTATTGTGGAAACACTCGGCAAACTGTATATGAGGGCTAGTTCTTCCTATTTTGTGAACTTTATTTTCTTTGCCATGATAAATAACGTACAAATGACATCAGCACACCTGATGATATGTTAATGGGTCATTGATTTATGTGAATGTGTATTTATTATGAATACAATGGTCTTCGTCTGTTTATTCATGCGCATACAATCGTATTCCGTAATTTAAGTAAGAATCAGGATTTTTTTTGTCCTCAATTCAATCCACATTTGTCCTTTCACTTAAAAATAACTAGCCAAATGTTTCTGAACAAACAAATACTGCTTGCAGCTTGCAATTGTCATTCAGAGTTAACAACACATGTTGATTTAATCCATCTCATCAGTCAACCAAAATAAAATTGTCAATTTAGCAAAAGTAAAACAATGTGTATGTTTTGCACAGCCACTTAACTGCATTACACTACGGGAAAACAGAACAGTGCGATGTTCTCCAGAACTGAAGTACCAATAGCAGTATGATGCTCACCCTGGCCGCATGTTTCTTATGGAACTGTTTTATAGTAAAAAGAAAGGTGGACATTGGGTGTTATAGTTAAAATTATAATAATATCTTAAATTATAAATCTTTTTTAAATCTTATGGTTTATTTCATGTTTAACCAAAAAAAAAAGCTTTTGTCTAAAATGCTTTTTCCAGTGATGTGTCTTTCATTCTTACAGCATGTGAGCCAATGCATTAAAGCATGTATACATAATGACAACATTACTGGGTCAACCTCTGAGTAAAGCTATTCTGAATGGTGAAAGCAAACGCTTCACACAAAATGGAGTCTTTATTGGACGCCCAATCACACACAATCACGCACAGCTCAATCACATTGAAGCTGGTGTTTCCTGAGCCCTGAGGAGAAGTGTTTGATTTGATTTGAAGATGTAATAATTCAACCTGTAACAGCAGCATGGAAGGAAAGGGATAAGCATCACACTTCGTTACAGTAAGCCTCATGTCCCCTGACAGTGAGGACGGTGGCACAGGGGAGACCACAGGCACTGGGCCTTTCAGCGTGTGCCCAGAATGTGTGTGGTAAAGTGTAGTCATAGTGCTACATTGAAACCTTTCTCCCCAAACATATTCTTATTTGGAGGTTTCTTTTCCAGATAGAGGAATGTGGTGCTTGCTGTGATTTCTGTGAAATCAATAGTCAGCAACAAGTGACATGGCACAGTTTAAGAAATGACAATCAGAGATCAAGATAGCGAGGCATTTTCAGAAAATGTTATGTTCAAAGCGGGATTGATTTGTTGCTCTCAACATGCAGATGCAGCAATATATTGCATCACTCAATTTGTAGATCCTCATGTCACCAGTAAAAATGATGTGAAGCATGCCAAATCACTGTCAGGGGACATGAGGCTTACTGTACATATTTACAGCTATTTACACCAACCAGCTCTATACACCAACCAGCTATATACACCAACCAGCTCTATACACCAACCAGCTATATACACCAACCAGCTCTATACACCAACCAGCTCTATACACCAACCAGCTATATACACCAACCAGCTCTATACACCAACCAGCTCTATACACCAACCAGCTCTATACCCCAACCAGCTATATACACCAACCAGCTCTATACACCAACCAGCTCTATACACCAACCAGCTATATACACCAACCAGCTATATACACCAACCAGCTCTATACACCAACCAGCTCTATACACCAACCAGCTCTATACACCAACCAGCTCTGTACACCAACCAGCTCTATACACCAACCAGCTATATACACCAACCAGCTCTATACACCAACCAGCTATATACACCAACCAGCTATATACACCAACCAGCTCTATACACCAACCAGCTATATACACCAACCAGCTATATACACCAACCAGCTCTATACACCAACCAGCTCTATACACCAACCAGCTATATACACCAACCAGCTTTATACACCAACCAGCTATATACACCAACCAGCTATTTACACCAACCAGCTCTGTACACCAACCAGCTATATACACCAACCAGCTCTATACACCAACCAGCTATATACACCAACCAGCTCTATACACCAACCAGCTCTATACACCAACCAGCTATTGACACCAACTAGCTCTATACACCAACCAGCTCTATACACCAACCAGCTATTTACACCAACTAGCTCTATACACCAACCAGCTATATACACCAACCAGCTCTATACACCAACCAGCTCTATACACCAACCAGCTCTATACACCAACCAGCTATATACACCAACCAGCTCTATACACCAACCAGCTCTATACACCAACCAGCTCTGTACACCAACCAGCTCTATACACCAACCAGCTCTATACACCAACCAGCTATATACACCAACCAGCTCTATACACCAACCAGCTCTATACACCAACCAGCTCTATACACCAACCAGCTCTATACACCAACCAGCTCTATACACTAACCAGCTATATACACCAACCAGCTATATACACCAACCAGCTATACTGCCAACCAGCTCTATACACCAACCAGCTCTATACACCAACCAGCTATATACACCAACCAGCTCTATACACCAACCAGCTCTATACACCAACCAGCTCTATACACCAACCAGCTATATACACCAACCAGCTCTATACACCAACCAGCTCTATACACCAACCAGCTCTGTACACCAACCAGCTCTATACACCAACCAGCTCTATACACCAACCAGCTCTATACACCAACCAGCTATTTACACCAACTAGCTCTATACACCAACCAGCTCTATACACCAACCAGCTATACTGCCAACCAGCTCTATACACCAACCAGCTCTGTACACCAACCAGCTCTATACACCAACCAGCTCTATACACCAACCAGCTATTGACACCAACTAGCTCTATACACCAACCAGCTCTATACACCAACCAGCTATATACACCAACCAGCTATACTGCCAACCAGCTCTATACACCAACCAGCTATATACACCAACCAGCTCTATACACCAACCAGCTCTATACACCAACCAGCTCTGTACACCAACCAGCTCTATACACCAACCAGCTCTATACACCAACCAGCTCTGTACACCAACCAGCTCTATACACCAACCAGCTATATACACCAACCAGCTATACTGCCAACCTCACCCGTTTCAGCCTTTTGCTCATTCTGCTGTATTAGTCTTTTTGCTCTTTTTTTGCTGCTGCTGTAAAAGTGTACCTGTTAGGTAGTTGCGTGCTGTTTTCCTGTTCTGTGCAGATGAAAAGCAAAACCGATCACCCAATATGGATGTAAATACCTTCAAATTAAAGGTAAAGGTAATTGTTCCATTTGTAATCCTGGAGTACAGCGCCAAGAGAACAGAAATTGTACCCCTGTCTAAATACTTATGGACTGCACTTTTTTGGGGGGCAGGGAGTGGATGGTGACACTAGAACCCCACTGGAACCCCACTGGAACCCCACTGGAACCCCACTGGCCACAGTGGCTGCTGAGCCCTGACTCAAGCCCTCATTGCATACATTTTAAACAGACATGTGGTTAACCCTTGGATTTTTATTTCTAAATCAGTCTTTATTTGTTCCACTTTATTTGCTTTGTGAGGATGGAGAGGCCCTGGGAATGTGTGAATAAAGGGAAGATGTCTGAAAAAGGTCACAGGAAACGTTCATTTCAGGATTTATTTGTGAATTGAATGGTTTAATTTGTGTTTTCAGTCCTGTAGAATTAATCCTTTGTGTTTCAAATGAATGAATCTTCATTATGTGCTTTGAATTCCTTAAATTGTAACAATAGAAGTATCCTCTATTACTCTCATCTCTAATGCATAAACCCTCAAATGAATGTTATTATAGACAAACCTATGTATTAGACACAACTAGATTAAATTATTTTCAATAATATCAGGACAAGTCCTTAAATGTATTTTTTGTCTGTTCCTGGCCCTGTTCATCTCCCCAGGTTACTCCCCTTGAAAGTTTCAGAAGTAACAGGTCATTGACATAACTAATTACCCAGTTCCTGACATTTCTCCTCTTATAGATGTGAAGAGTTATGAGTCACAAGCCCATTTCCCACCTCGCGCAAAGCATCCTAAAAAACAATCTGGCCCCCACCTATTAGTGAGATTGTTTTCCTAAACGTCACACTCGTCATGAGCTATGATCAGGATTAAACTTTTGCTAATGAGACCATTTCTCTTCTATGGGGTGCCTGACCCAACCCAACAGGAAATGTCAGTAAACATGAGATCAATTATTGTACATTATAGAGGTTTAAGTCGATCATCAAGGACCCGCTAGGTTCTCTTCACAGGAGCTGAAATGTATTAATAACAATCCATACCGTCACCCTGCACCATTCTTAATGGAGCATCAGGGATAGGTCATAATTTATGCAGGAAAGTCATAATCAATGGTTTCAAGAATGCATATTAATTAAAGTCATTATTAATGGTTACAGTTGAACATGCCAGCTCCCTTGTCCCATTATTTATTACAATCTGCACATGTAAAATGGCTAATTTAATTAGCAATTCAGCTGGCAGGAATGGGGAATCCCAATCAGAGTTTTGACAATGGCAGCTGGCACACAGCAGGAGCATAAGAGAACCTGCATTAACCACAGCCCTGGGACAGAAGAGAACCTGCATTAACCGCAGCCCTGGGACAGAAGAGAACCTGCATTAACCACAGCCCTGGGATAGAAGAGAACCTGCATTAACCACAGCCCTGGGACAGAAGAGAATCTGTGCAACGTGGACTAATAAAGAAACTCACAACTGGCCTGCCATCTCTAAAAATAGGAAGGTGAAATTCTTGTTTGATTCCACTGTTTACTTGCATGCTCAGTGGCAAGACACAAACCATAATGTCCAAATTTCTTTGGACACCCAACAAAAGATGGCCAGTGAATTACCTCAAGGATGACAGATGGCATTTGGAAGTGAAATTCAATATCTTTTAAAAATACTTATGTTGGTTAGAAACCGTTTATTAATTGTAATAGTGTGAAAATTCTGGTGTTCTTTTTGAAACTCACAGTAGTTTTTTCCACCTTTACAACTTCCTCCAGAAGAAGCAGATGGAGTCGAAGCCTTTCCTGTTCGCAAACATATGATATGCATGAGGGTGAAGAACCGTTGCAGCCCCTAATTTGGCATCCAGCTTCTCGGAAGCTCTAGTGAACATCTGCAAATTACACAGTGGAAAGGTTGCCAGCCAGAGATGGCGAGAGAGAAGATGAAAGATAGAAAGGGAGTGTGTAGTCAACACACAGTTGCTCTGAAAGAAGAAACTGTGTTTCACACTCTCTCTGAAATCTGCGGTCTCTGCCTGGTCTGGCTGGGGCTCCTTCCTCTCTCCATACGCTGTAACGATCCATGCACACAGCACAAGAGACAACTGAGTATTTCACCGGCATCCTGCCTATACGATTTGCCCACACCTGACTCTTAAGAAGAACATCTGGTTGCAGCTGCTTAACGACACATTTAATAATTTAACACTCACGCTGCTTTTGAATATGATTTGACGGAAGGTATTCTTATGGTTCGGAGGGGAGAATCAGCACAAGGTGATAACATGAGAAATGGCCTCCGCTCATTTAAATGCTAATACTACGTTTAATACATTCCCTGATGCCATTTCACTATCTGAAACTTTGGTAAAATATATAAGGGACATTCCATGGAAACCATGCCCAAAATATCTCTGGGGAAAAAACCATAAAACTGCCTCCTAATCACAGGTCAGGACATTGTGTGCCAAGTACATTGTGTGCAAAATACATTTAAATAAATGTTTACATTTTGATAAAATAATGCCTGTTTCGTTAAATTACTTATTTATCTATGCCCCCAATCATTACATTTACATTGCATTAAAGGTACCCAATGTTGCTATTTATGTTTTGTTTGTTTTGTTACACATGAAATGTTGTTTTGTAAAAACAATTAAAGGTACAATAGGTAATTTCGGAATTTTAACAGTCAAGGGAGAAATTGCAGCAACAAACGCGCTCAAACCACAACACTGTTTATTCCACCACTTCTCTGTGAACGTGCTGATGTTGAAATGCCATTGGCTGTGGCAATTAGAACCAATTTAACAACTGAACCTCTTGACCATGTCTGCTTGCTTTTATGTATTTATTTGCTGCTACATGTTTGGCTGATTTGCATTAACACATTGGTGTACAGGTCTACCTAATAAAGTGATCACTGAGTGTACATTGCATTGTGTTTCACATTGTGAATTATTCTGAATAATTACTATGGTGTTTAATGGATGTCTTTAATGTGCAAGTTCATTTCTCTCATCCTCTCTCTCTCTCACAGACACACACTCACTTTCTCTCACACACAAATTTACATCTCAGTCGTGAAGAACAAAGTCCTTCATTTAAGTGAGGTCTGCACTAGGCCTGGGTAAATCTTTCTGTTATTTTTCTTTTAATTTTTTATTAAAAAGCATATAGTGAAAACTGTGTCACCGGTTAACATGTTAAGATGAGATTTTTTGTGGTCCATCAGGTCAGATGAATTAGATATGCAGAAAAGCCTCCTCTCACCATCAATATGTCCAATATGCTGGCCTTTGATCATAACACTGCCTCCTATTGGGGATTCCCTCCAACCCTGTAAAAGCTTAGCTCTTCAAAATCCAATGGCTTCTTAAATAGCTTTTACTTTCAGCTTGGAATTAGATGGAAAATGCACATCCTTACAGATAAGGACCTTAGCTATTAAGGCACCAAGCTTTGGTTCATAAAAGAGACTTTCAATGCTACCATTAATGTCATGTTGCTGTGGCATCTTTTGGAGTGAATATTTTAAGTCTCACATTGCACAGCAGTCTGCCTCCACATCCTTTCCCTTAGCATTATCATTTATTGTGTATTTGATTATAAAATAATGTATTTGATTAGCAGAAACCTACAGCCACTTTGTTTGTTACCATACTGCCCATATACACAACTGAATGCACACTGGAGCGATTCTGGTTGAGCACCTTTTGTAAGGTGCAACAGCAGTGCCCCTCCATCAGAGGTGCTAATTCCAGGTTCAGAAAGTAAGTCCTCCCCAGTGTTTTGTTCCAAATCTTCTGGAATTGCTAATTGGCACAATTCTGAAGCTAGGAGGTAGAACTAATTAGTGAAATCAGCTGGCTGAGTTCATGAGTGGAAGAAATGCATGGCAGGACTTCTACTTTCTGACCGCTGGAGTTTCCACCTCTGCCCTCTATCAATATTAACCTGCAACCTCCATTACGACTGGGGCACCAACCAGAGGACATAATGCAGCTCCGCAATAAACACAATCACCTGTACAGTGAACACAATCACCTGCACAGTAAACACAATCACCTGCACAGTGAACACAATCACCTGCGCAGTAAACACAATCACCTGTACAGTGAACACAATCACCTGCACAGTAAACACAATCACCTGCACAGTGAACACAATCACCTGCGCAGTAAACACAATCACCTGCACAGTGAACACAGTCACCTGCACAGTGAACACAGTCACCTGCACAGTGAACACAGGGCACATGTAGCGACCGCTTGTTGCCCTGGCAGATCCCCACCCCCAGCTGTCAGGAAGGTGAGATGAGCACCAGTCGGCATGGGGGATACAGCCCTGCCCAGATAAGTCCATCTGCTGTTACTTTAATCAGCCAATCTCTCCCAAGGACTGTGTTCTGAAGTGAGAACAGTGATTCTTCAGCCCATCTGGCCCATGGCACCAGCCTCGGCTGAATTATCACACAGCCCCACCCTGATGGCATATGCTGAGGTAGAGGCAACAAAACAGCTTTGTGAACCAGCTGTTCTGCTAAAAAATGTGTCTGGCTGCCATGACGTCAGCTTGTTTCAAGTCATACTGTAAGTAAATAGGAATTGTTCTCAGAGGTAGAGAGAAGTTTAATTAAATATGTTCTGATCTTCGTGAAGTGACATGTATTTGTCAGGTCAGCTCACTACTATAAAACTGGCAGTGTGAATGGATGAAACTGCAGGACAGGCTGTTATTCAACATACACCAACATACATCACTGCTCACGATGGACCTTACATCCTGTTTAATTAGAATCCGTAAAACAAATCAAATCTTTCTGGTGCTCCAGGCACTGTGTGTCTGGGGTTAAATGGATAAATCTCACCATAACGTGTGTTTTCACACTTTCCTGCAAAGTCATGTAGTAATTTCTGTCTTCTATACAAAACACATTTATTTCCGCTGTCCCTGGAACATAACCATTAAGTCTCAAGTGACACACTATGAATGACCTTAGAACATTATTCTGTTTGTCCTTCAAGTTACAATGCATTTTCAAAGTTAAACAGGTCAATTCTACTTCTGAGCCACCCAAAAATGTATTTGACACAGATTAGTTAATGAAACAGAAATGAGGGGTTGTTGCCAGTAAGACTGTATCCTAGAATGTTTTTCTGTGGCTTTAACAATCTGCTGGAATGTTTACTACATAATACTACATAATCTCAATATCAAATGGCGATTGAACCATCCCCAACATTTTGGGCTGGCTGAAGTGTAAACTGCTGTCTACCTATTAATAATCACTCTCTGCCATTACTATACATATACAGCTACTGTAGGTGTCGCTGTCTACCCAAAAATGCTGATTCTCAGTTGTACACTGTTTCTGTTTTATTGTATTTACAAATGACATTGCAGTGATACAGAAAAGATGGCAAAAAGGATTGCTGTGCATTTTAATGACCAAAGTATTGAACCCAGTTTACAAAGCACAATCCAACTCTGAATGGACTTAAAGCATCAGACACCATTGTTTAAGTGGATGGAGACATGAAGCCCATATTGTCTTAAATGAGATTAAATGAAGTAGAACTATTTAAGATTTAGTTACTGCATAATATTTGGGGTGTAATAATAGACCCCCTGCTTGGATGCAGATCTGTGTTTAGACTGACTCTGAGTGAGTGGAAAGGGGACTCCCACACCGTGGTCACGCTTGCCTGCCCGCGGGTTAATCAGTGGCTCGGTGGTGCATGGGACAAGCTAACAGAACAACGCCTGCCTCTGTTCCTCCATCAGGTCAGCCTCAGAAACCCGGTGAACTGAAACGCTTCCTCATCCGGCCGGTGTGAATATGTATCAGGCCGCTCGCTGTGCTCACTGTGAAACGAGACGCTACCCCACGCCGTTCTGCTGGCTGTGCCACTCTACCCCACGCCGTTCTGCTGGCTGTGCCACTCTACCCCACGCCGTTCTGCTGGCTGTACCACTCTACCCCACGCCGTTCTGCTGGCTGTGCCACTCTACCCCACGCCGTTCTGCTGGCTGTGCCACTCTACCCCACACCGTTCTGCTGGCTGTGCCACTCTACCCCACACCGTTCTGCTGGCTGTGCCACTCTACCCCACGCCGTTCTGCTGGCTGTGCCACTCTACCCCACACCGTTCTGCTGGCTGTGCCACTCTACCCCACGCCGTTCTGCTGGCTGTGCCACTCTACCTCACGCCGTTCTGCTGGCTGTGCCACTCTACCCCACACCTTTCTGCTGGCTGTGCCACTCTACTCCACACCGTTCTGCTGGCTGTGCCACTCTACCCCACGCCGTTCTGCTGGCTGTGTCACTCTACCCCACACCGTTCTGCTGGCTGTGCCACTCTACCCCACACCGTTCTGCTGGCTGTGCCACTCTACCCCACACCGTTCTGCTGGCTGTGCCACTCTACCCCACACCGTTCTGCTGGCTGTGCCACTCTACCCCACGCCATTCTGTTGGCTGCCGAGGACAGAATGGATGGTACACGGCAGCTCTGTTTGGGTTGGCTGGTGGGCCATTAAATGCGCACATGACCATGCCATCCAGTCACAGAAACAAACTGCGTCCAGCTCTGGGCCCCGCTGTCCCCAAGGAAGTTCCAAGGTTGGCTCAAAATGAGCTTTTTCCTCATTTAGTAAATTCTTCATAACCATACGAACACATCTTAAAGTATATATATTCCAAAAAAAAAAAATTGCAGTACTGTGCATATTCTTCCCCCCCATGGTTACGGCTCTGCTCCCCCTCCTCATTTAACATCAGTCAAATCTCCATTTCAGCCTGTGTCTCTAGTGCTGCTCTAACTTTCAGCCTGTGGCACTGAATGAAGAAGAGGAAAGTGGGGTCTAGGTGGACACCCTCACACAAACACACACACACACACACACACACCCTCACACACCCTCTCACACACACACACCCTCACACACCCTCACACACACACACACACCCTCACACACACACACTCACACACCCTCACACAAACACACACACCCTCACACACCTTCACACACACACCCTCACACACACACACATAGACACACACACACACACACACACCCTCACACACACACACACACCCTCACACACACACCTACACTCACACACACCCACACACACCCTCACACACACACACATAGACACACACACACACACACACACACACACTCACACACACTCTCACACACACACACCTACACACACACACACCCTCACACACACACCTACACTCACACACACACACACACACACCTACACTCACACACACACACACACCCTCACACACACACACCTACACTCACACACCCTCACACACACACACCTTCACACACACACCTACACACACACACACACCCTCACACACACCCACACTCACACACACTCACACACACACACACCTACACTCAAACACACACACACACACACTCACACTCACACACACTCACACACACACACCTATACTCAAACACACTCACACACACCCACACTCACACACATTCACACACACACCTACACACCTACAGTGCAGTCCATACGAAGGTACAATTTGACATTAGATTTGAAACATGAAACAATGAATATGAGGTTTAAATTGCAGACCTTTAATTTGAGGGTATTTACAGCTATATCGGGTGATCCATGTAGGAATTAAAGCCTTCCATTTCAGCCTGTGTCTCTAGTGCTGCTCTAACTTTCAGCCTGTGGCACTGAATGAAGAAGAGGAAAGTGGGGTCTAGGTGGACACCCTCACACAAACACACACACACACACCCTCACACACCCTCTCACACACACACACCCTCACACACCCTCACACACACACACACACACTCACACACCCTCACACAAACACACACACCCTCACACACCTTCACACACACACCCTCACACACCCTCACACACACACACATAGACACACACACACACACACTCACACACACACACACATACACAGACACAGACACACACACACTCACACGCACACGCACACACCCTCACACATTACATTACATTACATTATTGGCATTTGGCAGACGCTCTTATCCAGAGCGACGTACAGTTGATTAGACTAAGCAGGAGACAATCCTCCCCTGGAGCAATGCAGGGTTAAGGGCCTTGCTCAAGGGCCCAACGGCTGTGCGGATCTTATTGTGGCTACACCGGGATTAGAACCACCGACCTTGCGTGTCCCAGTCATTTACCTTAACCACTACGCTACACACCCTCACACACACACACACACACCCTCACACACACACCTACACTCACACACACACACACTCACACACACACCTACACTCGGACACACACCTACACACACACACCCTCACACACCCTCACACACACACCTACACTCACACACACACACACACACCCTCACACACACACCTACACTCGGACACACACCTACACACACACACCCTCACACACCCTCACACACACACCTACACTCACACACACACACACACACCCTCACACACACACACCTTCACACACACACCTACACACACACACACCCTCACACACACCCACACGCACACACACTCACTCACACACACACACCTACACTCAAACACACACACACACTCACATCCACACTCACACACACACACATCCTCACACACACCCACACTCACACTCACACACACTCACACTCACACACACACACACACACACCTACACTCACACACACTCACACACACACCTACAGTGCAGTCCATACGAAGGTACAATTTTTGACATTAGATTTGAAATGAAACAATGAATATGAGGTTTAAATTGCAGACCTTTAATTTGAGGGTATTTACAGCTATATCGGGTGATCCGTGTAGGAATTAAAGCCTTTTCATACTGTACACAGTCCCCCCATTTAATTGGACCAAAAGTAATTGGACAGTTTGCATCTCTGCAGTTTCTGGTTATTCAGGTGTAACTTTGACCAGTCTCGCCCTTCTCCTCTGATGTCTCTCATTAACGAGGCGTTTCTGTCTGCAGAACTGCTGCTCACTTCACGCCAGGACATCAGCAGCATCCTCAGAGTGACACAGTGAGGATAGAGTGCATTAGGCACTTGGGATGACCATTGTCATCTATTGATTAAAGCCTCGTAAATGCCACAGGCAAAAATTACTGAGCTTTTTAAACAGATTTGCCGATGACATCAAGATTTGCCGATGACATCTAGTGTATACAGTGGACAGAATTACTTGAATTCTGAAATGCTGCCATTGCTTATGACGAGTCCCCCCCAAGTGGCCATTGCTAATATTGCATGAGCTTGATACAGGACTCTGCAGCAATAAACTAGCAATATAAATGCAATTAATCAGTTGCTTTTGCCTCTTAAACAGTGCCTTAAAGTATTCACCCTCTTGAACCTTTTGACATTTTATCCTGTTAGTTACACCTTAACATTTAAATCCATTTAAATATCCCCCCCTCCATCAACACAAATTCAACACATTTATGGTGCAGATTTTTATTTTTTTTCAACATTCAAAAATGAAGATGCGTTTCATATACAAAAAATATTCAGCCAAGCAAGTAATGATGCAACATCAAAAAAGCAGTAATGCAAGTTAACTATCCTAACCAAGAACTAAAGTGCATATTAAAAATACACACAGACTTAAACAATAACAAGGCCGAAAGAGAGACATAAAACCATACAAATATAATATAGAACTAGGAGACCACTGAGGATGGGAGGATATCCTCACTGCAAAATGGGAAGATATGGCCAGCGTGTAGGGTTTCAAATTGTCTTGGAGGTATGGTAGAGCTGTTGCAGAAGACCTGTAGACCCACCAAGGTTTTTAAACTTAATGCACACTAGTGCTGTAGACCTGTAGACCCACTAAGGTTTTTAAACTTAATGCACACTAATGAGGAACGACACTAATGAGAAACGACACTGAAGACAAGCTCTCCCGTTACAGGCTGAACTCACTGCACAGGCTTCAGTGGCTTGAGCTGGAGAACGGTGTGAGAACACCATGAGTTCAGTGGCTGGAGCTGGAGAACAGTGTGAGAACACCGTGAACTGGAGCTGGAGAACGGTGTAAGAACACCATGAGTTCAGTGGCTGGAGCTGGAGAACAGTATGAGAACACCGTGAACTGGAGCTGGAGAACAGTGTAAGAACACCGTGAACTGGAACTGGAGAACGGTGTAAGAACACCATGAGTTCAGTGGCTGGAGCTGGAGAACGGTGTGAGAACACCGTGAACTGGAGCTGGAGAACGGTGTGAGAACACCGTGAACTGGAGCTGGAGAACGGTGTGAGAACACCGTGAACTGGAGCTGGAGAACGGTGTGAGAACACCGTGAACAGAAAGGGGTTGCAGGCGTAGGGGATGCAGGCAGGGACACACTCAGAGAGAATGCGCACGCCGACTCGCGTGCTGGGAGACGGAGAGACAGTCAGAACCACATGATCAGAACCACACAGTCAGAACCACACGGCATTGAGATCACAGGAGGGGCCTACCCCAGTTCTGGATTCCTGTCCCACCTGGCTATTACACATGTCCATTCTCCTTGGAGCCCAAATACATGGAAATTAAGTCCATGTAGTTTTAAAGTCTTTTTATGGATGCATATGAGCAGTTCAAATGTAGTGTAGCTCTTAGTATAAAAACATAGATCTACTTTCACATTTATCCTTAATATGTACATTTGAATATTTTGAAAATATTTATAAATGATATAAATATCATATAAATGTAATTCCAATATTTAATTTGTCAAATATACAACAGCCATGTAAAGATTTGGTACCATTTAGGAATGATAATGGCATATAAACATACTTTTTCTAGAAGACATAGGGGGGACATTTTGAGATATTGATATTTAGCTTCAACAACTACTGTAGTGGCGGCACGGATGGTGCAGTGGGTAGCACTGCCGCCTCACAGCAAGGAGGTCCTGGGTTTGAATCCCCGTCAGCCGGGGCCTCTCTGTGTGGAGTCTGCGTGGGTTTCCTCCGGGTACTCCGGTTTCCTCCCACAGTCCAAAGACATGCAGGTTAGGCTGATTGGAGAGTCTAAATTGCCTGTAGGCATGAGTGTGTGAGTGAATGGTGCATGTGCCCTGCGATGGACTGGCGACCTGTCCAGGGTGTATTCCTGCCTTTCGCCCAATGTATGTAGGGATAGGCTCCAGCCCCCCTGTGACCCTGATCGGGATAAGCGGGTTCAGATAATGGATGGATGGATGGAACTACTGTAGTTTCATAAAATATGAGGCGATGATCAGAAAGTGTTTTAGACCAGCTGTGTCAAGTAAGACACTTAACTTATAGCTATAGCTACAAAATTTCTGAACCAAAATATCTGGGGAATTGCAGTTGGGTTTTTTAAATATAATCTCTCATTTCTATTCTGGGGTACTTTGTGGAAAAATATTTTCTGCCATTTAAAATGAGAATTTAGAAAAAACCCTCTAATTCCCCAGCCATCATGTCAATGGAAAATGAACTCTTAATCCACTGAGATAAAAAGTGTTTTAAATAATATGGAAATGTATTATTTTAAATTATGCATGGACTAATTCAGATATGATCCTAAATAAATAATGTCATAATGCAAGAAATGTCAAAATGTGAATGCAAATGCAAAAATGATCAGTGCCAGTATGACCTAGTTCAGCTAATTAGCCACCGTGGGCTATCGTCACGCTCAGCGATTACCAACTTCTATGCTCATTTATCACTGAGCACGATATGTTGTACCAGAGAAAGAAGTATCACAAATATGTACAGCCAAAATATTTATTTTTTTATAGTTGCCCACACAGATTATCCTCTATTTGTCATGACATTGCTGTGAAGTCAAGAAGCTTCCTCAAAGCATTGCAGTGGTCTGAAAGATGCTCTAATCATTTCAATAGGAAAGACAAAGGAAAAGTTTTCTTCAATCTGCCAAACATCTACCTAAATATACTTTTAAATACTAAATGAGAACCTTTCCATGTCCAAAATGCTATACATACTGCATAAGCAGTCTTTATTTCTTTAAGTCCTACACAAAGGATACAAAAATATGCACATATTTTAAATGTAGGTTATGTTCATGGTTCAAGAGCAAAGGACACACTGTGCTCGATCAGTACGGCTGCCATACAGGTTGGTAATTGACAGCACAAACTCTGTATTAATGAGTTCATGAAGCCTGAATGAAAGAGGATGAACAAGCTCAGAAGACTACCCGGCTGTCTCTCTGGATTACTTCCTCCACCTCCTCTGGGCTCAGCTCATTACCTCTCAACCTGCAGGGTAATGAAAACAAGGGGAGGGGAGCATGGCCAAATTTTCAAAAACATAACATTATCACAAACCTATCTAGTCCCTTTCTATGCATGCAAGTCAGTCCTGCTATTAATATTATTGTGAGTGTAGTAGAGTTTAGGGACATGTAAGCATGGTGAATCGAGAGAACAGGAGTACTGTTAGCGGGGGACCATTATGCTTGAGCTCAGCATGGTAATGTACAGCATCTCTTGTGAAGAGCAGATGTGGATCAAAGCAGACCTTACCACTCAAGCACAGTAGAATCCAACCGTTGCTATGATTCAGATTTTTTTTGGTCCAATAGCAGCTCCGGGAGACTACCTTTGGCATCAGTTGTCTGATACCGCCGAGCGGTCAGAGGTCTCCCGAAAATCAGCAAACACCACCACAGGCGGAAGTGAAGTTTCAAAACTTTTAGGATCCATAGACTTGCAGAAAAGCTCTATGGCATGATCCTGTCACTAACTGATGAACCGTGGCAAGTTGACAAACCGCACAGTGCAGGGGATTCCCCCGGTAATGTGCTGTAATGCGTAGGGGAACCCCCGGTGATGTAATCTGCATCCTCACCCCCTCCGCTCAGTCTCGCAGAAACTATTCACAATCACCAGAGTTACTGTATGCCCTGTACCGACTGTTGTATTAAACAACATTTAATAGTTACCAAACAGCATCCACACAGCAAACTACTACATATCCAATTTGTCTACTATAGCCTTTGGCTATCTCTACATGCTCGATGATCCCTTAACTATAAACTAAAGGCCATCTCACCAGACTGATTTCACAGTGGTGTTTTCCTCCAGTGCTCTTAGTAGATATTCTACCCCTTCTCTGGTGATGCAGTTCTTGGTTAACCTGTCAAGACAAAGCAGATGGGGATCAAGGAGTTCAGCAATATAACATTTAGGGATTTCATACTTTGGTCTACAGCATCAAATCTGGACCTCCAAACCCAATTCCAACCCTGGTTTTCTTTTCTCCCATGTCAGGCTCTGTGTTTTTCATTGTCTACGTGTTGTCTAAGTTGTTAGCGTTTCCATGTATTGTTACCCTCCGTGCACACCATAGTCTGTTTCCTGTTTATCCATGCTCTGCTGGCAATCGCACAATTGAATATTTTTATGATTATTTTAAGTGTTTGAGAAGAAAATATGAAGCAAATATTGCAAAATATGATATTTTAAATTAAAACAGATTGTTCAATGGTATAATATTAACAGCATTAAACTGAAGATGTCCTTTTGAATGTTCTTGACGCTCATCCTAAATGACCATTCATTGTGCCATACTGCAACCGCTTACTTCAGCAGCTTCTGCCACCATTCACTCTACAATATGTGCCCTAATGTGTGAGTGGCATTTAAACATAGATATAGGGAAGTAGAGCAGCAATGTGATATTGTTAGTTTACAATGCCCCAATTAGTTGCTATAGAAATGCAAGTAAGAGTGATTATACCCAGAGTAGTTTGTATGGTAAATATTTTAATATCATTACTAAAACATGCTGTCACGTTTCAGGTCTGTCTCGCCATGTTTTATGTTTATTCATTTTGTATTAGTCTTGTATTGTCTTATCATGTATTATGTTAGTCTAGGTTCGTCATGTTGTTTAGTTATGTTTTGTTATGATTTATTTTCTTGTCATGTTTAGTTATGTCTCGTTACGATTTATTTTCTTGTCATGTCTAGTTATGTTTTTTGTACGATTATATTACCTGGTTATGTTGAGTGGTTATCGTCTTAGTTTCGCTTTGTGTTATGTTTTGATGTATGTTTATTGTTACGTTAACTGATCGTTGTTTATGCATACACTTTTACATGTCTTTCCGCAAACCTTGCGTTCCGCCTTTTCTCTCTCTCTCCTTCTGTCATTCACTCCCTAATTGTTTCCATTTGTCTATTTACTAAAACTACTAACGCTAGATCAGGATTGGGTAGAAACTAACAAACTAATCATGTGTTCATGTTACCTTACGTTTCTCGTGCATGTCATTTACTAATTTACTAATGCTAGGGCAGGATAGGTTTATTACTAACGATGACTAATCTCCTTGTTAAACTAGTCATCCATCGCACCTGTTTTCCATTTCCTTGCTACGCTCTAACTAATTGTCTACACCTGTCTACAACCGCATTTATAGCCCAGTCGCGCTACTGTTCACTGCGAAATTGTCTGCCTCTAGTTTTACTACGCAACTCTTGAGCATTATTTTCTGATTGATTCACGTTAAGATCCAAGCCTGTTTTACCGACCATCGTTATTGATTTCTGTTTCGTTGACCATTGTTTGTTTTTGACCACGTCCTCGCCTACCGTCTTTGTACTTTTGCCTCGCTGATTGTTTTATGGTTTCGACTTCCGCATCGCCCTCGACTACGACTCTGCCTGCCGTCCGCCTGTACATCTGCCCCGCTGACAGCTCTCCTGCTACCGGACCCCCCTGCACGTTTACCAACTACGAGTTTGCCTCTTCCCTCGGCACCGTGCTGTTTGTTTGTTTAATATTTGTTTGGCTGGATCTACGTGTATGGACATTGCTTGTTTTGACTACGCTCCTAGGATTCGTCCCGAATAAAGCCCTGACGGGACTTTATCTAACCTTTGTTTCTGAGTCATGCATTTTGGGTCCAATCCCCACGCACCCGTCTCACATGCCAGAACGTCTGGTTTCATGAATATTACAATTTTGCATCTTATTTGACCACTAGCTCAATCCAGAATACAGCTCTATCCTCTAAAAAGTGTGACCCCCAGGATCCACTGTTCTGTTACTAAGCATTTAATTAGAAGCAGTCTGAATTACATTAATTACACAAATAACATCATCTAATTTATTGGGTCTGAATTGCTGATATTATGGTGGAAACCAGTGACTCTTTAGGACCAGGATTAATGACTTACCACAAGTCCTCGAGTGTTTTACTGCTCCTGATGAGTTCAGCTAGAGCACACGCCCCAGCATTACCAATCCCATTGTCTACCAGACTGTGAGAAACAGCACAAGGCCATCACACTTTTACAACATATCTTGTAAACACAGATTTTATACACTCACTAAGCACTTTATTAGGAACACTGTACTGGGTAGGCCCCACTTTGCTCTCAAAACAGCTTCAATTCTTCATGGCATGGGTTCCACAAGATGTTGAATTTAGTTTTTTATGATTCTGTTCCATGTTGACATGATTGTATAATGCAGATTTGTCAGCTACACATTCATGCTGCGAATCTCCCATTCTACCACATCCCAAAGGTGCCCTATTGGATTCAGATCTGGTGTCTGGGAAGGCCACTGAAGAACATAGAGCACTTCATTAGGTATTTATTAGATTTCTTTTGAAGACTTATCTTAATAAGTAGCCTATCCACTTAGAGGTTTGATGCGTTGTGTGTTCCGAAATGCTCTTCTGAATACCACTTCTGTAATGTGTGGTTATTTTTGCGTTACTGTCACCTTCCAGCCAGCCTGGCCCTTCTCCTCTGACCTCTCTCATTAACAAGGTGTTTCTGCCCAAGGAACTGCTGTTCACTGGATGTTTTTTTGTCTTTCGTACCATTCTCTGAAAACTCTAGAGACTGTTGTGAATGAAAATCCCAGGAGATCAGCAGTTTGAGATACTCAAACCAACAAATATCCCACGGTCAAAGTCACTGAGATCACGTTTCTTCCCCATTTTTGTTTGTCCCCATTTCTTCCTATTTTGGGCTAGAAAAGGAAGAACCCTATGAAGCCATATATCACTTCTGGATTTTCCCTGTCAGTGACCTGGACATTTTCAGAAAAGTTATTTCATGGCTCAATCAGCTTCATAAGAAATACATTATTATAACAGCTGAACCATGATGGGGAGTCAGAACAGAAAAGCTGCTTTATTACCTGAGCCACACCAGGCTGGGGCTGTCCTGCAGAGCCTGGGCGAGAGCCACTGCCCCCCGGTCTCTGACCTTGTTCCCCCAGAGCCTGTGAACCACACCATGAAACAGCAAGTCTATACCACACCATGGAACAACACAAGTCTATACTACACCATGGAACAACACAAGTCTATACCACACCATGGAACAACACAAGTCCATACTACACCATGGAACAACAAGTCTTTACCACACAATGGAACAACACAAGTCCATACCACACCATGGAACAACACAAGTCCATACCACACCATGGAACAACAAGTCTATACCACACCATGGAACAACAAGTCTATACCACACCATGGAACAACACAAGTCTATACCACACCATGGAACAACAAGCCTATACCACACAATGGAACAACACAAGTCCATACCACACCATGGAACAACACAAGTCCATACCACACCATGGAACAACAAGTATATACCACACCATGGAACAACAAGTCTATACCACACAATGGAACAACACAAGTCCATACCACACCATGGAACAACAAGTCTATACCACACCATGGAACAACACAAGTCTATACCACATCATGGAACAACACAAGTATATACCACACCATGGAACAACAAGCCTATACCACACCATGGAACAGCACAAGTCCATACCACACCATGGAACAACAAGTCTATACCACACCATGGAACAACAAGTCTATACCACACCATGGAACAACACAAGTCCATACCACACCATGGAACAACACAAGTCTATACCACACCATGGAACAACAAGTCTATACCACACCATGGAACAGCACAAGTCTATACCACACCATGGAACAACAAGTCTATACCACACCATGGAACAACAAGCCTATACCACACCATGGAACAGCACAAGTCTATACCACACCATGGAACAACAAGTCTATACCACACCATGGAACAACACAAGCCTATAACACACTGCTGATGCACAATATAAACACAATGCTTGTATTTCTCAAACCAAAAATACCCAGAATTGATTCAAAATGCTCAACAACATTAAAAACAATTCTGAAATCCTTAAAAATTAAACCATTCAAAATACATTTTGGATGACACACTAAATTAATTTTGGTTGAGATCAAAAACTGTAACAATCAACAAGTCTAGGGCTACCATGTTGATTTAAAAAATCAACCAAAAACAATGTTCTGCTAAACAAAAGTATGTAAACAAACTTCTTACAAACTAATACAACTACGAGAACACAAATATGGCCATATCCCCTCAGAAATTGATATTTTGTTATCTCTTTACATTAAGAAAATTAAACCAAAAGAAGGCAAAATATCACTTGGATTTCTAGTCCCATAAGACAATTCAAAATTCAGACAGTTTGGCTAAAAGAGTGAAAGCTAGCAACATTGATGCTCTCACCCCAAGAACTGCAGGGATCTGTTTGATCTCAGGCCTTCTGCCAGCTGCTCCGCCCCCTCAGCTGTGAGGTAATTGTTCCCCAGCCTGCAAGACAAGGCCTGCCAATCAGAAAAGCCATTGGGAAACTGGTATTCATACCTCCTATTCTCCATTACTAAGATGCAGCAGCTACGTTGCTTACAGAATGGAGTCAAAATGATCAAGCAAAACATTTCTGATTGAGCGCAAACAAATATACACTCAATGAGTACATTATTAGGTATTTATTAGACTCAGACCACTAGTCGAGATACTTCTACTTTGCATTTGTTTCGAATGTAAAACTACTTTTTTCATTACAGATGATAATATCAGTTTAACAATTTAAGTAAAAAGTTGATTCTTTGAAAAATGTATATGAATTTCAGAATATCTTAGTATTTGGCATGGCCCCCTTTTGATTTAATGACTGCTTGCATGGACTCCACAAGTTTGCGCAAAGCCTGATGATCCATGTTATCCCAGAATTATTTCACAATGCTCCAAAGAGCTTCTTGTGATGTTACAGAATGCTTGGCTTTCTCAGTCTTCAGGTGCCCCCATAAATGTTCAATGGGTTTGAGGTCAGGTGTTGGTCAGGTGTTGCAAAAAGTCAGGTGACTGTGGAGGAAATTCCATGACAGTCAGGACTCCTTGGTCATCTTTGGTCTTCAAATAGTGCAAAGCTTTGAGGTGTGTTTGGGGTCATTATCCTGCTGCAGTATGAATCCATCTCCGAAGATTCAAACCAGAGGGTATAGCCTGAAGAATGGAGTGGCACTTCTCCTTGGTCAGGGTTAGTCAATTTGGTGCAGGTGTCCAACTCCAGAGTAAGCGAAACAGACTTGAATATTCCCAGCACCATGTTTCACTGCGGTATCATTGTCTTCCTGTTTGTCTCCTTACATACATCCTTCTGTTACGGCCATGAATCTCAAACTTGGATTGACTTTTCAGTCATCCACTGTGAAATACTGGTATTTCTTAGCCCACCCCAAGTGTTTGGCTTGTTTACCCTCCTGAGAAGTGGCTTAGCTACTTGTCCTCTGAGCCCACTAAAAGTCAGCCTTCTTTTGACAGTACTTTTGCTGATTGGAGTACTTCTTTCTTTATTTAGCACATTCTGTATCTGTAATGAAGTTGTTTTTCAATCTCTCAGGGAAGTAAGCTTGATGTATTGATGTTCTGATGGTGTCATTTGGCAGGTGGTCACTTTTGGTCTGCCTGATCGTGCTTTGGATACAACCAGAAATCCAGTTCCCCCCTAGAAACCTTTAGTCTTTCCATGATTTGACGCTGAGAGAGCCCCTCTTTGCTTAGAATAACAATTTGACTTCTGACACTTTCACTTAGTTCTGATGCCATTTTTCCACTGTCACAATGTTACTTAGTAAGAAATGATCTGCTGGAAACTTGAGGCACAGCCATATTTATACAGGTGAACACTGAATACAAGTTGAATTACTTTATCAAGCCTCTGATGAGTAGATGTTATCTGAACGCATACTTCAATGGAAGGGATACAACTCAAGGAAATCTCACCTTTTGTACAAAGGAGTTAAGTTTGTCAATGCCCCAAATTTGCTTAAATTTGAGCTAGAAATAGTGCAGAATCTTAAATATTTCTTCATTTTACTTGATTTTAGCTTGATTTTAAATGTTTCGGAATTCTGAAACTTTCTGATTATTTCCAGGTTTACCTGAAAATATTCAAGTTTTTAAATGCATTAATGTGACAAACAAATTTCCTGGCATTCATTTTCCACAAAAAATTAACTGTTACAGAGAATATTTTGTATTTCATTAAATAAAGTAAAGTAGCATATTAAGCAGAATACCCTTTTTCCATTTCTAACTTGATCATGGATATCTGGGATTACCTGAAGAGCTAAATGAGAAAAGTTTAATTTTAGTGTTTACCTTAATGAGAGAAAATGTTGCTTCCTTTTCAGAAGTTCAGCGAAGTACTTTGTGCAGGCATCAGTTAACTTGTTATTAAATAGACTGCAAGAAATGACAAAATATATCAAGTTCGAAATTGACTCTTGTACCTTTCTGGACAGGTTTTGTGGCACCCTTGCAAAATGGACGACTATAATACTACGATATATTGCATTGCAGAAAGGGAATTACCACTACCAACACCAGAACGGAAAATCTTATAGTGGTTTGTTTACCGTTTTTTGTGAATAACAAGGGTAAGAATCATGCATCAACTTAATAGTGTTTAATTGTGTGTTACTTAACTCTGCTTAAACTCTTTATGCCCAGATCAGGTCAATAATCTTCCTTCGACTTGCGTTCATAATTTAGGTATAATTTAGGCTCATAAATTTGCAAAATTTGAGGGTGATATGAAAACCCACAAAAGATCTATGATGCACAATGTAAGCAGTGTACTCTGGTGTCTTTTAGCATCTCCAAATCTATCTAAAATGATCAAATTGTGCATGGCTGTAAATCATGTAAATCATATAGTTTATTACAAATCAAAACGGAAACTAACTCTTAATTTCCAAGTGGGAATTAAAATCTTTTCATTGGCATAGGATATCTAGGTGTCCAAAAACGTATCCAAAACCTCTTTGTAGGTATTAATAAATTACTTTTTATCCATTAGTTTTCTGTGCTGTGAAGTACAGTCATTTTTTGCTGCAAGGGTATTTCAACAATCTATTTCAACACATTTCATGGAATGAAGTGGAAATCATTCTAACAAAGCATGTCTCTGAGCCGGTACACTCAGTAACAGTGCCCTGCAAAGCAGAGACTCTGTCAACTATATAATTTAAAATGGGTACTTGAAGGGCCCTCATTGTATACCACTGCCCGTACTGAGACTGAACTATTTACTCACACGGTTATACTCACCCAATCTTCTGGAGATTCTCACACTGGATAGCCTTGTCAATCAGTTTGCGGATTCCCTCATCTGATATGTTATTGTGCCTGAGACTGGTGAATCATAGAAGGAAGTTAACAAATCCCATTTTGATGGATTTTGCTATATACATTATATTCTGTATATTCAGACAATTTACTTGTCTATCAGATGCTCTTATCCTGAGTGACTTACGTACACAGCATACATATTTATACAATATCAATGTATAAAGCTGTAAGTATTGAAGAAATGATGATTAAGTATCATTTACTTTGAATCAGTATTATTGTGTTGACTTGTGTTTTATCATACATTTTGCAGCAGCTATCTTGGCCAGTGATCATGAAAAAGGGATGTTCATGTCAAAGGACTTCCTGGATAAATAAAGGTTATTACTGTAATAATGAAAAATAATTTGAAACTCCTTACATCCCTTGAAACTCCTTACTCCCTATCCCCTCTCCCCTTCCACAATCTATCTCAAATGATGTTCTCCTTTTTCTCTCCTCTCTAATCAACACCTCCCTCTCTTCCGGCACCATGCCCTCTTCCCTGAAGAGGGCCAGAGTCACTCCCCTGCTCAAAAAACCTACTCTTGACCCCTCTGCTCTGAACAACTACCGGCCTGTCTCTTTTCTTCCCTTTCTCGCTAAAACTCTGGAATGGGTGGTCTGCTCCCAACTGTCCTCTTATCTTCTCTAGAACAATCTCCACGATCCCGACCAGTCCGGCTTCAAGAGTGACCACTCCACAGAGACCGCCCTGCTCGAGGTCACTCCACTCTGCTAAAGCCAAATCCCTCTCCTCTGTCCTCATCTTCCTCGACCTGTCGGCTGCAGGTCAACCATGAGATTCTGCTCTCATCACTCACTGGGATGGGTGTCACAGGGTCTGCACTCGCTTGGTTTTCCTCCTACCTCTCTGGTCATTCCTACCAGGTGACTTGGAGGGGCTCAGTCTCTAACCCCCACCCCCTACAAACTGGAGTCCCACAGGGCTCAGTTCTTGGTCCTCTCCTCTTCTCTCTATACACCATGTGTGTTGGTTCTGTTCTTACCATTCTTACGCCGATGACACCCAGCTCTTTCTCTCCTTCCCCCAATACCCAGGTCACCACACAGATCTCTGCCTGCTTGGCTGATATCTCTGCATGGATGACTTCCCACCACCTGAAGCTGAACCTTGCCAAGACTGAGCTTCTCTACATCCCTGCTAAGTCCTCTCCGACAATCGACCTCTCACTGACTGTTGAGGACTTTGTAGTTTCCTTCTCCCACACGGCAAAGAATCTTGGGGTGACTCTTGATAACTGCCTCACCCTGGCTCCACAAGTATCCTCCACTATCAGAACCTGCAGGTTCTTCCTCTACAATATACGCTGTATCCATCATCTCCTGACGGAGAAAGCCACCCAGCTCCTAGTCCAGGCGCTCGTCATTTCCTGTCTGGATTACTGCAACTCCCTCCTAGCCGGTCTCCCAGGTTGTGCCATCAAGCCCCACCAGCTGGTCCAGAATGCTGCAGCCCGCCTGATCACCAGTCAGCCCAGGCCGGCTCATGTCACCCCACTCCGCATTGGCCTTCACTGGCTTCCTATTGCCGCACGCATCCGATTCAAGGCCCTAGTGTTGGCATTTCAGGCTGCTAAGGGAACTGCCCCACCTTACATACAATCCCTGATCACTGCCTACTCCCCAGCTAGACCACTCCGGTCTGCCAGCTCTGGTCGCCTTATGGTTCCCTCACTACGAGCACCTGGCGGTCGAGCTGCACGTTCACGCCTGTTTTCCGTTCTGGTTCCTCAGTGGTGGAATGACTTGCCTACCACTGTCAGGACAGCAGAATCCCTCCCCCTATTTTGACGCAGACTAAATACACACCTAAAAACCTCCTGATTTCCCCCCCCCACACCCTATATCCCTCTTGTCTAACCCAAAAAATTATGAATGTATGTTTAGAACAGCACTTCATATGTATTTTACTGGTTATGGATGTGATGCTTTAACTTGTGGAAGAACCTATGCACTTGCTTTTAATCCAAAGCGATTTGGCCAAAGTCTGCCAAATGGCTAAAATGTAAAAATGTAAATGAGAAATCAATATAGCAAAACAGGGTATTTGTACTCGTACTATATTGAGTGACAGATTTCCAGACAGGGCAGCAGTTGCTCCACACCGACATCGGCCACAGAGTTGTTGTCGAGCTGAAGTCCCACAGAGGTCCGCAGGTGCTGTAACACGTATGCCAGGGCGGTGCACTCCACTGGTCCGATGTTGCAGTAGGTCAGCTTCAGGTGCTCCACCTCAAGCCTGGCCAGGGCATCCTTAGCGACAGCGACATCCTGCATTTCATATATGCACTTAATCAGCCAGACAAACTCCGGCATCGCGTGCATGCTCTTTTTCTCACCCTGAATAGGCTGGGGGATTGATTTGAAGTGCCTCTGCATGCCCTTGGATAGGGCTCTCACCACTTGCCTGCACTTTCTGTCCAGAGTGGGGGCGGGGCAGGCCTGCAGGAGAAGCTTACGGTGCCTCTGGGACAGCAGCCCACACACAAAGGTAGCGGTTATCTCCAGGTTCAGCCTTTCAGCTTCCTGTGCACCCCTCTTCGGGGAACCAGCAGACAGGCAGGGCCCGAAGCATACTTTGGCCAGAACTGACTCCTGCTGGTGCTGAGGGTAGAAGAGGCTTTGAATGGTAGAGCTGCCAATATCGTTATTCAAGACAATGAAGAGTGCAGCAAAGAAGCACTGCATGGTGACGTGGCGGAATTCGTAGTGTCTGCTCTCTGGAGAGGAGTGGTCCTTGGTGTGAATTAGGAACCCGGTGCAGATGTCCTCTTCTGTCACTCCGTACCTCTGAAGCTCCGCTCCAGAGAAAACGAAGCAAGAGGACCTCAGGCCACCCATCGCCACCCGGCCAAGGCGCATGACGGTGCCCACACGTTCCTGCACCCAGTCCGAGCCCAGCCGGGCCCGGCTGGACGAGCAGCGCTGGAAGAAGTGCTGCAGGACCATGAGGTAAATGTCCGTGGTAGTTTGAGGGCTCCTTCCGCCACCCAGGAGCTCTCCGCTGCACTGGGAGACGATCCAGCAGAAGACGGGGATGTGACAGAGGCAAAACAGTGCTGTGTTGCTCTGCAGAGCCTCCAGGACATGATTAGCCACAGAGGGGTTGCCGTGGTGCTTCCTGATGAAGCAGTCTATCCCCTCCGTGGAAAAGCCCTTCAGCAGGACCTCCTTGCGGAGGTACTTCTTCAGGGCGGGGGTCACAGCCACGGGCCGGCTGGTGGCCACCTTCCGCATGCCCTTCATCAGGGAGCCCTGCAGCAGGTTGAAGAGCAGCATGGGCACTGGGGCACACTGCGTGGGGCAGCAAACCCGATGCACATCTGAGAAACCCAGCCTGAACTCGTCCACGCCGTCAAAGGTGAAGAGCACCTTGTGCGGGTGGTCCAGGATGTACTGGAAGATGGTGTCCTGACCCCGGTCCGGCCAGCAGCACTGCGTGAACAGCAGGTCCCTGAGGGAGACCTCACGCTCCTCTGCGCTTAGCTGCCGGCAGTTGAAGGAGAAGAGGAAGAGGTAGTCCTGCAGGGCCGCGCCCCGGGCCCAGAGCTGGAGCAGCCGCTGCAGCATGGTGCTCTTCCCACAGCCTGCCTCGCCGCTCACCAGCACCGTGTCCGCCTCCTCGTTCAGCGTGCCCGCCTGCCCCAGGATGTCCTCCAGGCCCAGGGGCTGCTGGGCCTCGCCGGAGCCCTGCGCCACCTCCAGCAGTGCCTCGGTGTAGATGTCGTCCAGAGACAGGTTCCCCGTGCCACCGTACGTGCTGAGGAAGTGTGACTGGGCAGACAGTGAACTTTTCAGTTTCTTCTGGTACAACAGGCATTCTGCAATGGTACAGATATAGTTCAATACAGCAGACTACACGGTTACTGAACAAGGTGGAATTTATATTGCAAGAAATCCTCCTGAGACCTGAAAATGTATTTTTATCCCCTGTAGAGCAGTGGTTGTGGCCCTTCACAGAACTGGACAGTAACAAGCTGGTGTACAGGTCTGCCTAAGTGGTCACTGAGTGTATATCCTTCAACAGAATTGCTGTTTAACAAGTCAAATTGGCTTGTCTTATTAGTCTTATTAACCCAGCAACAGTCAAAGAAGCCATTATACCAATATGCTGAAGGGGCCACGCATGTAGCTAGATTGTAAAGATTATTACAAAATGATTTAAAAGGAATGCGCTCTGAAGTCATCCACCGCTCAACAGGTCCAAATGCTTCCTGCGAGCATAAGAAAGCTTTCAGTATCTAGTCTTGATTCCAGGCTTTTGATTGCCTTTGGAGTCTTTTCTTGGCATGAACACGAGGAAGCCATTATGAGACTGAGAAATAATGTAAGAAGAAAACAGTCAGGGTCACAGGCAAAACAATAGGCTTACCAAAAAAATCTACTTGGAACAGTTTTGGGGGACTATGAATAGAAAGGGATGTCATTCACAAACGGATCACCTGATATGGATGTCAAATTAAAGGTGAAAGTCTGCATATTAACCTCATTCATTGTTTAATTTCAAATCTAATGTGCTAGAGTAGAGAGCCAACAAACAGAAATTGTCCCACTGTGGTTGTTTTTGCACGTCACATATTTCTCTTCCTTTTTCTCATTTCTCAGTTACCCATAAATAACACTGTGTAATACTGTAAATAACACACTTTTCTTTTATTCCACCTCTTTGTTGCAACAGTAACGTGTCAGTCATTTGCTCTACTGCCAAACTAAAAAATGGGAAAAACATACATTGTTTGCTTGTAACTAGACATATGGTAAGCAAAAATTAAAGGTATTTTTAGCAGGAGCAAAGATTGTCTCTTGGTTGATCTATACCACTCAGCAGTCATCTTGTCACTAATGCACAAACTCCAGCACACCTGCCGTGCGTCACAGTGAAACGCACTGGAGCTGTATTTTTGAAAGACATTATTACTCTAGCAACAAAGCTACCGACAGCTAGCCAGAATAAAATGCCTTGTTTTATAGGTGGGTGAGCTTCATCTTGGGGGTGTAGGCAGGGGTTGAGAAAGGGGGCATATGTGTATCTTTTGTGAAGTCATAGAAAAGGAGCAGTATGCCTTTCATCTTTCACATTATAATCTTGATTTTTTTATGCATGTTTGTGTGTGCCCCTGTGTGTGTAACAGTGTGTATGCATGTTGGGAACCTGCATATGTAGGCACATTATTATATTACAAAATAGCAATGAAACTGCAACATGATTTAAACCCAAGTTTTACGACCAACCTGGCAGTCCACATGGGCGCACAGCCATTTTGCTATTTTAACAGCATAGACGCTGTTAACTGATAACTGTGTCTGCCTGATAGATAGAGTTCTTAAAAAACATTTCAGCCAAAATGCTTCAAGGATGGTCAACGCCCATGTGAGTAAGTACCTGCAGGATGTTCCTCCTTTTCAGGTGCTGACGGGCTGCCTTCAGACTTCTGGATGTGCTGTAACAGAATAGTTGCTGCAGATTCCCCTTTTGACTGTACCAGGTCCAGTAGACGTCTTGCCTGTGTAACAAAAGTTTATTTCTAATATTCAGATTATAGTTACTGTAAGGTCCCTTGATTATTTTGCTTTTTCATTTAAAAAAAAGATTTTGACTGGGAAGCATTCAAAGCAGAGAACTGATGTGGAGGACTGGTTAGGTTAACGTGGAAGTCAATGAAGAGTTATACAAAGACAGGAAATAGCGATTGCTCATTGCTACTGAATGTGGTTCCGCCGGTTCCATCAGTGTCAACTCAGCTACTCTGCGGCTGAAACTATCCGCAAAGCCTTTTTATGTTGTGACTGTGGAGCCGCCCAAAGGACCGACAACACACCCATATACAAATCCCACACATAGCCCCCGTTGGGTTTCCAGCCATGTCTCCTGCTGTACTGCGATCCCATATCTATCTGTGACCTCCTGTCGGGGGGAAGTGGGGACCTCTTGCCTGCTGCGATGGTGTGTAGAGGAGCAGCTGCACCTCCTCGCAGTCGCAGGTGGTGAAGTCCCCAGACTGGAGCAGGGCTCGCAGGGCCGCGCTGATGCCCCTCCGCAGGCTCCTCACCAGGAGCGGTCTGCGGCTCCTCAGGGCCTGGGCAGCGGGCATGGGGCCAGCCTCTCCCCCCTCCTGGGGCGGCTCGCAGCCTCCCAATGACAGGGCTGCTCTCCGGGCCTCTGGGAAGACCCGGCTACAGGCTGCCAGGAGCAAGCCGCAGGCGGACTCTCCCTTGATGCACACCAGGTCCAGCAGCCCCCTGACTCTGGAGCTCAAAGCCTGGCCTGGCACACTCAGGCCCTGGTAGTCCTCCCAGGCTAGCAGGCCCCAGGCCAGCAGCAGGTCCATCACGCTCTCCAGCCCCTCGACAGATCCCCCGAGGCAGAGGGCCTGGAGCAGCTCCTCCCTCTGCCCCTGGACCAACCGCAGCGCACCCATGCCTCATCCTTCGCCAGCCCTGTGTGTCCAGGAGGAATTCCGCTCAGAGTAATTCAGCTCAAGTGTAATTCAGCTCAGAGTACTTCAGCTCATAGTAATTCAGCTCAGAGTAATTCAGCTCAGAGTAATTCAGCTCAGAGTACTTCAGCTCAGAGTAATTCAGGCCTATGCAGACATCTTTGTCAAGCTTCATTACATGATCATGGAGAGAAGTACAAGAATTTGTAGTTCTCTGAAACTATAATGCATTCAACAAATAGTTTCAAATGAATTCAAACGTTTCAATGACCATGTGGCCACACTTTCAGACCACATAGATATAATTCTATACTATATAGAAAATCAATCATATCTATCATTTAACCCGAAAGATAAACCCCAATATAAAAAAAATACATTGTCTCTCAAAGTATATAGCAAAGCAAAATCATTTGCTTACTGACGTGATTCATTAACAATGGGTACATACTATTGCACACATTCACTCACTGAGCACTTTATTAGATATTAGGTAATGCAAATATCTAATCAGCCAATTATGTGGCAGTAACTAAATGCATAAAAGCATGCAGGCTTGGTCAAGAGCTTCAGCTGTTTTTCAGGGAAGAAATGTGATGTAAATGACTTTGACTGTGGAATGATTGTTGATGCCAGAAAGAGTGCTGATCTCTAGAGCTTGCAGAGAAGTTTTTTTCATGGTGCAAAAAACTAAAAAACATTCAGTCAGCAGCAGTTCTGGGGTCAAAAACGCCTTGTTAATGAGAGATGTCAGTGGAGAAGGGCCAGACTGGTCAAAGCTGACAGGAAGGTGACAGTAACACAAAATGCGTCAAACCTCTTAAGTGGATAGGCTACAGCAGCAGAGGACCAATAAGTCTAAAAATGAAGTCTAATGAATACCTAATAAAGTGCTCACTGAGTATGTATTTCTGAGTATGTATTTATCATAATCTGGAGTTGAGCACGACCTGTCAGAAAATAAGGTTGAAGCTTTAAGAAGAACTGTAGTGTTCTCTGTTTACCAGCAGCTTGACTAAAATCGCAGTTCAGAGCAGGATTGCATATCATCAAAAACTAGTATCGACAGGTCCTTAAATTAGAACATTGTTATATAAATCTCAGACCCCATGGGTTATTGTAAAAGCTTACTTACTTTTCTCAACAAGGTCGTGTTCACTTTCAGTCATGAATTTAACTGGAGGAGACAGAATCCACAATGCTCCCTGAACGCAATGGTGTCACTTCTCAAACAAATTGTATCTCACAGCAGCTATGACTACTTCCTCATTCTATAAACGTTTCTAAAAAAGAAAAAACAACTCTTAAAGCCTGCCTCTGTAGAAGTGGCAAAATGGGGGACTTACTTAAACACACATGGGATGTCATAAACAGCAACATAACATTTATTACAGAATGCCAATTTAGAATTTTAAGACACTTTATTCATTAAGGTCAATAAGGTTTCCGTTCATGGGGGCGGAGGGTGGGGCAAATACAGAGGAACCAGACCCAGGAACCAGACCCAGGAACCAGACCCAGGGACCAGACCCAGGAACCAGACCCAGGAACCAGACCCAGGAACCAGACCCAAGAACCAGACCCAGGAACCAGACCCAGGAACCAGACCCAGGATTGACTAGTTAAACCTGTTAAGGAACGTACACGAGGATTACTCATTGACAAAATATTACAAACATAAAAATATTTTTGCAATGCCAAAAACTAAAATTTATATATATATAACAATAAAATAGAAGGGCAATCACTCATGCATACAGTAGTGAAGCCATTGGCAGAAGTGCTGGGGGTGAGTGGTGACCTCACAGCCCAGAGGCAGAGATGACCAGGCTGAGAGATCTGGTGTTGACAAAGAAGAACAGAGCTATGGGGCACCACCCCAGGTGATCAGGAAGGAACCAGCGGTGAGGTAGTATGCTAATCAATCAGGGGCCCTGCCATGGGTCCTCTCAAGCCCCGGTCCTCTCAATCAGGGGCCCTGCCATGGATCCTTCAAGCCCCGGTCCTTGTGCTTCAGTAAGATAGACACAGCTGTTGGGCCCTTGAGCAAGACCCTGCATTTCTCCTGGGGGACTTGTTCCCAGCTTAGTCAGTGTCAGCTAAATAACAAATTATTTTAAACTATGTATGAAACCTAAGGTGATGCAGTTTTTAAAAACGACTTAAACTGAGCCTAGTCTCCACATGAGGGAGCTATTGCAATAATATTAATCTCAGAACTTTCTTGATACAAATCTTTCAACCCTCATTCTACATAAATTATAGTAATACATTTAAAAGGTGCTGCTTTGTTCTTTACAATAATTAAGAGAGAATGTACTAATTGCTAAATTGTTCACTCAATAATAAATGGAGTCACCTGAAGCCCATTTGTTTTTGTGAAAGCAGTGGAGCCTGAATGCAGCGAGAGAATGGAAGCCTTGCCAGATCTGTAAGAATGAGGAGGCAGAGTAGGCGGTGGTGGAAGAAGGGATGGGGGAGGGGCAGCCTGTAGCATAGTGGTTAAGGTAAATGACTGGCACATGCAAGGTTGGTGGTTCTAATCCTGGTGTAGCCACAATAAGATCCACACAGCTGTTGGGCCCTTGAGCAAGGCCCTTAACCCTGCATTGCTCCAGGGGAGGATTGTCTCCTGCTTAGTCTAATCAACTGTACATCGCTCTGGATAAGAGCGTCTGCCAAATGCCAATAATGAGTTGTACAGCACCACTACCCCATTCCTCAAGATGGCTGCACAGATGGTCATGTTGCCTCATTGTTAACCTGGGACATTGACACTGGCATGCTGACCAATTACATTCCTCTCTCTCTATTAATGGGTAGGTCTGGCCATCAAGGTCCATCATCTTCTAAGGAAATTATAGTAGGCAGTTGTGTTGTTGACAGCATCATGTCTGCAATGCATGGAATACACGCAGTTACTTGTACGAACTGAAATAGTGTCTGGTTAACTCCAGAGTTCCTCTCACAGGGCACTTTGGACAGAGCTGATGGCTCTCCGGCTCCGGCCATGGTCAGCTGTAGCCAAACTACAGTGTTGAATCTTGTGGACCACTTCACTGTCCTGTATTATTTCTTGTTGAATATCTTTCAGGCAGATGGTGTTTTCGATGACTACCTTTACAACAGTAGTGGTGTTCGTCCCCATGAAAGTGATCTTCCTTCCACTTTGAAGAGCGAGGGTAGAAAAAGTTATGCAATTCCCTAGTGTAAGGCCATTAACAAATTCCTGTAATTCATACTGTTCTGTAACAATATATTACAGACCCACATACAGTAGGTAAGCTTTGTGACTATTATGGTAAGTGTTTTATGTATTTGTCACATACAGTGCATCCGGAAAGTATTCACAGCGCTTCACTTTTCCACATTTTGTTATGTTACAGCCTTTTTCCAAAAGAGAGAACCTTCCAGAAGGACAACCATCTCTGCAGGAATCCACCAATCAGGCCTGTATGGTAGAGTGGCCAGACGGAAGCCACTCCTTAGTAAAAGGCACATGGCAGCCCGCCTGGAGTTTGCACCTGAAGGACTCTCAGACCATGAGAAACAAAATTCTCTGGTCTGATGAGACAAAGATTGAACTCTTTGGCGTGAATGCCAGGCATCATGTTTGGAGGAAACCAGGCACCGCTCATCACCTGGTCAATACCATCCCTACAGTGAAGCATGGTGGTGGCAGCATCATGCTGTGGGGATGTTTTTGAGCGGCAGGAACTGGGAGACTAGTCAGGATTGAGGGAAAGATGAATGCAGCAATGTACAGAGACATCCTGGATGAAAACTTGCTCCAGAGCACTCTTGACCTCAGACTGGGGTGACGGTTCATCTTCCAGCAGGGCAACAACCCTAAGCACACAGCCAAGATATCAAAGGAGTGGCTTCAGGACAACTCTGTGAATGTCCTTGAGTGGCCCAGCCAGAGCCCAGACTTGAATCCAATTGAACATCTCTGGAGAGATCCGAAAATGGCTGTGCACCAACGCTCCCCATCCAACCTGATGGAGCTTGAGAGGTGCTGCAAAGAGGAATGGGTGAAACTGCCCAAAGATAGGTGTGCCAAGCTTGTGGCATCATATTCAAAAAGACTTGAGGCTGTAATTGCTGCCATAAACTTTATATTTTATATCTTGCGCTTTAACAATACTTCACATACTTCACATGTTGTGTTGTAAATATTTATTTATTTATTTATTTTTTATTTATATCCTACATCACATTCCACCTTCTTTTATGTCTATGTTTCTATTTTTTTGGTATTATTTATGTTGTCTGCATGCACCCACTAACCACAGCAAATTCCTTGTACGTAAAAACTACAGGGCGAATAAAGTGATTCTGATTCTGATTCTGATTCTGATTTGGTTGGGAGCATGCATGCATAAATTCAACAAGTCCCACTGTTGGGTTTCATTACACAAAAGAAATCAAGGATATGCTACAGTGGTTATAATGTTTATAGGTTATTCCCGGGCAACATTATTGTTTGTAGAATTATTAATAATTACCGGAAATGAGTGGGTCATATCCGACAATAAGAACAGAGTGTGTAAATTCAACATGGCACACTGGGCCTCATTTATCAATATTTTCAGAAATCCGTGTGCAAATGTATGTGTGATCGGAAATGAACTAAACATTTGCGTGGGATTCATGAAACAGGAGTAGACAGCTTTTTTTGGTATCCATGTGTATGTTGATAATTACCAATCAATTGTAAATAAAAAGCGTTGCCAAAAAATAATTTGCATAAACTGACGCCCCTAAAATACCAGGCAATTTAAAGAGATGGCAGAGAAAAGATGAGAGTGTCGTTTTAAAATACTACACAAGATCTGATTGACTATGTGCTACAGCTACTTTGTAACTTGTCTTTGCGAACATGACAATATATATGAAAACTTATTTAGGACTTAACATCTTCTACGCCATGTTTTCTTATAATAAACTTTGACTGTCGCAGTTATTGCCCGTTGTTTATTCCGTTGTCTACAATAAAGGTGTGTAAGGAGCATATCAGTATGCAGGCTTCCTTCTTTTCATCCAAACTAACATCTAAATATTAGTAATTAGCCTATTTTTGTTTATATAGACTACATAAACCATGTATACACCACATAGGACTGGAATAAAAACAGTATAAAATGTGGAAAGGGCAAAACACAAATGGTTTGACATAAAACTGGAGGCAAAGTTATAGGAGAGTCGTTACTGTCTGGGATTATCAAGGAGCGATATATTTTCACTGTCCTGTGCCAGTCCACTAGAAGCTGAGGACGGAAAGCACCTGACCGTGTTCTGGAAGTAAGCCATGCTTTAATCTTCTATTAAAACAATACTTTTAAACGTAATGTAAAGAGAGTCTAATGCTGGCGTCACATTATATTGGATTTACCAAATTACCACCTTCCGATTGGAGAAAAACGGTTCACGTCAACCTCGGAAATTAAACGTGAGGCAAAAAACAAAACTTCTTAACAAATGAAAGGCCCACATGCCATGCCACTTCTATACGATGATGTTTGAACGTGAACTTAATGTGAATTGTTCGTTGTTTCTTCTGTGAGCCTTACTAATCGGCTCGGTATTTGAATATGCGTTTTTTTCTGAAGTAGGCTACACCATGCCCCAAATCTTCGAATGGGCTAAAGTAATGTAAAGAGAGACCAGACATATAAACGACGGCCTAAGCAGGCTACACCCTATTTATAGCAAACTTTTTCCATGTTTTATGGAATTTATATTAAACCCCGCTTAAGCATTACTTCATCAGGATTACCAGAATGAAACTTCACCCATTTTTATGTTGAATCCTGTTGCGTTTTTATATGATAGCAATTATAACAATCAATTGGCTTATTAAAAAACTTTTCCACTCAAAATCAAAAAAAAAATTAATGAATGGAATAATAAAATAAAACACACTTTACAACCATGCTCTTTCATTTCCGCACACAATACGAACAGCTGAGACTCGTGAAGTTCTTTCGGCTCCTACAAGAAACTGATGTCTGAGAACTTTGATAAATCCTACATTATTTGTGCAAATGCATTTCCAACAGATTTACAGTGAATTTTGTTTGGCTCATGTTTGATAAATGCCCATTGATTGGTTTTTATTGGACAAAAAAATAGTCCCAGCAAATAGCAAACCGAGCATTTGACTTTTTAGCAGTTTCTCCAAGATGTTTCACGTGGGACTTTTACATTGCCATCCATGCTGCACGCAGATGTTTTGTAGGCTATTTCCCTGGCGTAATGTAGTGTAGGTTATTTATATAGCCACCAGATGAGTGTTAACCATATGGACATTATCCAAAATATATATATATAAATAAAATAAATGTGAACCCGGCATGATATTCAATGTTTTAGATGTGCTTAACTAATCAAATATTTGAAGATTTCAACCTCTTTTATTTTATTTATTTTTCATGGTACTAATCAGAAACAACTCAAATTATCAGTTATATTTATATGTAACCATGATTTCAAAGCTTTAAACTAGACTCGTAAATCAGGGTTTCCAAGTTTTTAGAATGCAACTGTCCAAAAACAAATCCAATTAAACCTGCAAGCAGGGTTGAGGGGGCCAAGCAGTCCAGCAGGGCAGGGTCGCCATGGTAGCTTGAAAAAAAGCGTGGCTGTAAGCACTGATAGCATGTTTTATGTCAATTGACCAAAGATTGAGTATAATTGACATACAAGCTCATTGCCTTTGATTTGGCTGTAATGGATTAATTATTTGAATATTTTATTTTATTTTATTTTATTTTATTTTATTTTATTTTATTTTGGTCTGAAGAGGGTTGGTCTAAAGATGATCTGTGCCAAGTTTGGTGAAGATTGGACAAAATAGGTTGGTGTTGAAATGTTTTTAAATAAAATAAAGCAGATAAAAATCACATATGCTTGTGTGACCAGCAACCACATTCCTGTCAAGATCCCAAGACTTCTAACTCTCACGGCAATCTCGGACAGGCAATACACCTCATTCAATACACTGGGCTTGTATGGATTATCGTTATGTTTCAAAATAAGTAAGGTCGGAACAAAACTGTCGCACACCTTGTCGGGTATAGATGGGTGATATCGGGTGACATCTATCCATCACCCACACTACCGGCCACCTAAGGTTACAATAAACAAGCTTATTTCAATTCAGCTACTTCACCATTTTAGGAGCTAAAAATTTATTAATTGGTATGATCACTGTATTTACAAGTACGATTGATTTACAACCCCAACCAGAGAATGCATCGGAAAAAAGTCTGACCCAGGTAGAAAGCTGACTCCATACAAAGTGCCGCTATTCATGCTTTGAAATGTTTGTGCATGTCTTTATAATACACATATCATTAGCAACCCAGAAAATGCTCCTGATAAGGTTCGGTCAGGAACATCCATCCATCCATCCATTATCTGAACCCGCTTATCCTAATCAGGGTCGCAGGGGGGCTGGAGCCTATCCCAGCATACATTGGGCGAAAGGCAGGAATACACCCTGGACAGGTCGCCAGTCCAGCACAGGGCACACACACCATTCACTCACACACTCATACCTACGGGCAATTTAGACTCTCCAATCAGCCTAACCTGCATGTCTTTGGACTGTGGGAGGAAACCGGAGTCCCCGGAGGAAACCCACGCAGACACAGGGAGAACATGCAAACTCCGCACAGAGAGGCCCTGGCCGACGGGGATTCAAACCGAGGACCTCCTTGCTGTGAGGCGGCAGTGCTACCCACTGCACCATCCGTGCCGCCCGGTCAGGAACACCCAGTTCCTATTAGAGGTGTGTTCAAGGCGAACTATGTTTGCAGCAAACGATTACTGTTGAACGATTTTTAGAGCTGTTCCGATACCAGGATCGGAAATGCCTCCAATAGACCAAAATGCTGGATCATGTATTGGCAAGTATGCAAGTCTATTCACTGATTTATAATGTGATAGCTCATTTGCGCTACTCAGGCAAACAAAAACATGTGCGGCACTAGGGGAGCGTGCAATGTAAGTCAAAGCTAGCAAAATATTTTACACTGGAAAATCCCACCAGTAAAATGCCGATGTGCACAGCATGTGGGTGGCACTAGAGTTGCCAATTTCAACACCAGTAATCTTATAAAGCATTTGAAGGTTCATCACGCGAAAAAGCACAATGAGTTTACCCAGGCAAAGGGAAATGGAGTTTAAACGTTTACAAAAAATAGCTAACCCTGCTGAGGCTGAAACGGTAATAAATGCCTGTGTGCCAAATGTAAGAACTTTTTACCATATTATTATTATTATTATTATAAGAAGAAGAAAAAGAAAAGGTAGAAACACACTGCTGCCTACGCAGGGGAGATCGGGTCCATTGTGACACATTTTGTCTTTTACTCGTTTACTAATAGACTGCTTGGATAATAATGAACTAAGAACTAATAAACTAGATTGGACATGTGAAAGCTACAGTTTGGCTTACAAAATCTTTTAAAAGACCCTGATTTCCCCTAAGTCTTTTTCAAATGTTAAATATCGTAACATTTCTAATTACCCATGTAACAGGATATGACATGATTAAGACGCTTGTAAAAGGACCCTCTCAGAGTTGGATGGTGTCAGGGATGAACTGGGAATCAAAATGTCCCTGGACTTATCGGTCAGAGCGGCTCACAAAAACCCACCCAGCAATCGACATCGCCCCCACCCATATAGCTACGACCACAACCCAGCAATCAGCAATAAATCTATTACAGACAATTTTCTTTACTTCTTGAAAAAATTGGTTGGCTGTTTTGTAGAATGTTATCTCATCAGATACAGTGTATATAGCACTGGTTGATTGTGTACATGACTGATCCATGTCAGTGTCTTATAATTCAAAACCGCATCAAAACTAGTGCCACTTTTCATAAATTAGCCTAGTCTATTCAATTTCTACATCGATGTGTTTAGTATTGTTAAAGATATTACAACATAAGCTATGTTGTAAGAATGAAGAGAGAACAAAATTAATTCTCCAACTTTGTGCTTCAACTTTCAACATCAGTTCTGAGTTGTAAGTGTAGTGGTTTTCGGTCAAACACTCAGGATTGTTGATGTACCGTAAATCCTCAAATTGTGTCCGGGATTCTATTTGAAGCCGGGCCTTTGATGCCCCCTAGCTGGGGGCATGGTCAATTCGGACAAATAAAGGCCGGCCCCAAAATACCAGCCGGGGTAATATTGCCTACCAGTAGGGCTATCAGTCCATGAGCACTAGAAGACATTGTTTCGATTTAACTCAATGAAACAAAAGAGCTCTTCTTAATATTTTATATTGTTGGTTGGTTTAATACTGTTGCCAATGAAAAGTCGTTGTCCTACACCATGGATCTCCAACACGTTGCTCTCAAGCTACCAGTTGCTTGCCACTTGCTGTTATCTACGCTAATTTGTTATTGTTCATCAAGGCGTGTCTGGCAAGTTGTTATTTTATGGATTCTGGACGTGCATGTGATTTATTGTGTTTGAGAATATTTGCAATAAACTAAGTCTGTTAAGACTGACACTATGACTTACCAAACGGTGTTCCTGATTAGCCTACACTAATTGATTTCTGAACGGTTACAGGAAGTGTTGGACAGTGTTGGCCCACTTTAAGTGTAGCCTTTTACTTTAATCAAACTTTTAAATAAAATTCTACAACAGAAGCCTAATAAGAAATAAAGGCCTGCCTCGAATACAAGCCTGCCCCAAATAAAGGCCTGTGCTTTGTGCAGCCTAAGTAAATAAAAGACCCCGGCCACAATTTGAGGATTTACGGTACCTTGCAATATGTTTAGATTTTCAGAGGTAGGGGAGAGAGCGGGGTAAGTTGTCACCAAAAACAAAACAAGAGGCACTAAGTAAAATAAGTAAATTCTGTGTGATTGCTGGGAAACATGCCTGTGTATGTTCTTGTCCAATGTCAAGTGTCTATTATAAATTATGTAATTAGCTAGTTTTGGTGGTGAAATCTCAATGTCAGCTAGTTAGAGAGGAAGATGGCTACAGCAGAGCAGTGAGCTATTGAAGGAATTGAAAACATAATTTCTATATAAATTAAAAAAAAGAAAACAGAATTTCTAGAAAAGAAGATAGCAAGTTGTCATTCAGATAGTTTTTTTTCATGCAGTCAGCAAAACTTCTGTGTGAAGTATAGCTGGACCAGTATATGCTCAACTGCTGTTATTTGAGACACAGAATCATTCAACACACCTCAGTCTACAAACTTAAACAAAAATAAAATGAAGAAATCATATAATGGAACTTATGAGGCGTGGAACTAACTTCACTGCTGTAACTGGATTCTGGCTGTTACATTTGCACATTGAGAGCATGAAATTAGTAAATAAACAAAGGGCTTTTCAAGGTGTGTCAATAAACTAGCTAATATTTATTGAACTGGGCCCACCACCAGTGAGTATGATCTAAGCCACCATGGTAAATAGTAAGCGACTGCTTGACTGCATTATGAGAGAAAGCAGTCCTCTTTATGAATAAAACACTGCAGGAATACTTACAAATATTGCATTTATCACGACTGGCGGGAACTTAATAGAATTAAGAATAGAATTAATAGAATAAAAAACGTACAAATTAAATTATCCAACTGTATATATAATTTTCACCAAATGATATATACGGTGTGTGATATCAGATTGTGGTATCACGCCTCGTCCCGCTACGCCACCTGGCAACACCTTCTTTGGCAGGTCATGTTTTATTTACATAATTTTAATATCTTTGTCATGGTGCCTTAAATTACTTTGCAATCAGGGTAGATTTGCCAGAACTACCATCACATTACTGGTGTAATTCACTATTTTCTCTGATAAGCTGACGTTTTCAAAAAAAAGGGCATCAACATACAAAACGCACCAACACGAAAGGAACATAAGCTATGGCGGAAACAAACTAAGGAAGAAGTGGTCCCACATCTTCGCCGCAAACAAAATTGTTAGAGGACATGGCGCTGATTAAGAAACATTATTTTCTCGTTTTAGGACTACAATGTCCAAAAAAGCAAAGAAAAAACTATGGTTAAACATCGCTCCAGCCCACAGAGAGAGTGGGAAATCGTCAGTTTCTAAATATAATTTTAAAGGCAATTAGGCATGTTCAATAAAGCGCAACATGCATCCTTCGTAATGTACAATTTTATTTTATATCATAAGATTAAGCCTTGTTTACCTCTAAAAAAAAACAGCACAGTGGTGTTGCATGTAAAAGCCATTGTCTTGCAGAGACCTTGCTAACGTTATGCTCTAACAATTGCTGACATTCATTTTACGCATAGCCAAAAATACAGACTGATCACCGATCATGCAATACGGGGTGCCCCCCGAATCAAAGCAGTCTAGAACCAGCTGCCTGTTGCAGTATAACCTAAGTTTGATCGCAAGTTCGAGTGTAAAGTAGGGATGTGACAAATCATCAGTCTTTGTAAACCAATACAATTTTGTAAATGGTTAACCATGCAACCGATACTGCTTATGACCGCTAGGGGTCGAATCGTTTTTTTTTTGTTTTTGTGTTTTTAACTGGAGTACTGACAAATTTAATTCCATTTATTTTTGCCCATCTTAATAGTTAAATGCAGTTACAGCTGTCTAGGCTAGTTAAATCCCTGTAGTTTACATCCAGGCATGCTGGTCAATCACATGTCATTTTTTTAAATGCATTCGTTAAAATGATAATTCTTGATGTTTTCATCCCTCTTCCATATGGCTGCTGCCTGACAGACTTGATTGGCATGAAATCTGTAAATATGCAGCTAAAAACTTACAGACAGGGTTGTGCACTCAAAGTTACATGGTCATGCAATATTTTCCTGAAATAATATGATAACAATGGGTCTATTTTACCATAGGCGACTGGTTTAATGATTTTAATTTTATGCCAATATGGGTCTCTAGACAATTTGATATATTTTTATGTAAAGGTAAACTTTGCCAATGCATTTTATATGGTATGGGACAATCGTGGTGGTGAGATTACGTGGTCCATTTTAGCTGAAAGTAGGGAATTTTCGCTTTCAATATCCAATGAATAAATAGCCTAATGATAATGCATTGAGGCGGCACGGATGGTGCAGTGGGTAGCACTGCTGCCTCACAGCAAGGAGGTCCTGGGTTCGAATCCCCGTCGGCCGGGGCCTCTCTGTGTAAAGTTTGCATGTTCTCCCCGTGTCTGCGTGGGTTTCCTCCGGGTACTCCGGTTTCCTCCCACAGTCCAAAGACATGCATGTTAGGCTGATTGGAGAGTCTAAATTGCCCGTAGGTATGAGTGTGTGAGTGTGTGAGTGAATGGTGTGTGTGCCCTGCGATGGACTGGCGACCTGTCCAGGGTGTATTCCTGCCTTTCGTCCAATGTATGCTGGGATAGGCTCCAGCCCCCCTGCGACCCTGATCAGGATAAGCGGGTTCAGATAATGGATGGATGGATGGATGGATAATGTATTGCTTCATTTATTTTATGTACATAACGCATAGTGGAAAGCAAAGTTCAGTTTGCCAGTAGTTTGAATTCACGTGTCAATGAATAAATATGGATGAAGAAACGCCAAACAATAAGCCATAAGTGAACCAACAGTTACAGATTTAAAATATACAGAAATTTTTTCGATAACAATAGTACTGTAGCTTGTGATTCCCTCGGTGTTTACATTCTTAACCCCCAGAAATGGCCACAGATTGATTGCTAGTTTAGAATATAAACAGTGTATTGTAATATTGCATGCAACTTTTGTACAATGATGTATTGTTTATTTGTTTTTATATATACGACATAGTGGAAAGCTACGTTCAGTTTGCCGGTAGCTAGTTTGAATTTGCGTGTCAATGAATAAACACAGATCCCATGTGAACCTTAAGACACGACATGTTACAATAAGCCATAAGTCAACCAACAGCTACAGAAATTATTTTATAACTATAATACTGTAACATTTAATTCCCTGTGGTGTTTGCATTTTAAACCCCCTGAAATGGCCAAAGATTGCATGCTAGAACTACTGTAGCTTGTCGATTACTAGTGTAGAATGCAAACCGCAGTAATACGCCTGGTGGTGAAGGCAACAAGGTTTGCACACCTAGATTTGGGGATTTTCTGCCATTCATCTCTGCAGATCCTCTCGAGGTTGGTTGGGGACCATCGGTGGACAGTCATTTTCTAGTTTCGCCAGAGATGTTTGATTGAGAAGTCAGGGCTCCGGCAGGGCCACTCAAGGACATTCACAGAGTTGTCCCTAAGACACTCCTACATTGTCTTGGCTGTGTGCTTTGGGCCATTGTCCTGCTGGAAGGTGAACCTCTGGCCCCCCAGTCTGAGGTGCAGAGCTCTGGAGCCATCGTCCTGCTGGAAGGTGAACCTCTGGCCCAGTCTGAGGTCCAGCGCTCTGGACCTGGTTTTCTCTGGCCCAATCTGAGGTGCAGAGCGCTTTGCTCCATTCAGCTATCCCTTACCCCTGACCAGGCCACTGAGAAACAGGCTGAGAAACACGCTGCCGCCACTGCGCTTCAGATGATGAGCAGTGCCTGGTTTCCTGCAGACATGACGCTTAGAAATGAGGCCAAACAGTTCAATCTTGCTTTCATCTGACCAGTCAATCTTGTTTCACAGTCTGAGAGTCCATTAGGTGCCAAGCAGCCTTTCATGCGTCTTCCACCAAGGCGAGGCTTCTGTTTGGCCACTATAAAACACAGATCAGTTTAATTTTATTTATTTACTAGGGACAGTGCACATTAATCAACATTTTCAGTTTCCACATCAATCTAAATGTGCCAGTTAGCTACTGAGTTCATTTTCATCTGTAGTCCCTAACCTGTATGTCTTTGGACTGATCGTTGTCCTTCTGGAGGTTTCTCCTATCTCCACGTAGGGTCTCTGGAGCTGAGTCCGAGTGAGTGACAGAGGTAACCAAGAACCTGCTGGTCAGTTTGGCTGGGCTGCCAGTTCTGGGAAGACACCTGGTTGTTTCAAACTTCCAACATGCTTCCTCAGCTTTGTTGACGTTAAGCTTTCAGGATTTTTTGCCTTCACTGAAATACATATTTATGAAGACAATGAGAGCCACATATATATAAGAATTTGCCAACAGGGGTTTTCTGCTGGTACACTAAGCTTGTCTCTGTTTCATGAGGATGCGAAGAGAAGACTTCATTTAATCAGTAAGAAGGACAGGGACTTTCCTACCTCTTTTACTACAGAATTTATTCTGGTCCGTTTTTCGCTGTGCTTCTGCTTTTGCTCTTGTGGCGGTAGGCTGTCAGATGTCTTTGTTCACTGTAGTTCTGTTCCAGTTTAATTAGATTTGTAATAGTAATTGTGATGCCTCCCTTTTGCACTGCCCATGCATTATGGGTAAGAAGGCTCTCATTCCACATCTTGTAGGCTGCTGGGATGACACTAGCCTTTCTTTCCTCATTCTCTATTTTCTTGAAGATGTTCTCTAAGGATCATCTTTGGTCCTCCTATTCTTCCACTTCTTCTGTTCAATTGTATTGTGTTTTGCAAGACATTTATGTGCTCCAAGATGTCTCCATCAGATGCAAAGGTTTTTTGCCTCCTTCTCTGCATCTTTGAGATATTGGACATTCCTGTTTATCTTTTTGATTTGCCAACCTAATTTCAACCTAATTTTTTGGGCAGTATACCTAGGCTGGGATTTTTCATGACCCCGTTAGCCATATAATGTGTCTCCAAATTTTTTTCACAGCTCACTTTTTACGAAAAGTGCCTCACAGCAGGCCAATCTTCCATCTGTGCCTTGCCCTCTTCTGGGACTTGAGTATTGTGCTAATAATCTCCCGAATTATGCAGTTCTTCCCGCAAAATTCTGTTATTTTAACCCTTTACTAAAGCTAAGGGCACAGGTCACATCAATCTCATTCCCATTATTTCTTTCTCGGTGCTTATTCATTTTTTCATTGGGTTTCTGCCAAAAAAAACAGAATAGTGTTTCTTATCCCAGACCTGTTTTCCATCTGAACTCTTACTGTTTGTCTTCATTGTAAGGCTGTCCCTCATTTACTGAACGATGTAAGGATGACTTTTTCTGTCAGCCTCAATAGTAGACCTAACATCTGCATCAACCTGATCATAAGAAGACTTTTTTGGCAGTTATGCTCCTAAGTCTGGATCTGTCACATCATTTGGATCATCTTCTGATATCACTCCTGTGTAGAGAAAAGTGATAGACAAATTACTTTAATCCTTTATTCAACCAGGCAATACCCGTGAGGATAAAAGCCTCTTCTATGGGGGTGGGCGGACTAAATCACTGGCTTGCGAGCAGTATTAGAGCACACCATTGCCTATATGCATTTCCCCATTCAAACCTCATGAATGGCACGCATATTGCCTGCGCAAAAGCTGATTAATTTCAATACCAAAATGCCATAATACAACATTAAGAAAGTCTGCTGTACAACATTAGCAAGTAAAGCACTGGACTCACCATTAAAGTAAGGCGAAGTTTCACAGAGAAATCTCCTGAGGACCTTGTCTTTGTGCATGAGATCTCTCTCAAAGGCTGCACCAGCTGGGCTTCACGCGAGCGGTGGTCAGTAAAAACATTTCTCAAAAACTGAGAGAATTCTCATGGCCGTTGAGGCACCAATTCCCATTGCCATTGCCGTGACATGGCTTCCAGTGTTTTGTGGTATTCTAGTAGTTTTTGTGTTGTCCATTTCCCCTTTGCCTCAAAACTGGCGACTGTACACTCCGTCTGAACGATAGATGATTTTGTTAATGTCTGTTAAATTCTCTGGATTCAAAGCAGAAAGTGAGTGAGCAAGTTGAACCTTCTACAGGGATTGCAGAATGCTGCTTTCACACTGTACTCACTGTACCATGAAGAGACAATAGAGCGATTCTTCTTCTGAAATGGATTCTGTCTCAAATTTCTGAAAGGTACACTCTTTAATTAAGTTCTTTGGAAAGGGTTAAATCACTTACGAAAATGTACTCCCATTTATTGTTGAAATACTTAATCAGTATTTAGGAAAGAAAGAGCAATTGCTGCAGATAAGGAAACGTTAACACATACTGTACATGTAAATGTTACAAGGCAATAAATCAAAATGAACATTTTTCAGACAGAATATTTGGCGTTCATATTTAAACAATTTTGTTTGATACAAAAGCAATGTCCCAGAACAGTAAAATCATGAAGGGAAAACATGGTGTAATCAGCACTGACTTGTAAACTTACAAGAAGATAAAAAAAAAAAAAAAGCAAATGCTGCCCAGTGATGTCTTCATGGACAGCAGATACAGTTAGTTAAGCTTGCAGTCCATTAAAGTGCAACAGGCAAATGGACCTTCCAATGAAGCAGTGCACATGCAACATCAGTGTTTTATGTATTCAGAACCTGTAATCGCATAGCCTTCCGGATGTTTCTGAGTGACTTGCTAAAGCACTGGTTAATCAGGTACAAAATGCTGACTGGCAGCGCTGACTGTGGAGGAACCCATGAAGGGTGGGATTTAGTTCCCATAATTGTCCAGTGTCATCCAGAAAGAGCAACTCCTCTGGTCCGTCAGGTACCTGCAGTCTGCCTGTATCCTGCACACAAGGAGTATTCCTCTGTCCACAGCTCAGATTTGAGCTGGTTCAGTGTTGGCTGAAAAACACACTTAGTGTATGCTTTCTGGCACAGTTAATTAACAGAGGACAGTGCAGTAATGAGACAGACAAAAAGCACAAATCTTAATGGCTTTTTCACAATTGGGAGGAAAGAGGAAATGGAGTTCTTAAAATTCAAAAGTTTGACTAATGAGTATTTCAGATGAAATAGTTTATCTTTAGGCTTCCATGCTGCCAGAGGGGTCTCCTCCAATGTATCAAGTTTCCTTCAGCGTCAGTTTCTGCAGATATGCTTGTGTGAGTGTGCAGTCTCAGCTTAGCGCCATGCCCTGTGACTTGCTGGTGTCTGTGCATACAAAGAAGGTGGTGAGCTCTCCCTTCCCCTTCACGCTGATCAGGCCCCGGCACTCACAGGAGTACCCCAGCCACCGCAGCACATGGGCGGTCTCCTCCGTCACCTGGACACACGCACCATATTAAACACATACAGTAATGCATGAATTAGCATGAACTAATGTAGTTAACCAAGTCAATCTGTACAGGTTTATGTATTTGTACATCATTAATCCATGTTAACAACTACATTTAGTTTATGATGATTGATATTAGAATGAAAAACACAGTTAATGTATCTGTTAATGGTTAACTAATTATATGTTTAGGCTATGGTTTCCTATTGTGTCAATATTAATGTAAGTATATAATGTAGTAATACATTAATGTAAGTAATACATTAAAGGTACAATAGGTAAGATTTGTGTAAAAACATTGTTACAAGACCATTGTAAATCCCTTCTTATCTTTGAAAAAGGCTTGCTGACATGTTGACTCACCCTCTGCATGTGTATTTAAATATTTCAATTCTGGTTTCAAAATATGCAGTTGGCGGGCCAGCACGCTGTACTAAAACATTGTACAGCTGTGCAATAATTCAAGCTCATTGGTTGAAAATTGGTTGTAATTGCCACAGCCAATGGCATTTCAACATTAGCATGTTCAGAGAGAAGGGGTGAGATAAATAGTGTTTTGATTTGAGCTGTTTGTAGCTGCAATTCCTCTCTTGACCATTAGAAGTCTGAAATTACCTATTGTACCATTTAAGTAGTAGTTAAAAAATAGATTAACTATTGAAAAGTGCATGTTTAATGCACATTTGTATGTCAATTAATTCCACACAGTCATAATAGATATATTTTGGAAGGAAACAAAAACCAGTCAAGGAGCAGATGCGGTCCTGTTTGAGTGGGATCCAGGGCTGGGATATACCTGGATCTTCCCAAGTTCTCCGGTGCTCTCCATCCTACTGGCCATGTTGACGGTGTTGCCCCAGATATCATACTGCGGCTTCCTGGCCCCAATCACCCCAGCGATCACTGACCCATGGTTAATACCTGACAGGTCATAACATGGCAGAATACTCTCACACCTTACATGCATTTGGGGATATTTATGTTGAATATTTATGTTGAATATTTATGTTGAATATTCATGTTGAATATTTATGTTGAATATTTATGTTGAATATTCATGTTGAATATTTATGTTGAATGGAGCAGAATTGAGAGTACAGTTGCAGTATGTATACTGCTTTAGAGAGAGAAAGAGAGCCAGAGAGGGCGTGTGTGTCCCATGAGGGGCAGTTTCACAGTGGATGGGTGGTGTATGACCAGCAGATGTAGACAAAGGCCCAATCTGATGAGAAATCCATTAATCACCCCATCTGCAGGCAGTTCCCTCATAAAGCCTCGCTCAGATATTTAATCTGTTATTTCAGTTTTTTCAAAACAAAAAATAAATGAACTTTTTTGTTGTGCAGTGTGCATTTTTGAGCATGTTTCAATCATCCACCTACCCACACGCAGCCGGAAGCTGTTGAAGGAGTGCCTGTTGATTCCGTCCAGCTTGGCCATCAGAGCGACAGCAAACTCCACCATGGTGCCTGCCTGGGCTCGCTGTCTGTCTGAGTCCTGGAAATAAGTAAGCACAAAAAATGTCTGAACTAAAAATAATACCGTTATTGACATATATTTATTTCCCAACATAAAAATTGTGAAAATAAAAATGTCAAAATAGCGCTTTACTAATAGTTCAATGGAATCAACCAAGTATGACATTTTTAGAAGAAAAAATGTACTTCCCCAAAAAGCAAGTTTCACAATTATTTCGCAATAGGTTTCCCGAGTTTAATACTTTTTCAACCACTAAAGGATAGGGAAGTGGGGTGTGGACTGGGAATGAACACTGATCTGGGGTCAGGCTGGAGCAGGGTAAAGGATAGGGAAGTGGGGTGTGGACTGGGAATGAACACTGATCTGGGGTCAGGCTGGCGCAGGGTAAAGGATAGGGAAGTGGGAACGAACACTGCAGGCTGAGTAATTCTGGTTCTAATCTAAAATCTATCCAAATTCAAATAAACCTTGTTTGTCTTTGAAGGTTTATCTTGCCAAAGAAATACACACACACATCTCAAAAATAACTGAATGGTGCATCTCGCAGGTTAACATTTCCAAATCCAAATTTACCCAGAGCATGTTTTTCGGAAGGATGAAGGATGATGCCCGTTTGGTTTCTCACGAGTTGGAAAATAAATGCTTTATGTTGTACTGCCTATAACCTATACTACATGTAGCTACAACATCCTGGATTAGGTAGCTACAACATCCTGGATTATGTAGCTACAACACCCTGATTATGCAACTACAACATCCTGGATTATGTAGCTACAACATCCTGGATTATGCAGCTACAACATTCTGGATTATGTAGCTACAACATCCTGGATTTATTTTAAAACTACCTAGCTAGCTAGTTAGCAATCAAATTATAATTTGGGAACGGAAACACTCATTTATAAGATCACTGGTTAAATCTTGGCAGCGCACAGTAGCTGACATCTTGTTTTTTGAAACCAGTCAGCCAGTTACCAAAGTTGCTGTAGCTACAAAGATTATGCTCTATAAGCTCACAATGAAGACAGAAAATATTTGTAACCAGTTCACCTTACATGAAGTTGCACCTTACACCTTCCTTCTCATGTCAGAACCCATCACTTGGTGTTGCTGCTCAGGTTAAAAACAGCTTAGTTCACATTATCTTCTGTCATAAGGCCACATAACACATTAGACCGGAATTACCAACCAAATGTTCTTTAATACAGATGAAACGTAGCATAGATTTCTGTGCTAAAGTCTTAGGCACCCTAGACTTTATTATATATATTTGTTGTTGGGGTTTTTTTTGTATAAAAGAACACATTTGAGATTTCTAAATATTTATTTTCAAAAGATTTCATTTTACAGAGACATTTTTTCGTATTTAATTAAAAAAACGTAACATATTACTGTAATCAATGTACTACGTTTTACATAAAAACTTGATCAAGGCTGTCTGAGGCTGTCAAGTTCTCCAACATGCTTGGAACAACCTCCCTGCTGACTGTCTTAGCCAACGTTGTCTTAGCCAAGTTCTATATCTCAACGAAGTGATGCAGTTTTAACGCCGAAGGGTGGTCACAAAAAATATTGATTTGATTCAGTTTTTAACGATTCTGCCAAATTCAAATGTAATATAAAATGTATAGTACGTTTATTTAGAACCTTTCATGGAATTATTTTTGAAAGAATCTTATCCGTACAGAATGTACAGTTTACCCCTATGTTTGACCATAACATCTAGATTATCATCTGTGTTGTTCATTATATGCATTAATATAATTGTTATCAAGGGTGCCAATAATTCTGGAGGGTGCTAAAACTGTATAACTTCAACACACCGAGCACTTTATTAGGTAGGCCTGTACACCTGCTTGCTAATGCAAATATTTAATCAACCAATCAAGTGACAGCAACTAAATGCATAACATCATGCAGATGTGGTCAAGAGGTTCAGCTGTTTTTTTAGAACAAATGTCAGAATGGGGAGGAAATGTGATCTAAGTAACCGTGGAATGTGTGTTGGTGCCAGTATCGCAGAAAACGCCTTGTTAATGAAAGAGGTCTGAACTAAAAATAATACCGTTATTGACATATATTTATTTCCCAACATAAAAATTGTGAAAATAAAAATGTCAAAATAGCGCTTTACTAATAGTTCAATGGAATCAACCAAGTATGACATTTTTAGAAGAAAAAATGTACTTCCCCAAAAAGCAAGTTTCACAATTATTTCGCAATAAGTTTCCCGAGTTTAATACTTTTTCAACCACTAAAGGATAGGGAAGTGGGGTGTGGAGTGGGAATGAACACTGATCTGGGGTCAGGCTGGAGCAGGGTAAAGGATAGGGAAGTGGGGTGTGGACTGGGAATGAACACTGATCTGGGGTCAGGCTGCATGCATAACATCATGCAGATGTGGTCAAGAGGTTCAGCTGTTTTTTTAGAACAAATGTCAGAATGGGGAGGAAATGTGATCTAAGTAACCGTGGAATGTGTGTTGGTGCCAGTATCGCAGAAAACGCCTTGTTAATGAAAGAGGTCAGTGGAGAAGGGCCAGACTAGACAGGAAGGTGACAGTAATGCACACATTACACCAGCAGTATTAAGAAGAGCATCTCTGAACGCATCAAACCTCTTAAGTGGATAGGCTACAGCAGCAGAAGACCAATAAGTAAAAAAAAAATAGAATAAATACCTAAAAGTGGTCACTGAATGTATCTCATAACACAGAATTATAAGTAGTACTGTAATATCACTCTACTCAGGCCTACAACTGGATTGATATGTAATACGCAAATACGAAAACGTGTTTAACACGAAAACAGATCTTTATCCTGACCCTGTGCCCAGGATCACTCGTCTCATTGGCTCAGGCGGTAAGCGCAGTCATCTCATTGGCTCAGGTGGTAAGAGCAGTCGTCTCATTGGCTCAGGTGGTAAGAGCAGTCGTCTCATTGGCTCAGGTGGTAAGAACAGTCGTCTCATTGGCTCAGGTGGTAAGAGCAGTCGTCTCATTGGCTCAGGAGGTAAGAGCAGTCGACTCATTGGCTCAGGTGGTAAGAGCAGTTGTCTCATTGGCTCAGGAGGTAAGAGCAGTCATCTCATTGGCTCAGGTGGTAAGAGCAGTCGTCTCATTGGCTCAGGTGGTAAGAGCAGTCGTCTCATTGGCTCAGGCAGTAAGAGCAGTCATCTGGCAGTCGGAGGGTTGCCGGTTCAGTCCTGCTCTGTGTGTGTCGAAGTGTCCCTGAGCAAGACACCTAACCCCCAAATGCTCCTGACGAGCTGGTTGGTGGCTTGTATGGCAGCCAATCGCCGTCGGTGTGTGAGTGCGTGTATGAACGGTTGAATGAGAAGTATCAATTGTACAGCGCCTTTGATTACATTACATTAACGGCATTTGGCAGATGCTCTTACAGAGCAACGTACAGTTGACAAGGAGACAATCCTCCCCTGGAGCAATGCAGGGTTAAGGGCCTTGCTCAAGGGCCCAACGGCTGTGCGGATCTTATTGTGGCTACACTGGGGATTGAACCACCAACCTTGTGGGTCCCATTCTTGTGCCTTAACCACTACTATAAATGCGCTATATAAATACCATTTACCATGTACCTTGTTCTCCTGTCCTGGGCTTCCACTAAGCCCCGTGGCAGCCATATAGGTGCTGCCGATGGTTTTAATCTTCTCCACGCTGCTGAACTTGGGCTTGGATAAGAGCTGTGTGGACATGGATACAGGGATACAGGTGAGAATACACGGGAACACAGATACAGATGAGAATATGCAGATACACAGGAACACAGATACAGGTGAGAATATGCAGATACACAGGAACACAGATACAGGTGAGTATACACAGTAACATGGATACAGGGATGAGGATACACAGGAACACAGACACAGGGATACAGGTGAGGACACAGGGGAACAGTGATACAGGTGAGGACACAGGAACAGGGTTACAGGTGAGGACACTGGAACATGGATAGAGGTGAGGATACACAGGAACACAGACACAGGGATACAGGTGAGGACACAGGGGAACAGTGATACAGGTGAGGACACGGGAAGAGGGTTGCAGGTGAGGACGCGGGAACATGGATAGAGGTGAGGATACACAGGAACACAGACACAGGGATACAGGTGAGGACACAGGCACATGGATACAGGGTTACAGGTGAGGATAAAGGGAACATGGATACAGGGTTACAGGTAAGGATACAGGGGAACATGGATACAGGGTTACAGGTGAGGATACACAGGAACACGGACACAGGGGTACAGGTGAGGGTACAGGTGAGGATACACAGAGGAACAGGGATACAGGTGAGGACACAGGTGAGGACACAGGGGAACCGTGATACAGGTGAGGACACAGGTGAGGACACAGGTGAGGACACAAGGGAACAGTGATACAGGTGAGGATACAGGGTGAGGCTGAGCGCCCGTTTCACACGAGGGAGATTTCCATAGATTGCCACGGTGATGGCGTCTTGGGGGGTCTGACCTCATCGAAGTCGGCGATAATCTCGTTGAGCAGCCTCAGACACTCGAGGCCCTCCTTGTTGATGTCACACTCCGTGTAGAACTCTTTGAAGTCTGGGACCGATGCAAACATGACGCACACACAGTTGTACGACTTGTAATACAGATCCTGAAACACACCACATTTCAACTCAGAAGGGGGTAGAGTTGTTCGGTTGTCTGCCTATTAATGCTATCAAGCATGCTCAGTCACCACAGCTAGAGATGGTTTTAGTATTCTCCATTCTTTTATGCTATATTCAGTCTTACCTGTAATGATTATTGATCAATCATTTTGACAGGTAGTACATGTTATAATCTTCACACAGTATTTAATAACAAGTATAGTGCTGTCTATGTTATATATATGTACATTACATTGCATTACAGGCATTTGGCAGATGCTCTTATCCAGAGCGACATACAGTTGATTAGACTAAGCAGGAGACAATCCTTCCTTGGAGCCATGCAAGGTTAAGGGCCTTGCTCAAGGGCCCAATGGCTGTGCAGATCTTATTGTGGCTACACCGGGGATTTAACCACCAACCTTGCGGGTCGCAGTGGTGTACCTTAACATTAACGCTACAAGCCGCCATTATAGATACAGTAGTGTGCAGTGATGATTGTACACCACCACGTTTGTCTAAAAGGGGTTGTAATATATTACTTCTTGAAAAAAAATACTACATACTACTGTAGGCAATGACAACAAAAAAAAATCATTCCCAAAATTACATTTGGGTAAAAGTATGGCTAATAAACAGAAACACTGAAAACCTTTTTTTAAATTTTTTTAAAAACTTTTGCTAGCATGAATGCATGTTTGAAGGCTCATTCCATGATTGTTGATGTAAACAATTTGTTTAAACTGGTCTGAAGCAACATTATTCTGCAAAATTACTGCTGATGGTCAGTTGTTCCAGTATTTAAGGTAACACAAACTTTGAGCAGTGTCACAGTGTTAAACACGATGGAAGGAGCTCTCTGAGATTGTTTGTAGCCGCATTATAGCCTTACATGATGCCAGTTGGTCACTTGATGAAAATAATCATCTGGTGACATAAAAGTTATGACTTGGCCCGCTCAAAGTCTAGACCGACTGGGCAAATTTGGGATTTGCTGGATACCAAGATAAATAAATCTGTTGTAACATTGAAAGAATCTCTCTGGAATTAACTTCAAACCATATGGAATGGTTTAACAAGGGAAGAAATAAAAAAATATGTGAATGATTAAACTTTTTTCTCCAAAAGAGACTATTATTTTTTATTTCACAAAATATTATCTGTTTACTTATTTTCATCTACATGAACCAGTACTACATGAAATAAATACTTGAATAGTACTTGGTTTCTGATTTATCTTCATTGTGTTAAGTGTATAATCATCACTGCACACTACTGTATATAGAACATTTTCATTCTTCCAGCAGAAGTAGACCCAAAGAAAAAGAAGATTTGCAAAGTTGAAAGCTCATATTCGCAGGTCATTTAAATGATGAATCACAATGAATGGGGGCTTGAGTGAAGAGGTGGATACGTGGAATGAGGAACAAAACGGAGAACAATGTACCTTAAACACACACTAACCACACCATTTACCGTGATGGAACTGAATCTGGACATGGACATGTGGCAGTGCAGTGAGATGGGGTGACCTGTATCTGGGGCATGGACATGTGGCAGTGCAGTGAGATGGGGTGACCATGGTCCATCTTCCTCCAGGCCAGACCCCCTACCTTCTCCTTCTTGGCAAGCATTGCTTTCGGGAGGAGCCGCACCTCGTTCTTTTTGCTCTCCCCGACAAACAGCGCAGCCACGTGGGCCGGCAGCACATTCTCCAGCAGGAGCCGGTTCAGGTTCTCGCGGATCTCGATCTCGTCCTGCTCTGTGTGGTTCTTGTTCTTTAGTAAGAACTCCATGCGACAGCAGTACTCGTTCTGGGGGGAAGAGCCACAGGATGGGAATAGAGGAGGGGAGCCTTGGGAAAAGGTGTTGGGATGGGGTGGGATTGCAGTCTTACCTGTCGTATGATGATGAGTGTGGTAACCAGGAACAGGGTGATGTATATGCAGCTCATTACCTGGGGGTCTTTCATGAGCCCTGCCCGGAAGAGAACCTGCTCTGGCAACCCACTACTGTAAAACAGGACCACACAGCCAATGTCAAGCCCCACACTACTGTAAAACAGGACCACACAGCCAATATCAGGCCCTGCTACTATAAAACAGGACCACACAGGCAATGTCAGGCTCTGAGCACACTACTGTAAAACAGGACCACACAGCCAATGTCAGGCTCCACTACTGTAAAACAGGAACACACAGCCAATGTCAGGCCCTGCTACTGTAAAACAGGACCACACAGCCAACGTCAGGCCCTGCTACTGTAAAACAGGACCACACAGCCAACGTCAGGCCCTGCTACTCTAAAACAGGTCCACACAGCCAATGCCAGGCACCACTACTGTAAAACAGAATCACACAGCCAATGTCAGGCCCTGCTACTGTAAAACAGAATCACACAGCCAATGTCAGGCCCTGCTACTGTAAAACAGAATCACACAGCCATTGTCAGGCACTGCTACTGTAAAACAGGACCACACAGCCAATGTCAGGCCCTGCTACTGTAAAACAGGACCACACAGCCAATGTCAGGCCCTGCTACTGTAAAACAGAATCACACAGCCAGTGTCAGGCCCTGCTACTGTAAAACAGGACCACACAGCCAATGGCAGGCACCACTATTGTAAAACAGGACCACACAGCCAATGTCAGGCCCTGCTACTGTAAAACAGAATCACACAGCCAATGTCAGGCCCTGCTACTGTAAAACAGGACCACACAGCCAATGTCAGGCCCTGCTACTGTAAAACAGGACCACACAGCCAATGTCAGGCCCTGCTACTGTAAAACAGGACCACACAGCCAATGCCAGGCCCTGGTACTGTAAAACAGAATCACACAGCCAATGTCAGGCCCTGCTACTGTAAAACAGGACCACACAGCCAATGTCAGGCTCTGAGATACCTCACCTATCAGGCTCATAACCTTCCGTCCCATGAGCCTGGTGCAGACTGGCCTTGATTGGAGGAAACAATTCAGGCCAATAATTCAGGCCCACTGAGCTTTGACATAATGCTGGTGAACTGTACAGTACTATACTTAAACTTAAAGGAACTGTTTTTGTTTGTTTTTTGATATTTGCAATAAATTATGTTATATAACTACTGTATAACTATATAAATGTCTTCCAATTTGAAAACATGAGGGCCAGAGCACCACTCTGTTGTGCACCAGAATTCTTGGGAGAGCCCTGTAATCTATTAATGGAATAGCAAAGCACACACTTACATTTACAAATGAACATTCAGTTTACATTTTGGCTGATTTATGCCTTCAAGAATTAGAACAAAACAAATACTGTGCTGAAATGACCAATATAAAATCTTGTGATATTCTTTTTGAATGGCAGACCTAAATGGTATTATTGTGTCCTACAATATAATCCAGTGGAAAAAAATATTATTTCTATGTAACTCTCAGCTGTGCAACAGTGTTCTCTGTATCACAGGATAAAAATATTTGAATGATGTAAATAGTAACTGAGCTTGACTCGATAAGCTTCCTCGTCATACACAAGCCTTTACGCAGGTCTTATTTCTCATGTCGCTGTCAGGTACAGTTTACATAATTTGAATATTTTTAACATTCGTTATAGAGTACAATACTTCAGTGTTTCAAATGTATTTTCCACTCACAGCAATGTCTGGAATCAGAGGCAAAATACTACCCCACACTGCATTGTAAAGACAAAATAGTTAACAAGCTTTGCTCTATTTCATATATGTTGCTAACTTGGTTAGCCCGATTAGGTTGTTGATGTTGTGGGATAATGATTCATAAAGGGATTTCCCAATTTAGATGAGCAATGTTTGTATGTATAAGGTGAAAACTTCAGTTGGCGTATGGAGCTTATTTAAATGAGCATAACCTCACCAAATGTAAATGTATCAAAATGAACTACAAAATACTGCAATCAAAAAATGTATCAAAATTAAATACAGCATTTTGTATTTTGAAAATACATTTCCTGGTGAGCGTTGTATCAATGGCGGCATGGATGGTGCAGTGGTTAGCACTGCCGCCTCACAGCAAGGAGGTTCTGGGTTCGAATCCCCGTCGGACAGGGCCTCTCTGTGCAGAGTTTGCATGTTCTCCCCGTGTCTGCGTGGGCTTCCTCCGGGTACTCCGGTTTCCTCCCACAGTCCAAAGACATGCAGGTTAGGCTGATTGGAGAGTCTAAATTGCCCATAGGTATGAGTGTGTGAGTGAATGGTGTGCGCGCCCTGCGATGGCCTGGTGACCTGTCCAGGGTGTATTCCTGCCTTTCACCCAATGTATGCTGGGATAGGCTCCTGCCCCCATGTGACCCTGTTCAGGATAATGGGTTAAGATAATGGATGGATGAATGGATGGCATTGTATCAATGGTTCAAAAGCCTCCATTCTATATACAGTTCCTGCTAAAAAGACAATTTGTTATTTTTGTTATATAAGCATTTGCATTTTGAATCAATAGGTAATCAGCTTTAATTGCATGGTATTCATTTATATGTGTTTATGTTTTACCAGTTTACAGAAACAGATCTTTTTGTGTTGGGTCCCCCCATTGTCCGCTTTCACAGATGAGACAGGTGTTAACTGTTCACACAGAAAAGAGGCGTGAATGAGTGTCTAGTCTTGGATTTAGCCTTTGTTCTCACTGTGGAGACTGCATTTGGAGGCAGCAGACATACACCACCATGAAAGGAACCATTGGTGGACTCTACTGGAATCTCACTGTACAGGCCAGCCAAGGAAGACAACTGCAATTCATGAGAGATCCTAAGAGCTGTGAAGAAAAGCCCTAAAACAGCAGTCAGTGAAATATCATAAGCCACCGTCAACAAAAAGCAATAGAGCCGAGGCTACCCTGCATGGTGCAAACCTCTCATCAGGGGTAAAAACATCTTCCTGCCTTCAAAGTGCATCTCATTGCCTGCTGCTCTGCTGCACCTCTGAAGATGCATTTGAAGGACAGTGGCTAATCGGGCAGCAAGGCAACATAGGGGTGCACCCAACATAGGGGTGCTTCCAACATAGGGGTGCACCCAACATAGGGGTGCACCCAACTGTGGTACCTGCTATTATTGAGCTGGGAGTAGAGAATGTGACCATAGCACTGGAAAAGGTTCCGCTCCGAGTTGAGGATGATGACGTAGTAGGCTGTTGAACCCAGGATGAGGAAGGCCAGTTTGAGCTCGAAGCTGATTCTCAGGAACACTCCACATGCAATGAGAGCAAGGATACAGCTGTACACCGAGTACTGTGGGGAGAGAGAGAGAAACAGATAACGGGTACTGTCAAACCATGGAGAAAAGCAAGAAATAGGATAAAGAACACAATCAATTACTGCTACTGCCTCTCGATCTGTAGTTTAATGAGCTATTTAAAAGTAAATAGGTTTGATTCCCGGTCCCGGTCCTGGTCCTGCCAAAAGCCAAGTTTGGCCGGCATAATTGACTCGCTGCTCCAGAAGGAGGGACTTGGCAGGGTTAGTAGATCACTGCACAATAAGCACCTTGGGCGCCTCGGAATCACGGTCACGAGCATGAGACGAGGCGGCTTGAAGAAGGCGTGTCGCTCTCCTTCGGGCCGCCAAGGGACAGGGTGTGGGCGGTGTATCTAATATTAACTCTAATTGGATCAGACGGGGTATAATTGGCTGCCAAATTGGGAGAAAAAGGGAAAAATCAAAAAAAAGAAAAGAAAAAAAGGAAGCTTTCTGATGTCTTTTTTCACAGAAAAATGAAAAATGCAATACAAACAGAAAAAAACATCTTACTTGATGAAACACGGTACAAAGACATCCCCGCCCAAACATTTCTCATAACCTGAACAGAATTCCCACTATCCATATCTATGACTGCTATATTACGCCAATTTAGAGATTCATCCATGTGGCTTCCAAGTTACCACATTACCTTTCAGCAAAACCCTTCCTGATTTCAATACATTAATTCCTTGCAATGTCCCATCATTGTGGCACTTTCAATCTTGTGCAAATGTCCAAACCACATTATCATCACCATGCATTCATTACAGGCGAGACGTACAGTATCTCCAGGTTTCGAGACAGCCTCAGAGTGAGGGACAGAGTGAAATATGCTTAAAGGTTTGGGATCATCTTGTCTTTCTGCTTTTTCTGATTTCATATTTTATTTTCTCTGTTTATACTGAGGCGGCACGGATGGTGCAGTGGGTAGCACTGCCGCCTCACAGCAAGGAGGTCCTGGGTTTGAATCCCCGTCGGCCGGGGCCTCTCTGTGTGGAGTTTGCATGTTCTCCCTGTGCCTGCGTGGGTTTCCTCCGGGTACTCCGGTTTCCTCCCACAGTTCAAAGACATGCAGGTTAGGCTGATTGGAGAGCCTAAATTGCCCGTATTCCTGTCTTTCGCCCATTGTACACTGGGATAGGCTCCAGCCCCCCCTGCGACCCTGTTCAGGATAAGCGGGTTAAGATAATGGATGGATGGATGGATGTTTATACTGAAACAATTAATACGTGGTCCAAGTGCAGACTCAGAGCTTCTATTAAAGGGTATTTTTTTAAATACATTTTTGTTTCACCAATGTTATTACGTAGTATGTAGTTCCCCATTTCAATGTTTGAGAAAACATAACGTGAGATTAACATAATGTCAAATAAGAGTCATGTTTTGTATTTGGTTGCATATCCTTTGCATGCCATGATGCTTGTGACCTATCAACATCACCAGAGTCTGGATATCTTCTTTTCAGGTTGTCCTACAAGTGATACTAAAACTCTTTGCATTTTAATGGATCTCTACGGGAATTGGGGGGTGGGACTAGATTCAGCACTAAATTATGCAGATACAGTATGGAACACATTTGTTGGCTAAATGGTTTTAGGTCGTCAAGTGTCCAAGTTATCAATTGAGCCTCAAACGACTGTGCTGCTGTCAAGTTATGCAGCAGAAACTTCAAGAATCGTTTCTCTTGAATGTTCCTCCATTGAGCTCAACAGGAAAATCCATCAGGAAACAATTCTTGTTTGATCTAGACAGTTTGTGTATTTTTACACATTTCAATGGGTAACGGCATTCAGACTTCTTGAATAAACAAGAAATATATACTGTATGTTAGCATCCTCGATGTCCGGTACACGTCCCCTTACATAGGCTACTTGGCGTTCGAGCACCGACAGCTAAGTGGTAAATAGTCAACCGGCAAATATTAAAACGTGACATTACTGGAGGGTTTGTCCTTTTTCTCTTCACTTTCTGAGACAGATTTATATCAGATGAATTCCTACCTGGCATGTAAGGAAATGTGAGTCAAATAAAAATTTTAAAATGTACATAAGCACAGAATATATTGTTTTATTGCAATCTCATAGCCCATGGTAACTAGTTAGTAAGTAAGTTAAATCTACCTTATATGGTTATACATGCTGTTTTTATTGTTGTGGCATTGTCTATAAAAGGATACCACAGCACTGTATAACAGTTATGTTTCAGAGAACCACATAAGAATACACATTGCCTCCTAATCAAATTCCCTACGGTAAATTTACTTCCATATTCATATATTATTTATGGTGAATTATGGTATTTACTTCTGGGAAACATACTTTTCAGCTCTATAATGCAAGCTCTCCTAGTGATGAAAAAGGACTACCCCCCACTGTCGGAACCTTACAAGTATTTAAGACAACTATGGATTAGAGTGCTCACTTTTTCCACCTGGGGGTGGTTCTGCAAACAACAAGTAGTTACTCTGGGAAAACAAATATATATATATATATATATATATATATATATATATATATATATATATATATATATATATATGTATTTTGGATTAACCCTATGCAGTGACTCACCGGCAGGTAGGACATCCCCCCATCTGAGTCTGGTAGCTGGCTGCCGTTGCTGCGTGTGAGGTGAGACGTGACATTGAGCTGGCATTGAGCCGGGCTGCGGATACAGCACTGCAAACAAAAGATATGACGGAGAGACATTTGATTCAGCCTCTCTGACCTGCAAGGTTTACAGAGAGCGGACTTTGAGCTGCTGAGCTTTTACGGCTAGGACGGACATCATCATTATATCCTCAAACTCTCTTGTGCCTACGATATCTTTTGCTGTAAATTTGCGGAATGACACCTACAACCGGTTGTATCATTACTGCCCTTTGCCTGACCTAACTGTGTGTGAATAATAGAATTGGCTAAATGACTACATGTACAGTGGGCTCCAGAATTATTGTCACACTTGATGAAATTAAGAAAAAAGGTTGTATTTAGTAAACAATGCAGATAATAATATATATATATATGTAATGTTCAAACATATAGGAAAACAATGTATGTTTAATTCAATACATTTATTCTCATGCTTCAAGTCATTTTGGCACCCCTGGTGTGCAAACACTTTGTGCAAACACCCCTGGAAAAGATGACAGCCAACTCTATGTTCCCATAATTTGTGACAGGGTTAGAGAACCTCCATGCAGAACTTTTCAGAATGATGGATATCCATGGGTGTCTGCTCATGGACCACCAGACCACAGATTTCTAACAGGGTTTAAATCTGAAGTTGAGATTACCATTTCAGAACATGGATGTCATTTTCACTTAACCATTCCTGTGTGGATTTTGATCCATTGTGTTTCAGTTATTGAGCTGCTGTATAATCTACCAACAACCGACTCTCACTGACCACTGGCAGCAAAATATCTACAAAACATTAATTATCCACCTCCATATTTGGTAGTCAGTTTGAGGTGGTATGTCTCTTTTTATCAGAATGCGGACAACCCAGGTGGAAAATCCAGCTATGACCAGCTGGTGATAAACTACCAGAGAACGTACGCTGTACGGCTAAGGAGCAGTCTCCAGGCCCTGCGCCATCTCCACCTCAGGACCCATCTGTGGCCCCAGGCTTCCTCTGCCTCTGGACCCACCTGTGGCCCCACGCTTCCTCTGCCTCTGGACCCATCTGTGGCCCCATGCTTCCTCTACCTCTGGACCCACCTGTGGCCCCACGCTTCCTCTGCCTCTGGACCCATCTGTGGCCCCATGCTTCCTCTACCTCTGGACCCATCTGTGGCCCCATGCTTCCTCTACCTCTGGACCCATCTGTGGCCCCAGGCTTTCTCTGCCTCTGGACCGTCTGTGGCACCAGGCTTGCTCTGCTTCAGGACCGTCTGTGGCTCCAGGCTTGCTCTGCTTCAGGACCGTCTGTGGCTCCAGGCTTGCTCTGCTTCAGGACGGTCTGTGGCTCCAGGCTTGCTCTGCTTCAGGACCGTCTGTGGCTCCAGGCTTGCTCTGCTTCAGGACCGTCTGTGGCTCCAGGCTTTCTCTGCTTCAGGACCGTCTGTGGCTCCAGGCTTTCTCTGCTTCAGGACTGTCTGTGACCCCAGACATTCTCTGCTTCAGGACCGTCTGTGGCCCCAGACTTTCTCTGCCCCAGGACCCGTCTCTGGACCCAGCCCGTCCCAGGCTCCGGCCTCCTTCAGGCCTCCATCGCCTGAAGTTCCAGCGTCACTGCCGGACCCGTAGCCTCCTGAAGCCTCTTGGTCAAATGTTCCTGTACCCTGCTAGTTCCTGATCCCAGTCTGCTTCTTCCTCCAAGCCCTGCTCCAGTCCTTCTACCCTCCTGTTCTCCAGCCCTGCTGCTTGATCTCCCAGCTTCGACCTCTGCCTGTTCTGGACCTCGGCTTGCCTTCTCCTCATTGCTCTGGTTGCCTCAACTTTGACCTTGCCTGGACTTGACCAGGTTACTGCTTTCCTGTATTCTTGTGTACTCTGATTAAAGCCTGCCGTTTACAACATCCTTGATTCTGTGAGTGGTTCTAACTGGTTCTCCCCATAACATAAAAGCAACACCTTATGACTAACTCTGTGGAAAGGGGGTGTCTTTGCTGGGCCAAGACAAAATGAATTGGCAGGCGCTCTCTGTGGTTGCACTATGCCACACATATAAGATTCTCAACAGAGACATTTTAATTTGGGCTTCAGACATTTTGGCTTCAGACATATTTTAAATGTCATCTTGTATCAAGATTAAGTTTTAGGAGCTCTAGAATATAGAATAGTTCCTGCAGCAGAAACTGTAGGACAGAAAAAGTAATATATTTTTAAAGATTTTTTTAGATTTAGATGTATTGTTGCCCTTTAAATGTATTTTCAGGTGACCATTACCAATCTTGTGACGGTCTATTACCATCTGTCTCTTCTGAATGCATTTTTTCGGCTTTTCCCATGCTGATGGATGACAAAGTGATTTTGCATGCTTGTTGATTATTACATACAGCCTAAGGGTGCCAATAATCCTGGAGCCTGTATGTGTATAGTCACACGTGCAGACAGCAGGGGGAGTCGTGTGGTTGGTGGGGTGGGTTACCAGGTTGAAAACATGCACAGCAGGGGGAATCATGTGGTTGGTGGGGTGGGTTACCAGGTTGAAAACAGCGAGGATGAGGATGGTGGCAGTGGAGAGTATGGCCAGAGAGAGACGCAGACATGGCCTCTTCTCCACTGCGCTGGTCACCGCGGGCAGCCACTGGCACCACTTCAGCTTCCCTGGAAAGTAGCCCTGAAGGGAAAGGAGAGGGAAAAGAAAAGGGAGAAGAGAAAAGAGAAGAAATATGAACCATAGCAATTAGGACCACCAAGCTGAAGCAGGTAAATAGGGCATACCATAATCTTTTTACCGTTTGAAAGGTCACTGGACTCACTATTCTTGACATGATTGATTTAGGCAAACCAACTGTCTAACTACAATGTAAGCCTCTCACACAAAGGCTTTTATGCATGGATGGAACCATATTCAATTCATACTATTGACATGAATCTGTAACTGTAAATAACATGCGCTTCTGTTCTAATAGAAATCTGATCAGTAGAAAATGGACCTGGACATGACTCGCAAAACTGATGCACATGATCACCACGAGGACGCATGCCAGCACTCCAAAGCACAGGGTCAGCTTCCGGGGCCTGAGAGAGATAGGGAGAAAGTGAGAAAGGGTTGCGAAAACATGAAGTCTGCATTTAAGTGGATAAAACCAGAGTTTTAAAATGGTTCCAACAGGGACAGTCTTACTCACTCTTTTGTCACAAAGATCTGGACCATGAAGATGCAGAAGAATATAAAAATCGCACAGGCGACGTAGTACTTGAAGCTGGGAATGTCAATGGCCCGGTACTGAAAAAGGGAGATGAGAGTAAAGTAAATATGGGTCAATGAAGGATAAGGTAAGTTTTTTTATATTCGCTTTAATGTCACATTTGCATTCATATCAGTTTTATTCACTTAGAAATGAGATCGATAAGTGGCTACCCCTCCAAAAAGTAATTTGGTGTATCCATTAATGTTTTTGCACCACTTGAAAATAATTAAATATAGTACCATGAATAATGTAATTTGTTTGTCCTTCATAAGACGTCTCAAACTGGTATGGTATTCAAGTTACTGTATGCAAATTAAACCAACTTAAATTTGGACAAATTAAATTTAAAAAAACCCTTAACTTTTCCCCTTAACTCCAGGAGGGAAATTACCTGCTCCTCCAGCTGCTTTTTAGTAAACCACAGAGTGAGGCTGCTGATCTCCTCTGACTTTTCCCACTGCCTGAGGAGCAGAGGAGCACAGGAACTCAACCCCACAGTCCAATGTGTTTGCCTCCAACCCACTCAATTATTCCACTGAGCAAAATGAACAGGTCAACTGCGCACAACTAATGATGTTACTTTGATATGAGTACCATATTTACACAGCTGCTAGATAGTATGTTAAATTTTAAAATAACACAAACCATTTCTTGCCACGTGTTTTGGTTAATGGACATTGCAGTGAAAACAAGCAATGTAAAAAACTTTCTTCAGATAACAGTTATGTGAGATATACTACACACTTGCTGGAGCTTAGTTCATCGATGGTCAGGGCCATCTCATTGTGTAGCTCTTCATCAAACTTTCTCCTCTGGGACCTCTGCATTCTCTGGAGCGAGGAACTGAGGAAACAAGAGGGCACAGGCACACAGGCAGGCAAACAGACAGACAGACAGACAGACATGCAGTGGAAACCCAATCAGCCCTGGTCTTGCAACCCCAGCGAGCACAGAGAGGGGGAAGTTCCTATAAGTAGTGACTTTCAGTGCTTGAGCAGATATGGAGCGCAGAGGTAAGATAAATGGCTTTTTATCTTAAGATAAAAAAAGATAAATGGCATTGTGAGCTTGATTCCCCAGTAGAGCACTTCAGAATTTCTCCTTACCAAAGTGGTTCAGTACTGTAAATATCCAATGGTAAAAATATTAAATGTGTGCCATTAAATAGAATTGTGTAGAATAAACAATATATCATGTTTGCTTTCTTAGATGAAGACATTTTCTCATCTTTAAAAGGTTTTATGTTGGACAAATCCAATATTTTCGCTCACCTGTCAGGATCCGTGGAGGGAGGGGCAGACTGAAGCGGTATGTCCTGAAGGTGCAATAAATCACCGTTTTTAATTAAAGATGAAATAAAGATGAAATAAAGATGAAATAAAGATGAAATAAAGATGAATTAAAGGGCTTTGTAGCTTCATTCAGAAATATAAATATAAGGACATTTAATATGTAATTAAATATTAATAGGTTTTTTAAAACTAAGCACAAGCGTTTCAACATTCCGTTTCCATACATCAGAAACCCAAATTCAAGATTAGTGGGCAAAAGGCCGATCCATGGTGATGCACACATAAACTCTGAGCTCTGCCAGTATAATTATTTGTAATAATTATTCAAATAATGGGTCTTTGTCCCAAACGTTATGGAGGGCACTGTATATGACGAAAAAAAGCTAAACTCAACACAAAGCTAAAACTCAACACAAAGCTAAACTCAACACAAAGCTAAACTCAACACAAAGCTAAAACTCAACACAAAGCTAAACTCAACACAAAGCTAAAAGTCAACACAAAGCTAAACTCAACACAAAGCTAAACTCAACACAAAGCTAAACTCAACACAAAGCTAAACTCAACACAAAGCTAAAACTCAACACAAAGCTAAACTCAACACAAAGCTAAAACTCAACACAAAGCTAAAACTCAACACAAAGCTAAACTCAACACAAAGCTAAAACTCAACACAAAGCTAAACTCAACACAAAGCTAAAACTCAACACAAAGCTAAACTCAACACAAAGCTAAAACTCAACACAAAGCTAAACTCAACACAAAGCTAAACTCAACACAAAGCTAAAACTCAACACAAAGCTAAACTCAACACAAAGCTAAACTCAACACAAAGCTAAACTCAACACAAAGCTAAAACTCAACACAAAGTTAAACTCAACACAAAGCTAAACTCAACACAAAGCTAAAAGTCAACACAAAGCTAAACTCAAGACAAAGCTAAACTCAACACAAAGCTAAACTCAACACAAAGCTAAAACTCAACACAAAGCTAAAACTCAACACAAAGCTAAACTCAACACAAAGCTAAAACTCAACACAAAGCTAAACTCAACACAAAGCTAAAACTCAACACAAAGCTAAACTCAACACAAAGCTAAACTCAACACAAAGCTAAAACTCAACACAAAGCTAAAACTCAACACAAAGCTAAACTCAACACAAAGCTAAACTCAACACAAAGCTAAAACTCAACACAAAGCTAAACTCAACACAAAGCTAAACTCAACACAAAGCTAAACTCAACACAAAGCTAAAACTCAACACAAAGTTAAACTCAACACAAAGCTAAACTCAACACAAAGCTAAAAGTCAACACAAAGCTAAACTCAAGACAAAGCTAAACTCAACACAAAGCTAAACTCAACACAAAGCTAAAACTCAACACAAAGTTAAACTCAACACAAAGCTAAACTCAACACAAAGCTAAAAGTCAACACAAAGCTAAACTCAACACAAAGCTAAACTCAACACAAAGCTAAAACTCAACACAAAGCTAAACTCAACACAAAGCTAAACTCAACACAAAGCTAAAACTCAACACAAAGCTAAACTCAACACAAAGCTAAAACTCAACACAAAGCTAAACTCAACACAAAGCTAAACTCAACACAAAGCTAAAACTCAACCCAAAGTTAAACTCAACACAAAGCTAAACTCAACACAAAGCTAAACTCAACACAAAGCTAAAAGTCAACACAAAGCTAAACTCAACACAAAGCTAAAACTCAACACAAGGATTTACTTTCCAAGAAGATGAAGGACAGTATTTTTAAGTGGCATCAAACCGGCTCTCCAGCCTGGGATTTAATGATGAAAGCAGTAACAGTAAGCAAGGCTCTCAAAAGACTGATTCATGAGATTACTGCCTTGGAATTAGAAAGCAAATACACAACAAAGCAGTGAAAGCAATAAACGAGGAGATTGAAGATAGGGAAAATGTATTAACCCTTAGAGACCAACTGCGTTCTCATCCACAAACAAAGAGCTTTTGCCATATTCACTGCTACGGCCAGTTTATTATATGTATTCAGTCCAGTGCTTGAAGTGGGCTTGGTTGCCCTGGCTGATACCCTCAGGAGACCAAATTCTGCAAACAGCATCCGGATGTGTCAGCTGTTGTTAGAATTCTGAAAACAGCTGATGTGTCCTTATAAGTTTATGGAATTTAGAATTCTGAGTATCAACTTATTTGTAAAACCGTTTGTAAAACTGCAGATTACCTCTTATTAAACAACTTGTTAAATTATTTTCTTGATCCAACGATGTATTCTGTAAATGTTAGCAGCTACTATACTGTCACAAACATGTTTCCTAAGGACCTATCTTTTCAAAATTGGCTTGGTTCCAGAATGAACTGGTAGGGTATGACCTACTGGGACTTTCGTTCCTCTATCATTTCAACACACTAAAACCCACCACTTCCCCTTTCTCAGCCTATTCACAGGATCACTGACAACCAAATGTGTAATCCAGTATGTTACTGAAAAGCTATCTTGACAAAACAGAACAGTAAAGATAGCTCTTCATGTATTGCTGAAAATTCCATTCTAAACCAGCCTACACTGCTGAACACTTCTTGCTGGTTTTAGATTGTCAACCAGCAGTTCACCAGCTGCCCAGTCTACAGTCAGCTAGTCCACCAGTTTGTACTGGATATGCTCATTTCTGCAGACACTGCCTCTTTATGGGAACACACACACAGCTTGTTTAACAAAGACATTGTTATCCAGTTGATAAACACTGCTGTGATACCGGCTCAGCCCATAGAGGTTGATGGGCCAGCTAAAGCAAAGTAACACAGGGTGGATGGCCCCACTGGACAGTTCAGTTACAGGCCTACATGAGATGTAATTAAAGAGTTCAGCTTACCATTTAATATTAAGTAGGCAATATCTGTATTTATGCCCTCTCAATAATGCAGCAAAAATATTTCACAAATATTGGCACAGATGCCAATCCTGGAAGGCTTGAATAATTTTAATCTAAAGTGTAATTACCCTTTAAATATATAAATATGAGCAAAATCATACTGAATTTAATTGCAGTATTAGAGACACTTCCAGTGTAACCTCTGGCCCCAGCGGGAGCAGTGATGGCACACTGGCTGCATCCCCTCACCTTGGTGTGGGTCCTGCCGTAGATCAAGGGGTTGCTGATGTAGTTCTCCCGCCAGTACAGGTGGGCGAAGGGCTTGACGGCCCCCCAAGACTCCAGGTAGCGCGTCATCCGCACAGAAGCCCGCATCTTCAGCCCCTCATTCGCCCGCAGTTTGGGCAGATTGCTGTTATTCAGCTCCTTTTCCCTGGACTACAGATGAAGAAATTGAGACAAATCAGCTAAAAGCATTACTTTCGTTAACATCTCTCCAGTGTCCAATACAACAGATGATGATGGCCTCACCCGTGGGTCTATGACCAGGTATGTCTTGACATTATGCTCCTTGAGGTAGAGGTCTCTGAGATGGCCGTCACCCGCCTCTACCTCGTATGTGTTGTTAAGATGTTTAAGTGTGGCTTCTGAGATGTGGACCCGCCTGTCCACATGAACACAACACCAGAGGACTGCATCACAGCAGAAAACATACAGTCGCTGCCCAACGTAAAGGTACAATAGGTAATTTTGGACTTCTAATGGAATTGCAGCGACAAACATCCTCAAACCACAACAATGTTTATCCCACCCCCTTCTCTGAGAACTCGCTGACATTGAAACGTCATTGGCCGTGGCAATTAGAACCAATTTTCTACTAAAGAGCTTGAATTATTGTACAACTATACAATGTGTTGGTACAGAGTGCAAATCTGTTAACTCCATATTTTGAAACCCGAATTTAAGGACTAGAAACACAGGCAGAGGGTGAGTCAGCATGTCAGTGAGCCTTTTTCAATGATAGGAAGGGATTTGCAATGGTCCTGTAACAATGTTTTAACACAAAAATCTTACCTGTTGTACCATTAAGATATCTAGTTGAGACTGGGTTGTTCAGAAAAGCATGGAGTGACAGTCAATGTTATTATTGTGAATGTCTTACCCGGGTAAGCCACCTGACTCCATGTGATTGGCCAAGGTGACGTCATGTGACCACACATCAAACTGCCATTTACGTAGGCCAATCACACCACACAGCACATTGCCGGAATGTACGCCCACTCTCATGTTTATGTCCACACCCGTAGCATCTCGCACCTGTCTGCAGGGGGTTGAACAGTGACATAAACCGTGAAGAAATCCCAACAGATACTGTATTTACACCAGTCAGTCAGCTAATATTGAATGAATATTGAATATTTGGTTGACCCTTGCGCAAGGCATCTGGACCCCGTCAAAAAGCCAAAAGAGCTCATAAGGTTATTATGAAAAGCCCTGCTCATTGACTATTGCACCGTTATGTGCGTATCTTTAATTACATTTCACAAGCTACAGTACTTCCCCAGTTTGAAAAACGTATCATTAGCAGTCTGTGTAGTTAATATTCTCCTGTGGTATCAGAGGGGTTAGCAAATGTGAAACTCAGTAGGAAATAAGGTAGAAGTTCTTGAAATCTCTTCAATCTTCACCATGGTTTTGTTTACAGCATATCCAGTGTAATTTTGGTCTCTGCCTTAAAACGATGGCTTGTGCTTTTGGTCTCTTCCTTAAAATGATGTATTTTACTGGAGGATGCAAAGAATGCAAATAGATGGGGCACCCATCAGGATGGTGTGAAAACTTCAGCAGAGATTAGGGCAGATCACTCCTGAGTCCGGCCCAGTGCCGTCGGCTTGGTGTATTCCTGGCTTAAGAGCAGCCTAACTCCACACTGACCCCTGATCTATAGTGTCATTACATTACATTACAGGCATTTAGCAGAGGCTTCTATCCAGAGTGAAATACAATGAAGTGGCAAAGTTTCCAAAACAACTACCTGATCCTAATACTATCTATCTCTCTATTAATTCAGCCTTTCATTATTTCATTATTAGGGTTTACTCCTGTATACTATCCTTTGCAACATATAATCACTGCTCAAGGTTCACATTCCATTTCTAATACTTATTCTATTCTAAGAGGTCCAAGTAGAGGTTTATACTTTCTGGCATCAACATGAACATTTTTAGGGGATTTTTACTGAAAACAAAAGCATAATGCATAAAAGCATTAACTACATCAAAAGATATGAACAGGATTAAGTTCTCATAGAGCATTACAATGGAATTAACTGCCATTGGATTCAGAAAGACCACTGTCCTCAAATGCCTATAGTTCCCTGGAGCCCTCAGGCTGATGTATAGCTCAGTCATGGATAGCATGTTTGTAACACATCCAGTAACACATACTGTAGTCTAGATCCTAGTTTTGTGGTTATCATGATAGGCCCTTCTGATAGCTGCTGATAAAGATCAGAATGGGCAAGAAAATGCAATCATACACAGATACACAGCAAATAAACAAACCACATTAAAGCTAATACAGCAATAAATGCCACATATGTAAATATTGAACAATTATATTGATAAAAGTTGAGCAATTACATATCCTTGTATATATATAGCATATCACCAAGTCAATAGTATACACTCGCCAAGCACTTTATTAGGTATTTATTAAACTTATTGTTTAGGCTTCGCTACAATTATAATTTTGACTATCCACTTAGATCTATGTTGCGTTGTGTGTTCAGAGATGCTGTTCTGCATACCACTATTGTAATGGGTGGTTAATTGCGTTACTGTCACCTTCCTGTCAGCTTTCACCAGTCTGGCCATTCTCCTCTGACCTCTCTCATTAACAAGGTGTTTCTGTCTGCAGAACTGCAGCTCACTGGATTTTTTTTTTCCATTCTTTGCAAACTCCAGAGACGTGCATGTGAAAATGCCAGGAGATCAGCAGTTTGAGATACTCAAACCACCTTGTCTGCCACCAACAATCATTCCAAGGTCAAAGTCACTTAGATCAATTTTTTCCCCCATTGCAATGGTTGATATGAACATTAACTGAAGCTCCTGACCCGTATTTACATGTTTGTATGCATTGCACTGCTGCCACACAATTGGCTGATTAGATAATCGCATGACTATGTAGGTGCAATAAAGTAAAAGTGTTCCTAATAAAGTTCCCAGTAAGTGTATATAGCATCTATACAATGTATATAGATATGGCATATATACGAAGTACACAGGTAAAATGAAAGGGTTTTAAAATGATCTGTTACCCACTTGATGGCCTCACACATGTCCAGGCCCATCCTCACACAGTTCTTGGCGTGTTTGGGTAAGGAGACGGGCAAGCCAGAGACGCAGTAGTAACAGTCTCCTAAAATCTTTATTCTCATGCATTCATTCTCCTGTAACAAGTAAAAAGTCAAGTCAATCAACCTTACCTCCTCACTTGAAAAAGAATACCTAGAATACCTAGAAAACAAGCACTTATAATGACAAAAAAGGTTCTTACAATCACTTTGTAATGTTCTTTGTCATATACATGTTTTCTATAGGACAGATGAAATGACACAAATCTAATTATTGAAATAGCAGGTACTGCATCTGTTACAAAATTACTGCGTGACTAGAAATGACTCATGTAACAAATGCAGATGCAGCACAAAACAATGCTTTGTGGGACCAAAAATTCTGATTGATATCCTAATATTATTATTATTGTTATTACTGGCGAGAGCATCACCTTGGCGATCTGATCAAACTTCCCGAACAGCTCATTAAGCATGATGACCAGCTCCTTGGGAGAGCAGTCACTGGCCAGTCGGGTGAATCCCACAATGTCAGCATACAGGATGCTGTCACAGAGAAGCAAAACAGCACGTCACAACAACACCTGCCATGCACTTATCATGGGGAACACTGTGACCCAATCATATTTTAATACTTCATTCTTCTTTTAGCAGCTGAAATAGCTTTTACTCAAAACTTAGTTTGACTGGCCAATGATGGTTTCACTTCTCCTTCATTATTAGATTTTAAATAATTTCTTACATACCAATGCCCAAAATATCAAAAGCAAAATATCACAATATAATATAGGTATAATTAGGTATAATTTTTTGTTAATTGTATTAAACTTAAAACCAGAGACAGACACTTTGCAGAGAGTAGACTCACATCTGCCTCTATTCCGGGCACCACAATTTCCCAATGTTTCAGTCACACATTAGAAATATTAATTCCCATTTAAAAGTGTTATAACTTGTGTTTGGTTCCCAGTTCAGAGTGATGCTCTGAAAGCAATACTCATAAACTGTCAATTTATTTTGAAAAATCCAGTGCATTGGCAGGAGTGTAATTACTGTACACATGCAAGGTGTTCTTTCTCTTTAAAAAGAAGTCAACATGACTGGGATTTTGGCTGTCTTGCTACACTAGAGATGAATCAAGAATAAATAACTTGAGTTTAAATCATGGTCATAAAAGGCAAATGAAAAAAAACTCCAACTTCAAAACAACAATTCCATTGGAAAGTACAAATTAGGAGAAGGACAAAAGAGGAAATAAACTCTCAGGTCTGTGTGATTTCAGGCTGTATTTGCAGAAAGCGGGGCTCTTTGTACCTGACGTTCTGGTGTCTCTTGACATAGAGACTGTGGAAGTTGTTGTCCTTGACCAGCCGCTGCTGCTCCTCCTTGTCCTTGCAGTCCTGCAGCCTCTCCATGATGGCCAGCTTCATCTTCATCGAGATGTAAACTGGCAACACGGACTGCAGTAGGTTCTCCTGGATGAAGAAGAGAGAGATGTTTATAACACCTTCTACTCCTTTATTAGGGGCCTTTAAAATTTAAGTAAAAGTTAAAAAAAGAAAAGTGCATAAGCAGAGATTCAATGTTCACATTACTAAATTAATATAAGAACAATATATTCACATAACGGTCAATACCACCAGATATAGCCAGTTCTCCTCACATGTAGGCAAGTAATACAATTTTTTGCATTGCAAAGTTTAATTATTGATTTAAAATTGCAGATACATAGTTCTCTGCATTGACACTCAGAGAATATTCATGGAAAAGATCTGCAGATCTGCATTTAAAATATCTTGTAGCACATGCTTTGTTAAAGATAGCCTTATCTTTAACAAGCTAGCGCAGTATTTAAGAGCATACAGGACTCAGTGGGCAGGACCCAGTGGGCCTCAGTGGGCAGGATTCTGACCTGTTGCCTCTTCTCCATCTCCAGTTTCATGCGGATTCCCAGACAGCGGAGGGTGTCCTGGAATGTCTGCCTCAGAGCTCTCTCCATGAGGACCTTGTGAAAAGCCCCAACCACGGTGCCACACAGGAACACCATGGTATTGGACAGCAGCTTAAGAAGAACCAAATATACATTTTTCTACAGATACTCTCCTTCTCAAGAAAAAACAAAACAAAACATACATCATTCTGGAAATGTGGCTAGTGGGGAAATAATGAGCTAGTCTGCATAGAGGTGCATGGCAAGCACACAGTAGATGCAGGCGGTACGCTTGCATTATGTGACATGTTATCGCTAGAAACGGAGAAAGAGCCGCTGGCACAATGGTGCGTCTCTGGCATGCCATCACATGAAAAAGCTGAAACAAGATATTACACTCGGGAGGCATGCCCAGGAGATGACAGAAATAGTTTTAGCGCCTTTTAAAAATAAATTAGGATCTGCTGTAATGACTGTGGGTGATGGAGGTACCTGGTTGGCCACTAGAACATTGGGGGTCTGGCTGAAGACGGTGAGGTGCACGGTGAGGACCACGACGTGAGACAGAGAGGAGACGATGCTCAGGAGCACAGCATAGCTCATCTGGAACGGCATCATGGTGTACACTGTGAAGATGATGAAGAGGAAGAACGGAACCTGTGGACCAGGGAGGAAGAGGAGGGAGAGGCAGAGTACAGGAGAGACATAATCAGCACAAATGTAAAACACTGATGACACACTGAGTCCAAGCTTGCATAGTAACTGATTTCATTGAGTAGTGTTGGAGCAATACTGTCACGTTTCAGGTCTGTCTCGCCATGTTTTATGTTTATTCATTTTTGTCTTAGTCTTGTATTGTCTTATCATGTATTATGTTAGTCTAGGTTCGTCATGTTGTTTAGTTTATTTCTTGTTACGGAGACTGGTTACTGTTTTCAACATACACTTTTACATGTCTTTCCGCAAACCTTGCGTTCCGCCTTTTCTCTCTCTCTCTTTCTGTCATTCACACCCTAATTGTTTCCATTTGTCTATTTACTAAAACTACTAACGCTAGATCAGGATTGGGTAGAACTAACAAACTAATCATGTGTTCATGTTACCTTACGTTTCTCGTGCATGTCATTTACTAATTTACTAATGCTAGGGCAGGATAGGTTTATTACTGACGATTACTAATTACCTTGTTTAACTTGTCATCCATCGCACCTGTTTTCTATTTCCTTGCTGCGCTCTAACTATTGTCTACACCTGCATTTATATCCCTGTCGCGCTACTGTTCACTGCGAAATTGTCTGCCTCTAGTTTACTACGCAACTCTTGAGCATTATTACTGATTGATTCACGTTAAGATCCAAGCCTGTTTTACCGACCACCGTTTATTGATTTCTGTTTCGTTGACCATCGTTTGTTTTTTGACCACGTCTTCGCCTACCGTTTTTTTACCATTGCCTCGCTGATTGTTTCATGGTTTCGACTTCCGCATCGCCCTCGACTACGACCCTGCCTGCCGTCCGCCTGCACTTCTACCCCGCTGACAGCTCTCCTGCTAGCTCTCCTGCTCTACCGACTACGAGTTTGCCTCTTCCCTCGGCACCGTGCTTTTTGTTCGTTTTGTGTTTGTTTGGCTGG